>NC_141346.1:1950209-2415209 GCF_057382095.1 Aulonocara sp. 'chitande type north' Nkhata Bay
CCGCTTGCAAAATTGCGGAACGACCATCCTGGATCCATCAGAAATGAAGCCATCTAAACTCAGCCGACACAGGCTCGCCCAATTGTTGTGATCTCGCCCGGTGGAGGGGTCAGCCTTCCTGGCCGGGGGGTCTACTCACGACAGGAGGGTGTGTCCTGTCGTCATGAGGTGGCGGCCCTGACCCTGGCCGGGCTCCTCATCTTTGCTTCCGTGAGGGACAACAAGTCACGCTATATGAAGAAAAGGCAGACACTGTATGACAAAGGAAAGTACACCAAGTTTCCCCATGGCTACGCCACTAATTTCTGGTGGCAGTTTATGAACACTACAGCTCACTTGAATAATAAAACTGACTGCTATGCATGTACCCATATGTCCCTATCCTCGCAGACGTCTGGCCTGTGGCCGTACAGCATACCTGAAGCTCGCAGTTGGTGCCTGTTGGGCCTGGCAACACATCCAGGCTACGGTACTCTTTGGTCCAAGGCCAACTACAGCATCCCAGCAAAAGCAACCTGGAGGTCATCATCACCCACAAATGTGAACTGTTCCGGACAGACCAACCTGCTGACCTGGCCCCAAGTCTCAGACCCACTGCCTGATGTAATTCTACTGAACAAGCTGAACGCAGCGCAACTGCCAGTATGTGTGATGAACAATGGATCGCGGGCAGTGGGGGAGCTGCCTACTCACCTATCTACCGGATGCCACTACAAACAAAGACTCAGTACCAGACAGGATGTGCACGGACGGCACCAAGCAGTAAAGGAACCAGAGTTTCGCATCTGAGGAGGAGTGAAACTCTTACAGAGCTTGATCCCCGGCATTGGAGCTGCCGAGGTGCGGGATCATGTGGAGATCAACCGATATGCTCTGCTACGACACATCAACTTTGCCAAAGACCCTGGGACCGGCTTTAGCAGGAGAACAGAAGGCCATCAGAACGATGGTGCTGCAGAACAGACTGACACTAGACCTGCTAACAGCATCACAAGGAGGAGTTTGTAAGCGGAGACATTTATGAAGCTTTGCAGAATTTGACCATTCTGCAGAAATATGTCACTGACCACACATCTGGAGCAGCTACACCGCCATGTCTAAGAGTAATGATTTCAAAGATGATAACAACTACAATGACTGCTTATGTTGCCGTGCCTCAAGAAGAACAGCACCCCGTTGCAATTCTGTTAGAGGAGAACTTGTAATAGCTACTAATAAATGACGTGGTGATTGAAAATGACTTGTCAAGTGATCATGCACTGATTAACACATTAGTAGTTATGCAGGTACAACATGAGGTTTATATTCTTTTCTTTTTATCATTTTATTTTTGTAGTTTTAGTTTTGTTTTCTCTTGATTATTCCTTTTGTTATTTCATTTACCATGCTTTTCTTTGTTCTTTTTATTATTTTATTATTTGTTTTATTCTTTAGACCACATGATTTACATTTCTGCTATGCTGACATTTTGAAAATTAAAAATTGCTTAAGATACTTAATAAATAACCTTCACAGACAATTGTTGTATACATTTAAAATAAATTAAAACAGGAGGGAATGTTACAGGAAAAATGATTCTATGTTTCTTTACCTTCTTTTAAATGTACAAAGATGCCCTTTGTCTATGGTTAGATTAGTTTAGAATTATCCTTTTAGACTTTCCCAGCGAAGACATCTTGTTTTGGGACATATTGTTTTAGATTGTTTTATCTCTCACAGCTTTCTCCCAGCTCTCTGCTGACGAGACTAGCGCCACATATGGAGTTGTTTATTTTATCTGTTTATTATTTTCTTATCCTGTTCTCACTGTCTTTCCTATAAAAAGTGCCAAGCCTCTGTTCACGGTGTGAGTTGTTCTTGCAGCTCACCCGTGTGCACGTTAAAGCATAAAAAGTAACCTTGTCTCATTGTGTCTTTATTTCTCCTGAGTCTTTAACAGAGTTTTCCCCCAACAGTCTCGGCCAACAATTAAATAGTGTCGCCTGTCCGCCTCTTTTCATGGCTGATGTCTCCACAGTTCAGTTAGCAAGCATTTAGTTAGCACCAGTGACTGCACTAACAAACACACAGCAAATAGTGAAAGTTCGTTAGAGAAAGCCGGTTGGGTGGGGGGGTTACATTACTAGATGATTGTGTCTCTCTGTGTAATTCCACCTTAATAAATGACTTCCTGTTAGCATGAAGTGCTTCTGTAGGACTGATGTCATTTTCATGGTTGGATCATTTAAATGAAGCTGGACTCAGATGCAGTAAATAAGTTGATTGATCATTAATGAATAAAGCTGGTGTTAAGATTCGTTCGATTTGGGTAAGAGAAGAAAGCAGGCTGAGTCCAGGTAGATGTCAAAAATAGTGATTTTATTGCACACACTTTGCGCAGAAGTGTGGGAAGAAAAACTTGCAAGACATTCTCCGCAGGGCGGATGCTTTTTCATTCTTATATTACCCTGATGACATCACACAGTTAGACCTTACTGGAAATGATAACAGTCTCCCCATAGTCCAAAGTTCTCCTTATACAAACATCAGATGATACTTTTAGAGAAAATCAAGTGTGTGTGACATGTCATGTTGTGCAGTTCTGTGAGACTGTGTGTCCAACTAGAGAATGTCCTGACACGACCTCCCTGTGTAAATAAGGGTGTATGCGAACTTGCGTGTTTACATAACTCTCTATGTGCATGTTCTGATGTAGGCCTGCAAATGAATTAGAACAAGGTCCTGCTGGACCCTCCAGTTATGGACGGTGAATACAATGCTGTGGATACCATTTGAGACTTGATTAAAATGATAATAATATGCATACATTAATCTTTACTCAGATTACCATAGATATAAAACAAAGATTATACTGTCATCAGATTCAACAATGATGAATGACTGATCAATGATAGTTATGATTACAAAATGTCACCATAAGAATACAAAGTAAAATATCTCTTGTCCACACTGGTCAAACACATCACGTGGACACATGTGATTGTGTGTTGTAGTATTGATCCCAATGCTGGTATCAGTCCTGGATCAATAACACTGGATGGATGCGTTCAGCACAGGGGCGGAGCGTGGGGGTGGCTTACTGGGCTCAAGCCCGGGTTGTTTTGTCAGAAGCCCGGGGTCTTTTGGAGTGTAATTTTTTCATAGTTAGATGCCTGGCTGACAACTGTATAAAAGAAAAAGTACACACAATATTCAAAGCACATAGTGCACACTGTGGGAATTTACGACTGTGCGTGAATCCCCCCTGATATTGGTATGATCCAAGCTCAGGCACTAAGCGACTGAGCGAGGGGGCGGGGCAGCTGCTGCCTGTGAGTGCGCTGTTGGAGAAACGGAGCCAGCCATGCTAAGGAGAGCTTAAGTTTGACCAGGTACCAAAGAAAATCATTCGTACTGTACAAATAATGTAAATATGACGGTGCATCACGAAAGATTGATATCAAACTGATCACTTGACCCATATTACGTTACTTGCTCTTCAAGTGAATCAACAAATGGCGAAATGAAAAGCCGAACAAATGCTATTTTTTTTAGAGAGTCTTAGCTTACGTGTGTTTATTTCATATTTTCAGTTCTTACCCTCCCCGACTAAATCGGTTTCAGTTATGCACTTAAATATAAGAATGGACATTAGAGGCTTCTTTCAAAGAAAAAACTCAGGTAAATGTTATTTTATATATTATGCTTTGTATGTTGTTCAGTATATTTCTATGCAAAACAAGAGGAATTTCAGTGCACAGCAGGATATTCACATTTGTAACCAGATATTTACACTTTAGGGAGAAAACAAAACATTTTTACTGTACAACATCAATTTAGAGTAAACTTTTGTTTTAGATAAATATTGAAATATATTTTGAATTAGTTAAATGTCAGAATAAAGAGAGACAGAGCTGTCTATTTTTTTATCACGTTGATCAAATTTAGGAGTACATCTACACTAAGTTTATTGCTAATTAATAAGAAAACTCCAGATGATTCCATTCTGAGCTGAAGAAGCTTCTGATTGGTTCGTAGAGTCCATGTGAGTAAACTGGTGGCACAGCTGTGGATGCATATAAGGCAAAACACAGAGCCTGTTTCTGTGACATGGGAACATCAAGAGATGTCAACCAAAACACCAGGAAGAGAACTGTGGAGCTCCATAAGTGTGGCTCAGTTTGAATACAATTTGGTGCCATTTGCTATTAAGAAATACAGACAGTTTCTCTCTTTACTCTTAAAGTTAACAAATATGTTTTTATATTTATCAATCTAAAAAAATAAACATTTAGTCTGATTTGATGTTACAATTAAAAAAGTGTTTGTGTTTTGATCTGAAGAGTAAATATCTGGTTTCAACTGTATATTTGATGATTGTCAGCACAAAGAGGGAGAGAGAGGAACAAAGAGGGAGAGAGAGGAACAGAGAGGGAGATGGAGAATGTTAAGGTTCAAAATTGAGGAAGGAGAGTACAAACCACCATGGTCCAGAAGCTCTTGGTCAAACAATGATTTTAATGAATACACACGTGTGGGAAGAACAGGAATTGGTCTTCGACTTACTCAAAGCATACACAGATTTTTATAGCATCAGGGTTTGAATTTACTGACGCCCCTTCATGCGTCACAGATACATTTTATACATACATCAAATCAAAACCACAATGACTTTTAACACAGTTCAAAAGAACATCGTCTTCCATCTTCATAACAGGTGCATCCTGTCACTGCTGGATGCTCGCTTGTCATCTTGACACCTCAGCAGCAGTTCTGCGACAAACTGCTTTTTGCAACCCCAGCAAAACATAATTAAACTTTCCCCTCTAAATGATTCTCTCTAACTGAGTGTGTGTGTGTCTGTGTGCTAACCACAATTGCACCCTGTTTCACCTCGCCGACTAGCTCCTGACCTCTAACCAGACAGAGAGACAGAAGCCACTCTCGTATATGTAATAATCGAACTGAAACTATAGATATATCATCTACTTAAAATAAATGTTTTAATCAAGAACCTCTACTAAAGCTTAATACAAGAATATGAACATATAAAAGATATTAAAAATAACCTGATATAAGTGTTTTGTAAGCATGTATTGCAGTTATCCTTCTATGTTCTAGTTTTCCCTCAGCATGGATCATCTAGACACACTAGTGAAGCTTAAGACCTTTAATAAACCTGAACATCAACTCAAATAAGCACAGATATGCATTGTGTATAAAATAGTTATAACTGCATCTGGAATACAAGGTTAATATAATAATTGTATGCATAAGCATCTTAAGGCCTTCTTAAAGCTATCTGTTACTTTGTTAAAGCAATGATCAATTTGAATAACCTAGTAATTCAAATAGCCTCGTCTTAGCCTGCTGCTTAAAATAACTTTCTGCTTTCACTTCTGCAAACTCTCTGCGACTTCCTGTCAGCCTGCAACTTAATCTTTCTGAAAGACACACACTGTTTAAACCTCTGAATACAATATAAACTACAGATTATATTATTAATGCAATGGTAATGATGACAATTATTTAACAATAGCAGTAAAATAATTTCCCTGCTCCACATTCCCTCTCTCGACCTCTGGAACACCAGAGGTCGCAATACATTGTGTCCTGGCTCAGCAAATCAGACAACCTCATGTCATCTAATTGGTCCAGTAATAAACACCAGCTCCCCTTCGAGAACACTCCATGTGTAAGCTTAGGTTTTCTCGGTCCCTCTCTTGTGGTCGTCGAGATCTTCTGCAAAGGAAACAAAACACCTTTTCCTGGACCTCCCTAACTTATCCTATTTGGGACTCTTTAATCAAAAGCCTGATCCTAATTATCTTCTTAACTTATTGACTTGTATTTATATTCTTCAACGTTACTCATCACTTTAAAACTCTTTAAGCGCTGGTTTCACATCCGGTTGCTCGCTCTATTTTCCCTTATCTGATCATCAACATCCTGTACACAAATTGTCGCTGCTGCAAGTGCCTCTACTCTAATCTTAAGTCACCTTTTACAAGAAAATCATTATAAACGCCTATTCTACTAAAAGCTCCAAAAGAAAACAACCACTTTAATCAATTAAGTTTAAGCATATAAGCAATTACTCCTGTATACATTTCATCATAGCTAAATGCTGCCTTGAAACAACTCCTGTGTGTTAACACTAACTTCATTTTAAAACCTCACATTTCCTATGTTATAGCCTGTGTTTGGTATAGCCTTTTCATTTCATTTTGCTCCTTTTAATGTAACAATACCTTCTAATTCTAATTTATCAGACTTAACCAAAATATATGCTTTCCTTCCTCTTTGGTCCTTCTTTAAGTTTAATTAAAAGCTAAATGAATTTAAGGCCTTTTGCCTGGAATCAATACTGTCATGTGTGTTTCTGGACTCTGTGTCTGTAAGCGTGTGCAATCCTTTAATTCAACTCATATCATCCTCACAGTAGATTGGCTAATCATAACGCTAGCCAAAGGCTCGTGACCCACAAGAGACGAATTGAGCCACAACTCCTTTAAAGGCACAAAATGCAATATGTATAAAAATCATTTCTTCGTATAAGCTCTCCCCTTTATCCTAAAAATAAATCTATGTAATATCTGTATGTGTACGCCTACATTATAACCACTTCTTCTAGAAATCGAAAAAGAAATCAAACCTGTTTTCCTCCTTCAACCCTCACTAATTTTCCCTCTAAGATTTATTCACAGCTTTGAAAAACCGGCATTGTATCTTCTAAACAGGATTCAGTTCACTTTAATCCTTTAACCTTAACATAAAAATAACAGTTTCAGTTTTACCATATCCAAATGATCAAAACCCCCAAACATAATCACACATAATAAGAACCAAAAAAGTCCTAAAATGATCCTAAATTATTAAACCCTAAATTCCCCCTTTTATTTTGACACATTTCATGTGTCACAATACTACACAAAACTTAAAATGCTCAGTTTTTCCCCACTCATGATCCAATCTATGTCCTAAAATAAACTTAAAACAGAACAATTATCAGTCATGTGTTCCTCCAATTAATGGTAACTGAGTTATATCAAAAATGTTTCCCCTTTAACATTTGGCATTCTCCCAACAATATACTATAATCCCATAATCTACCCCAGTCTACAAAACAGAAATTTTCTCTGGTAAAAGCCAATTGTTTGTCCACATTTATTCATCCCCCTTCATCCAGCCACACACATTCACTCACATGCAGTCACACCATATATTTGCTAATAGTGGAGCTTATTAGCGCAACTGATCAGATTCTCCACCCTCAGCAAAATGAGCTCATTCATTTTTTATTTTCCATAGGAAAATATTTCTTTATGCTTTTGGACTGGATTGACTCGCTACAATCCTACAATTTTGGACAGGGACTCACGACCTGATCAGTCCCCACAGGTAGCTTTCTCCTTGGCCAGTTGTAATCTGGAAAGCCCACCTTATATTTGCTCTTCCCGAGAATTTGTCAGCGCTGTTCCAGGCCTGCTTAGAACCGAAATAAAAAAAAAAATAGAGCTGATTATTAGCTCACAAAACACAAAACAAAATCACCTGACAGGTTTTCTTTAAGTGCACTGTTACAAAATAATGGGCCCAATTCTAGACATGTCCATGTTTAATCAAACTCCCTTTTTAAAAACAAAAACAACAACAACCCGAACCTAACTGACAGAATCAACCCATCACCACAACAACCTCAACAACCTTAAACACACAAGTTTTGCCACCACATAATTTCACCTCCTCAATACACCGAAAGTCTTGTTAAAACCACACAATTTGCACACAAAAATCACCCCCTTTATGCACTTTAACATACTTAAATTCAGCATAAAACCCCCTTACGACAACATATAATCACTAAACTATAAATTTCCTACCCCAATCTGCACTTCTCTTCTCTCTGCTATGCTTCCTCTTCTGAAAGCCTCAGTCACACACATACAGGAAACTTCTTCGTCACCACTCACTCCAGCTAATTTGCATACTGAGTCATCTCTCAATGAGTTGCCGTAACAAGAGAAACATATGTTTAAACATTACCACCTTATTAAATTATTTTATTTCTTTCTACAGTGATCACTAATCTTGATCACTCAGTATCAGAGCACTCCTAAGTCCCCTTTTTTACAACTACTTTAATCACTTTTTGTCTTCATAACTCACTCCCTTTGTCATATGGCTTCTTCTATTCCTCAATTACAAACTCAAATGTATTTTCTTAAACATTCACACCATTGTATCATTCATACAAAATAGCAAGCTGTTCTTCATTGCATATGTTTGTGTTCTTAGCCAGGTTTAATCAGTGTCTATGCATTAATCTCCATGAGCTTGTCTTGTCTTTATAGGGTTAATGCATTTTCTGTTTGTGTGTGTGAATTTGCATATGTTGCTTTTGCAGTGTTTCAAACTCCTGCACAATTCTCCACTTAAGCCGTCAGTTCTCTTTCCCAAATCTGCTAACCCAAATTTTAAGTTCCCACCGTATTAACAGCATTCCTGCTCCTCAGCCACAAGTTAGGGCCCACTTGTCAGGTTTATGGAGACATGGCGCTGTGAACAATTCAACCAGAAACTTGCCTTGGCATGTCCAGTCAAGTTAACCTACAGGTTTCGTCCGACCGCTGCATGTGGAGAATTGATCCAGGTCTGTTTCGCCCCTAAAGAAACACAACTGAGACATTTTCATTATTATCATAAGTACTTAAACTACCCGTTTCCCTCTCTCTGGTCAGAAATCCCAACTTATGTCATGTATATACGTGTAAGCAGGTCTTCATTGCTTTTCCTATGTATTTTGTTAATGTTCAGTGAGTGTAAGCTGCTTTCTTCATTGCCTCTGTATGTTATAGTCAGGTTTAATTCATGCATCTTTTCCCTAATTTCTTAATTCAAAACTATCTCACTTCTGATTCTTTTCAAAAATAATTTCACATACTTAAACTTTGTCTATGTGTGTTTTCTATTCATTAATGTAATTGTCAGTTATTTTCTCTCTTCATTTTACCTTCTTTTGTTTACCTCTCTGTTTGTGACGGTGGACATCTCTAAACCATCATGAGTTCAGGCTTTCATTTCAATCCAATTACACCCTGTATTCTCACAGTCGAACTCGTCCGGCTTCACCTCTCTGTTTCTCTTCAGTATTTTCCTTTTGGATCAAGTCCCAGCCTGGCAAAATATCACATTCAGTGCCTTTAAACAGTCATGTCACACTGTTCTTACCAGCCTGCTGTTCACCGTCCATGTTTCATCACGTAGTTTCTTCTTTTCTGTTGATCCTTTCAGTTGTCTCTTTCAAGATTACTCCAAGCATGGCAAATCTGACAATCAATGTCCAGTGCTTTCCACAGCTCATTATCCCACTGTTCAACTGCCCAGCCTGTAATTTACAGTACATGTTTCCACCTCGTGGTTCCTTACATGCTGCTGCTGATGTCACCAGTCGACAGTGTCAAAGGTTCAGTAGCACTGACTTTTGCCTGCTATTAATTCTTGAAGTCCACGATGTTCTGTCGGTCTTCATCAGGAGATTAAGTGTCCTTTGAGCTGCTTCTCAGGATGGGGACAAGTGCGAGGTCAAGCTGTAAAATTTTTAAGCCAAAATCTGGCCTGTTTTCTCCCAATTATGCTACTCTACTGGTTTTGGCGCCATACTCAAAATTCCAGGTTGAGAGAAGTCCACCTTTATTTATCTGTAATCTGTGTTGAAACACTAAAACATACGATTAATATCCTTTTCATTTCTTTTCTCAAAACCTCCATACTTAATCTGCCTAGAGTTTAACTCATCTGTTTCTCTCTCTGGGTGCTCACTTGTCACCATCACTTCCTTTTATGGGCATGTAACTTCCTGTCACACACACACAGCACGCAGCTTCTCAGAGCAGCTCAAGCTGCTTTTCTGTTTCTGCAGGCTAATCAAACTTATTTTGTATTTACAATCTACAAACCCTCTGTAATTCTACTAACTTTTGATCTAAAATGTAGCATCATTCACACAATGATTTCATAATCCTCTCACACACACTGCCTTTTAAATAAACTAAACTCTTTGCATTTGTCAGCATTCCCATCACAGCCTTCAGCGTGCTCACTTTCACTCAGTACCAGACGCGGAGATGGACATCTCCTTCACCTAACATAAACTAAATTACCATATCAACATACAATTACTGAAATTCAAACTCAAATACACCGTCTGTTTTAATAAAGTCAAAGAGTAAACGGGTGTACCAAGTGTATGTACTTATGTGTTTTTAAACTGAAAAAAAAGAAACTCAAACTCTTATAACATCACTCATGCATCTCTTAAATTAAAAACACTTTCAAACTTTAAAACATCCTACTTTACATCACCAAAGAAATACCTCTCACACCTTTATTCATCATTCAAAACCTTCTAGTCACCGCATTCACACACTTAAACTGTGACCAGAGTTGAGGAATATAACTCAAAACACACTTTCCTAAGAGTATTTTAGACATGCTTGTCATAATCAAAAAGAGCAAGTAAAAAACAAACAAACAAAAAATTGAAACCTCCATTAATTCTCACCGCACACACAATAAATTGAAAAAATAAAACACACCAGCAACTATTGCTGGAGAGAAGTAATATGTTAGTCTTAAGTATATACAGTGCCCTCACTATATTTATATATCTACATCCAACTTCAGTCAATTACTATACATCCACTATGGCAACTCAATACTTTATTTATAACCCTCTAATAAACATAAATGGCATCTTAAACACACACTCAACAATGTTTGCAGCAGTATTTGTAAAACCAACTGTGGTTTAAACAGTTCACTGCTTACTAATTTGCATTTTCACACTCACACACACACCGTCTAAAATAGCAGCAAGCAGTCAGTGCATTGCTGACTCGACACACAGCCTCCTCTTTTTTTTTTTTTTTACAAAGACGTCTTATATTTACAACTGCACAGATTTTAGGCCTTTTAACACCTACCGAATTTTGACAAATTTAACATAACGGTCCAACCGATAAACTCCCTGAGTTTTTTGCGACCAATTAACCAGTATCAGACTCTAACTGTTTCTGGCCTCATCTCTAAAATCCCTAACTCAATTTAAAAGCGTCAACCAACCCAAACTTTGCCTGAAGCTCTATTTTTGGCATTACACAGCCAAGGCTTTCCCCGAAGTTTTAAGTTAAAGTTACACGCCCGAAGTCCAACTTCTGCTGGCCAAAAAAGCGCAGACTACCGTTCCAAACGGTAAGGAGACTCTAACTCCTAGTGATTCTGGAGTGCCCCAAACTCCACAGTGACCAACTGACTATCCCTCTTCGAGGACAATGTCTAAGCGTCCTTGGCATTGGCAAGCGTTACCTCTGAGCACTGCGCTTCCTAGCAGACTCTAACTGCCGTCCTAGAATAATTTATAATACTTTGAAACAACAATCAACACCCAAAACAAGTGTATGACTGAGGCAGATCGACCCTGATGGACAATGGGGACTCTAACCCACAAAATGACCAACAAAGGTCTGACCTAATGACCAACCGGGACTTTAACCCACAAAATGACCAAATTCCCTACCAAACTACTTGAGACTCTAACTCAATTTCTTTGGGACTTCAACCCAGTATTTCTTAGCAGACTCTAACTGCTTTCATTTCTTCTTAGCAGAACTCTAACTGCTTCAACTCATGAGATTTTTCATCAAAATCAAAACAGACATCCACCAGTAATTTCAGTGAGTAGACTTAAATTTTATCATATCCAATTTGGCACCCTTTGGAAATAATTCAACAGGTAGTGCCTTACCTTTGGATAAGCCGGCTTATGCCCACTCACTTCGACCACTGGAATTCATGTCTGCCCGTCAGACCACCTCAGAGACCACCGAATTTCTCCATCTACACCTCCAATTCTCCCTCCTCAATTACCGGACGAAGCCCCCAAAATGTTAAGGTTCAAAATTGAGGAAGGAGAGTACAAACCACCATGGTCCAGAAGCTCTTGGTCAAACAATGATTTTAATGAATACACACGTGTGGGAAGAACAGGAATTGGTCTTCGACTTACTCAAAGCATACACAGATTTTTATAGCATCAGGGTTTGAATTTACTGACGCCCCTTCATGCGTCACAGATACATTTTATACATACGTCAAATCAAAACCACAATGACTTTTAACACAGTTCAAAAGAACATCGTCTTCCATCTTCATAACAGGTGCATCCTGTCACTGCCGGATGCTCGCTTGTCATCTTGACACCTCAGCAGCAGTTCTGCGACAAACTGCTTTTTGCAACCCCAGCAAAACATAATTAAACTTTCCCCTATAAATGATTCTCTCTAACTGAGTGTGTGTGTGTGTCTGTGTGCTAACCACAATTGCACCCTGTTTCACCTCGCCGACTAGCTCCTGACCTCTAACCAGACAGAGAGACAGAAGCCACTCTCGTATATGTAATAATCGAACTGAAACTATAGATATATCATCTACTTAAAATAAATGTTTTAATCAAGAACCTCTACTAAAGCTTAATACAAGAATATGAAGCATATAAAAGATATTATCTGTTACTTTGTTAAAGCAATGATCAATTTGAATAACCTAGTAATTCAAATAGCCTCGTCTTAGCCTGCTGCTTAAAATAACTTTCTGCTTTCACTTCTGCAAACTCTCTGCGACTTCCTGTCAGCCTGCAACTTAATCTTTCTGAAAGACACACACTGTTTAAACCTCTGAATACAATATAAACTACAGATTATATTATTAATGCAATGGTAATGATGACAATTATTTAACAATAGCAGTAAAATAATTTCCCTGCTCCACAAGAATGAGGACAGAACAGAGATGAACAAGAGCAGGTGAGACACACATGTTAGTCAAATGGTCGTTTGCCAAAAGTATCACCATATCACAGGTCCTCATGTATCTCGTACCTAGTGTTTCTTTTTAGGTTTGTTATTTTTCAAATTCTATATTTATTAAGTTCTGCAGGCTTGTTTGCACAACAAGGCTAAACAATTATATAAACTTTTCTCAATCTAAATATTGTACTTTGGTAGAATTAAAAAATAAGTGTAGTGCAGGTCTATGATGATTTTAGTGCTGCTATCATCTAGTTCTGATTCTGGTTCTGTCTTGGTTAAGTCCTCAGTAGTCCTGATTTTGAACTGTTGTAGTCCTGTTTTAATTCCGGATCAGTTCTGGGTCTGGTTGAATTGGGGTTTAGTCCTCGTATCTTGATACAGCCCTGACCTTGTTCTGCCTTGCTGCTTAATTAAAAAACTAGTTTAAGGTGTCCTGCACATGTGATATATATTTTCCCTATATGAAGTCATTCTTTTTTGAACAGAGCCTATTAATCTTTCAGTCATTTCTACCCCCCCCCCCAAGAAAAAAAAAAAAAAATCCCACATGCATACTACTCTTTGGGCTAAGCCCTGGGTGTTTCAAATGTCTGGCTCCGCCTCTGGTTCAGCATGGAGCCCCTGAGCTGTGTTAAAGAAAAACATGGAAACTGACAGGTCTGTGTCATTCACAGTCTGTAACACTTCTAAACAACAGAGGCTGACCCAAGTGCCTCAGAGCCAGGCACGCTCACATCACAGCTCTCTAAATAAGCCAGTTTCAAAATAAGAGCTGAAAGCTGTGTTTGGTTGTGATAGCTTCATTTTCAAATGATGAGCTTTCGACAATGAGTGAAACAGTAAGAGCATTTGGAGAGTTTGGAAACATCCCATTAAAAAAGAGAAATCAAACATTTGGATTCATTTTAATGAGCTCAGACTTGTTGAAAATGCAGAGGAGCTGGTTGTGAACTGAGCTTCAGAGAAACACAACATACTGAGATTCACTGTGAAGCTTTGAGTGGAAAAAGACAGAAACAACATGTGGATCCTGGAATAATGGGAGCTTCCATCTTTAAAGGACTGAAGAGGAAGAAGTTTACAAGGAATCATTTAGAAGAGTTTCAAACATCAACTGATTGAATCCATGAATCTGAAAACGTGTTTGTGAGTGAAAGAGACAGACATGTACAGACTGAACTATCTGTTCAACAGTCAGAGTGTTTCTGTAACAGGAGACACTCTTTACACTCCACTCAGCACAGGGACACTGAGGAACCACAAGACCAGAACATAAGTCCAGGATAAAGAGTTTGAGTGAATGTGGTGTTGAGGGTGTGGAGGTGGATCAGAGTGTCAGAGGAGACTCTGTAGAAGGACAGAGTGCCAGCAGGACAGTCCACATACACTGCTGCTCTGTTAGAGACATAGGAGGAGGAGGAGGAGGAGGAGGAGGAGGAGGAGGAGATGGATGTTTCTCTGTTATTGTGCCTGACAAGCTGAGGAGCATCATTATAGCAGTACAGACTCCAGGACTGATCATTCCATCCAAACAAACAGTCATCACTGTTTCCCTTCCTTCTGATGCTTCTGTAACTCACTGATATATCAACTCTTCCTCTCCACTCGACCTCCCAGTAACAGCGACCAGTCAGACCATTTCCACACAGCAGCTGAACCCACCCATCAAATCTCTCTGGATGATGAGGATATGACTGAACCTCCTTCACACATGTCACCTTCCTGTTGTTGTCAGACAGTTGGAGCTTTGTGTGCACTGTGTTTGTGTCGATTGTGAGTTGACAGGAATCTGATGGAGAGAACAAACACAATCCAGCTGCAGTTATTGATCCATCATCTGTTCATTGATTGACACTTTAATGATGACTCCTGACATGATGAAGATGGTTGAATGTGTGCTGCTTTGTTTTCATGAATCCCATTAAAAACACACTTACACTTCCTCAGACCTGGTCTCAACCATCGGACTCCAGCAGGCTCCACCCTGAAAGGAGGAGGGGGGTCAGAGCAGCACAGTCAGCATGCACACATGGACATTACATGGCTCTCATACACACACTGTTACACACTGATAAAGGAACAGTCCAACATTTTCACAAATACATTTCAATCCATACATGGATCAAACTGCTGATGATTTGGACTGATCCTGGATCTGTCAGTACATCACTGTATTTAATGAAATATGACTGATTCAAACTGTGACCTTCATCATCGTTATATTGCTCTTCTATATAGCTGGATAGGACACCTCGCTGCTTTTTCTCACATTCATGACGATTACTAAAATGCAACTGCTAACTTTCGCCAACATTTGCCTCCTTTTTGGCTTTACTTGAAAATCCATGCTTGCATAAACCAATGGATTATAACAATACGTATGGAACCAAACCCGAATTGTTACTACTGCTGTAAAACATAATATGTTTGTCGGTGTGAAGCCAAACATAGTTAAATGTTTTAGGAAACACTGGTGAGACGCTTCACCAAACATCTAGCCTGTGAGCTGTGGTGAGGAAACAGACTTGCTGTACTGAAGTTTAGGGTTAATGAGCTCTCATCCTGTATAAATCACTAATGATAAGACAGACATTAAATGGAGAAATCCTCCTCCTGTTTCTGTGCTGTTTTTGTCATGTTTATATCATACAACTTGAGTGTTTCACCTTTGTTAAAGACCAACATTTGTGCAGGATCGTATGTCCTGTTTCCCCTTTTTCTGGGTGTTATTTGGCACCATTAGTGATACTGTCATTCCTGCTCCACCTGTTGTCCCAATTTCATCGAATGAAGAATTAAAAAAATTTCATTCTTCATTGTAATGTGAAGAACAATATCTCTCCTGTGTCTAGGTCTGTTATTTTAGAAAGCTTTTTCATTTAATGTATTTATTTCACACTTGGTTCAACAGTTTCAACAGTTTTGTCCTTTCATAGACACAAACCATAGTTTTTATCACTATAACTCGCAACAACCATGCGTGAAAAGGAGCAGGAAGAAGAAAAGATTCTTAATAAACCCTGCAATTTAGAAATCAAAATGGGATTTTGAAATGTATCAAAAGCTTTTTTAAAATCAACTAATACCCCAATTGTGTATTTATTATTACGGGTTGCAGATGAAATATCTTCAATAAAGGCCAACAATGCTAATGCTGTTGTTAAGTCAAATTGTTGAATGTTGTCATTGTGTTTCTTAAATTTGTAAAGTCTTAGTTCAAGCAGTAGGATCAAAGCCATTCCTTTGATCCTGACCACTTCTCCAGCCAATTTGGTGCTGGGGGAGGCTGACGTGGGTTTTATTGCAGATACATTCTGTCTGAAAGATCTGTTTCTTGTGTTGTAAGCTTCCTGCTTTTATGATCCTTCTGGTGAGCAGGAGGTCACACAAACGTACCCCCATGACACACACACACTCACATGCATACAGGTGCATGCACACACACACACACACACACACACACACACACACACACACACACACACACACACAGTGCCTTGTCTTAGAACCATTGGGGGTTTTTACAGTGGGAGGTGTTGTGTTGTATTGTGTAAACTGTAACTGTCATGGGAATAAATAGCTGCCAGGAGAGCTGCTCTTTGAAGGATTTGGGCTAGAGTGAGGTGAGGAGCTAGGTGAGGAGCATTGCTCCGCCGCCTGGTTCTAACCAAAGCTTCCCTCGTTAGCGAGTTAAAGATGTTCTGTTATGTCTTGTGTTCTTCATGAGGAATAAGTCTCTAAACTAGCGAGGCCTGGGAAACACAGACTCAACAGCTGTTGATCTATTTTTTCAAAATCCAAATTCATTTTCATTTATTAAATTAATTTATTAAAACTATGCTTATCTCCTGATTTGTCAGGAGATAAGTGTTGAGACCAGTAGTAAAACATATGTTATTTTATGACCGTAGTCAATGTAGTTGAATTATGATAACAGCTGTAGGACATATATTATCCTTTAGTTTAGATGGTGTGCTGTGTATGTAGTTTAGTCCTTATTCTACTCTTGAGTAAAAGAACATAATCATTTTGTAGTTCATTAGATAAAGTGTGCATCACTCTGTATCCTTGATCGGCTGTGAATGTGTTACACTGTTTTCTTGACATGCTTTATTGTTGAATCATAAAAAGAAGGTTATAAGCAGGAGACTTTGTGTCTAGGGCAGAAGAGACAGACCACATTCCATACCCCCACCTTACAGAGAGCAGAGAAACAAGGAGCCGAGGTCATAACTTAGGCGCCGTAAGGGAGAAAGAATGTGAATGTTTAGGCTTTTACGACTAGGTGGGGGCCACTAGAAGCTATAAGAGGCTGTGAAACCCGTCACCATTTTTGGATTTGCTGTGACCCTCTTCATGCATGTCTCCCCATCATGATGGTTCTAATGCTCATAAGTGTTGAATTGTATGGAAATAAATGATTGTTGATTGAGCATTGATACACCGAGTACTGTCCTTCCTTCAGCCGAAAGATTAAAAGAATTGGGAGATTTACAACATAAGCCAGGTAACACACACCAATTAGTTAAACTGCAGGAATGTCTTAAAGACATAAAGACCTGGATGGCCACTAACTTTCTGCTTCTTAATTCAGATCAAACTGAGGTTATTGTACTCGGCCCTGAAAAGCTTAGAAATATGGTATCTAAGCAGATTCTTACTCTGGATGGCATTACCTTGGCCTCCAGTAACGCTGTGAGGAACCTTGGAGTCATTTTGACCAGGACATGTCCTTCAATTCAAATCAAATCAAATCACTTTTATTGTCACATCACATGTGCAGGCACACTGGCACAGCACATGCGAGTGAAATTCTTGTGTGCGAGCCCCACAAGCAACAGAGATGTGCAAAACACAACAACACAAACGAGCAAAATACAAGAATGGCCAACCTGAAACTAATAAATATATGTACAATATATAATAGTGTATGCATTTCTGGATGTGTATACTAAATGTTTTTCTACGTGTGTGTGTGTGTGTGTGTGTGTGTGTGTGTGTGTGTGTGTATACACATTTTTACAAATTAAATAGTAAAAAATAATAAAATAAAATATATAAAAATATACAGAGTTGAGACATGTGCAAAACAGCGGCATTACTGTACAGTGTGTAGTGCATAATGTTGAAGTTCCAGTAGTGAAGCTGAGGTGTCTATGAAGTGTTCAGCAGTCTGATGGCCTGATGGAAAAAGCTGTCTCTCAGTCTGCTGGTACGGGACCGGATGCTGCAGAACCTCCTTCCTGATGGAAGCAGTCTGAACAGTTTATGGCTGGGGTGACTGGAGTCCTTGATGATCCTCCCCGCTTTCCTCAGGCAGCGCTTCCTGTAGATGTCTTGGAGGGAGGGAAGCTCACCTCCAATTATCCGTTCAGAGCACCGCACTACTCGCTGGAGAGCTTTGCAGTTGTAGGCGGTGCTGTTGCCATACCAGGTGGTGATGCATCCAGTGAGGATGCTCTCAATGGCACAGTGATAGAAGGTCCTGAGGATGCAGGGGCTCATGCCGAATCTTTTCAGTCTCCTGAGAAAGAAGAGGCGCTGCTGCGCCTTCTTCACTGTTTTGTTTATGTGTACTGAACACGTAAGATCCTCAGCCAGATGTACTCCAAGGAACCGGAAGCTGCTCACTCTCTCCACAGCAGCGCCGTTGATGGTGATGGGGGTGTGTACTTCTCTGCACCTCCGGAAGTCCACTATCAACTCCTTTGTCTTTGCGACGTTGAGGGTGAGATGGTTGTCTTGACACCAGTGGGTCAGGGCGCTGACCTCCTCCCTGTAAGCCGTCTCATCACCGTTGGTGATAAGACCCACCACTGTAGTGTCGTCCGCAAACTTCACAATGATGTTGGAGTTGTTAGTGGCTGTGCAGTCGTAGGTGTAGAGTGAGTACAGGAGAGGGCTCAGTACACACCCCTGTGGAGCACCAGTGTTCAGTGTGATGGGGGATGAGGTGATGCTGCCCAGTCTGACCACTTGGCGTCTGTCAGACAGGAAGCTAAGGATCCAGCTGCAGAGGGAGCTGCTCAGTCCTAGATCCTGCAGTTTCCTGTCCAGCTTCGAGGGAACGATGGTATTGAATGCTGAGCTGTAATCTACAAACAGCATTCTCACATACGTGTCTCTCTTCTCCAGGTGTGACAGGGCAGTATGGAGTGTCAGGGCTATGGCATCATCAGTGGACCTGTTGTGGCGGTATGCGAACTGTAGAGGGTCCAGTGAGTCGGGTAGTGCAGAGCAGATGAAGTCCCTGACCAGCTTCTCGAAGCATTTGCTCACGATGGGGGTCAGGGCTACAGGTCGCCAGTCGTTCAATGAGGAGATGGTGGAGGATTTGGGTACAGGGACGATGGTGGCCATTTTGAAGCAGGCTGGGACTACAGACAGAGAGAGGGAAAGGTTGAAGATGTGTGTGAACACTCCAGCCAGCTGAGCCGCGCATGACTTGAGGACGTGGCCGGGAATCCCGTCCGGACCAGTAGCTTTGCGCGCGTTCACCTTCCTGAAGCACTTCCGCACATCCTCCTCAGACACAGTGTGCGCACTGACGTCATCCGCGGTGCACACACTGTCCGGTCTCATGGTGTTCGCTGTGTCGAATCTAGCGTAGAATACGTTTAGATCCTCACACAGAGAGGCCGTGGTCTGTGGTGTGCTGGTTTTCCCTCTAAAGTCTGCGATCGTGTTTAGTCCCCGCCACATACTCCGAGGGTTGTCAAACTGTTGCTCCACCCTGTCCCTGTACTCACGTTTGGCTGCTTTGATCGTCTTCTGGAGTTGGTAATGTGCGTGTTTGTAGTCCGATGTGTTCGCGGAGGCAAAGGCGGTGTTCCGTGGCGCCAGTGCCGCGCGAACATCTCCGTTAATCCAGGGTTTTTGATTTGGGAAGGATTTAACTGTTCTGGATGGGACGACATCTTCCACGCATTTCCTGATAAATCCACAGACTGAGTCTGTGTACTCATCAATGTCCCTAGCGGCCACGTGAAACATTTCCCAGTCCGCGTGATCAAAACAGTCCCGCAGCGCAGACTCCGATTGGTCCGTCCAACAGTGCACCGCCCTCCGGGTTGGAGCTTCCTGTTTCAGCTTCTGCCTGTAGGCGGGCAGGAGCAGGACGCTCATATTAAACAAATATGTAAGACTGCGTTCTTCCATTTGTGCAACATCTCTAAAGTTAGAAATATCCTGTCTCAGAGTGACGCTGAAAAACTGCTTTTTATTGTTTGAGAAATATTGTTTAGATGAATCCCATTGTGTCACTGGAAATTGTCATACATGCATTTGTTTCATCTTGTTTAGACTACTGTAATTCTTTGTTCACTTGTTTATGTAAGGCCTCCTTGGAATGTCTGCAGGTTGCTCAGAATGCTGCTGCAAGGCTTCTGACCAAGTCTTCCAAGTACTTTCATGTTACAACCCTGCTGATCCAGCTGCACTGGCTCCCCATTAAATTCAGAGTCCACTTTAAGATTATTACTTTGACATTCAGGGGTCTGCATGGACAAGCACCAGCACAGATCAAAGATATTTTACATCCATACATCCCCAGCAGGTCCCTGATGTCAGGTGATCAGGGCTTACTGGTTGTCCATCATACCAGGCTGAACACGAAAGGTGACAGAGCTTTTTTAACTGTGGCCACCAGACTGTGGATCTCTCCCTTTGAGCATTTTTTCTCTCTTGGCTCTTGACGGAGGCGGTCGCACTTTCTCCCTCTCCCTTATCTTTCCCACTTGGTTTCTCATGTCTTTTGTATAGTCTCGCTTATTCTCTAACCCAAAGAGAATCTCCCAGACTTGTTCTTTAAAAACCTAAAGAAGAATTATGGATTTGATCAACTGGTCCCTTAACGGAATTGACACCCTCCTGGGCTTGGGAGAGCCCGATTGTCCTGCGGAGACGTTTGCTGCCGGATACTCGATGGTTGGTTGTGTCGTGTGTCTGGTGATACTCTCAATGGAGGACATTGAATGACATCTACCAATTCGGAACCAATCAGAGATAGTAAGGGGCGGGACCTCGCTGATTGGCCATGGTCCAGTTGAAAGTGCAGGTGGAAGTGGGAGGTGAGTAGCTTGAATAAAGCGATATCAATTCATTAAATCCTGAATCGACTTTTAAATATAACTGTGTTTTGCCAGAAATGCCAGATTCTCAGATTAAAGCTCACAAAACCAGTTCAACAACAACCAAACAGCAGATGAGAGCAGGCACACGGACTCCACACAAAGACGTAAACACAGAACGGACGCATCAAAATCAGCTTTGTCTTTCTCGGCTTTCTCACCCGACGGCCCGCAGACGGACACGCTGTCGGAGCTCAGCGATCCTGATGCGTCCGGTCCGCGCTGTGTTTACGTCTTTTTGCGCTGATTCTGAGCTGCAGGTTTTGTCTCTCCAACCAAAATTCACCGAGCCAGCAGCAAAAGAAGCAGCAAACTGCGCTTCACATTTGATCAATGTCCTCATGAATTTTGCTGTTTTGCTTCCACGACTATTAAAATCACACTTCATGCACAGCTAGCTCTCTCTCTCTCTCTGTACTTCAAGAACAGTTTCCCGTCTCCAATCTCTGTTTTCTGTATTATTCATTTGCTTATTACCCACCAGTCTACCGTTGTTCACAGCGCTGTGGCTGCTGTCTTTTTCTTTTCTTTTTTTTCACTTAAATGACCTCGGACAAGAAAGCCTATTTTTTCTGTTGTTCAATACTGAAGAAATTTAAACTTTATATGCAGAACATTGTAGAATATTTTAAGGTTATCTGCTATAAAAAGCCAGACCAGGAAAATCTCCTTCATGTTTTTCTGTGTTTTATTCTCAGTTACTTTCACACAAAGGCATCTGCTGTGATGTTAACAATTCTGATGAAGTCAGTACTGATAAATGATCTGGGACTCTCCTCAGCTCTTTCTGGGACAGTGGCGCGGCTGCCCCTCTGTTGGTCTTCCTTGGTCTCTTGTTTTCTGGGGGCCTCTGGATGTCTGGAGTTTTGATCTCCTCCATACCTGCTTCATGCCCTGGGGGACGGGGCTGTGGCCCCCCCACACCCTCTAGCAGATCATTACATGAAGGAACCTTTTAAAAAAAACAAGCGCGTCCATGCTCACAGGTGTACACACGGGTGATCACACCCACAAACTACACCCTTTTTGGCTCCTACCTCAAAGCACACTGTGTTCTGTTGATCTTATGTGCTGCACAATAATGTTTAATATTTAGTATTTACTGTCATATTCACATATATCCATTGTGATGTTGTTTATTCTATTACTCTTGTTCTCTTCTGCTTGTTTTCTTTTTTCTTTCTCAACAGGTGATCCAGGTGATCGATAGATGCATTTTTTTTCTTTTCCTGCCCATTCTGTTGGTTTTTGTTTTTTGCCCTTCTCCCCCGTCCCTCTTCTCAGCTGTTTCTCTTTCCCTCTTTCTTTCTCCCTTCTTTCCCCCAGTCAAGTCTGTCCCGTATTCAGCAAGTGAAAATAAAATAAACAATAAAAGGTGAATCAAATAGACCATTACGGCAAGGCTGGGATGGTCCATTTGGTAAAGTAAATCCGTTGGGCATCTTTCTTTGCCTTTAGACAATAATTCTGATGCAAAAGAGCCAAACGGGACAGGCAAAAAAAAAAAAAAAAAAAGTACTGATAAATGATCAGAATTATAATATTTCTGACTGTCTGAGGCTAAGTTGAATCGAATCGGGACTTTGAAAACCAGAATCGAATGGATTATAGAAATCAGTGATGATACCCAGCCCTAGTGAGCAGCCTAGCCACGACAGAAGTGGATATAGCTGTAATAGGAAAAGAACTATTGCTAACTTTTCTGTTAAGTTAAGGCCTGATCCTTCTGAAATTCATAGCCAGTGCTCTGACACGGTGTCATCAATCTTTGAATGCTGAAAAAGCACAGTGTATCCAGAAAAACACATTATATTATATCAATTATTATAAAATTTGCGTGCGCATAACTTTTGTGCTGGTACGCCTAACGGTACGCCCATAGCAAAAAGTTAGTCCAGAGCCCTGTCTCCCCACATTACATTAAACTCTTACAAGTCTAGAAAAGGAACTGATGGACAGAAAGACATCAACTGAGTGGGAAGAATTTTGGTTTTTGTCAGTGACATTTATATTAATCAGGCTGAACTTTAATCATACTTTAGACCAACCTGTTTTACTTATTTTTTCATTTGTGCTTTGGTTTAAACTTTCTTTCCCTGATCTTTTCGTGTCTTCTGTTATTAGACCTGAGATATGACTGCTCTATGCTGTTGCTGTTGACTCCAGTTAATTCTTCAAGACATGCTGTGTAAGTAAATATAAACAACGACAGTTTGATCTGCATTTCTTGAAAGATCTTATCTCATGTCGGGATGAAATATTATTGTATATTCATAATCTATGTTACTATGCATAATCCTTATTATTACTGTTGCATCATTTATGATTTATCATTGTTATCATTTCATTGACACATTTATGGAAACTGGTGAGGTTATATTAAAGTCTGTATTTTAGGTGTTAGCATAAGCACATAATCTTTCATTGCAGGTGCAACTGTAATCATGTTATACACATATTGCATAATTAAAGGGTTGAAGCTCGGTTAAGTTAATTAATGGTTTGAAGCTACGGGCAGCGCGATGTCTGGCCAATCAATGGAGCAAAGTTCAAGCTGGAAGGATTGCTTATATATATATATATATATATATATACATATACAATTTCACATATGTTTTCTATGATTGTTTAAGAAAGGAAATAAAGGCCGTGTGCCCTGTGCTGTGGAGTTTGCCTGGTAACAGATGACGTAGAGGGAGGTCATACACTTAGATTAACGACACAGACATAGCCTGTCTGGGTAAACTGATTGCAAGTGTTGTTTAAGTCTAGACAAGTAGAATAAATAGATGCATCTGGAGGAACTGAAAGAGGAACTGTTCTGTTTTAGTGATGCGAGTTACTGGTCATCATAAGTATAAATATCACAACCACCTATTGTAAGGAGGGAGATGGAGCCTGATGTTTTGCAGTGCCTATCTTCACCACATATATGTGTTTTAATAAAATAATTTGTGTTGACCCACTATGGACTCTCAGTCGTATGTCTCTTCCTCAAAATTCGAACCGCGACACTCACAAACTTAGTTTAGAGGGTCAACACTGTCTGCACAGTATATACAGGGTGGGCCATTTATATGGATACACCATATATAAAATGGGAATGGTTGGTGATATTAAAGTCCTGTTTGTGGCACATTAGTATATGTGAGGCAAACTCCTCAAGATGGGTGGTGACCATGGTGGTCATTTAGAAGTCGGCCATCTTGGATACAACTTTTGTTTTTTCAATAGGAAGAGGGCCATGTGACACATCAAACTTATTGGTAATGTCACAAGAAAAACAATGGTGTGCTTGGTTTCAACGTAACTTTATTCTTTCATGAGTTATTTACACGTTTCTCTTTGTTTACAACCATTGACATGTCGAAGAAGTAAAATATGAGCCTACTTTATGCACTGGTGAGCAGGAGTGGGAAAAGGAAGGCGCGATCTTTACACTTTTCCTTCAAAGTTGGGTGCATGATATTATCCAAAATGTCTGAGCATGCTGAAGCATTGAAAGTGTCTTTCATGGGAACCAAGAGGCTGAGTCCAGCTCCTGAAAAATAACCCCACACCGTAACCCCGCACCAAACTAACACTCATCCAGTGGATTGCCAGAAGTGTGATACATCATTCCAGAGAATGTCTCCACTGCTCTGGAGTCCAGTGGAAGCGTGTTTTATACCACTGCATCTGACACTTTTCATTGGGCTTGATGATTTAAGGCTTGGATGCAGCTGCTTGACCATGGAAACCCATGCCATGTAACTCTCCATGCACTGTTCATGAGATAATCTGAATAACCCATAAAGTTTGGAGGTTTGTAGTGATTGACTCTACAGAAAGTTGGTGACCTCTATGCACTATACAACAATCCCACTGACAGATGACCCATTAAAATGTATTAGTGAGGAAAGTTTACAGCTGAACTTCTTGTATCTATACCACACTGGGATTCACTGAACTCCTGAGACCAACCACAAATGTTTGTAGAAGCAGTCTACATGCCTAGGTGCTTGATGTTATACACTTGTGACCACAACAGTGATTATAACACCTGAATTCACTGACTTGGATAAAACAAAGTCAGAGTGAAAAAAACACATTTAACATCAGTGCACTGTTAAACATGCATGATGGTGGCAAAAGGTAGTTATCATTATTGCTCCAATGGGATTTTTTGTAGTTCTCATAGGTAACTAACTCGTAAATATTTAATTTAAATTAAATTTTATTTATATAGTGCCAAATTACACCATTTGTATTCTAAAGGCCCTTTATAGTATAATGTAAAGACCCCAAATAAACATATTACCCCCTCTGAGCAAGTACTTTGGCGACAATGAGGAAGAAAGGGAGAAAAAAAGTTCCTTTTAAAAGGAAGAAACCTCTGGCAGACCCAAAAAAGGGTTGCCACAACCAGTTGGGGTGAGATGAGGAAGACAGATCAAAAGACACACAGTGAAAGAGAGCCAGAAATTAATAATACCTCATGATTAATTGTAAAGATTTGTATAAACACATAATGAGGGAAAAGAGGTGAAAAAAGGAGAAACACTTGATGCAACAGATAGATAAACAATCACACGCAGGAAATTTCTGTTATGTCTGCATGACATGACAAACAGGAATTAAAGAATTAAATTATTTAAAGGAAGTGTTTCCAGCTCTTCCTCCTCTATCAGACATTGTCTCCAAACCTGAGAGTTTCCAGTCTCCAGCCTGGATCCTTCAGTCCATCGTACAGCAGCTTCGTTCCTGAGTCACCTGGATGATTGTAGCTCAGGTCCAGCTCTCTCAGATGGGAGGGGTTGGAGCTCAGAGCTGAGGCCAGAGAAGTACAGCCTTCCTCTGTGATCAGACAGCCTGACAGACTGCAGACACACAAAACAACAATACAGCTGTGAATACTGCACGTAAAGAGTGTTTTATTTGTTTTTCTTATTTCCAAATCTAGAGCCATCCATACATTTGACGAGATAACACTATTGTTTCAAGTTTAATTATCTAAACTCT
The DNA here is from genome assembly GCF_057382095.1 of Aulonocara sp. 'chitande type north' Nkhata Bay. NCBI lineage: Eukaryota > Metazoa > Chordata > Actinopteri > Cichliformes > Cichlidae > Aulonocara > Aulonocara sp. 'chitande type north' Nkhata Bay. The sequence goes on from NC_141346.1 coordinate 1,976,188, forward strand.
CTTTTAGGAAACACTAAGAACCACAACTAAGACAGCACTCTGAAAATGAATAAAACACTATACTTTCTTTATGGCCTGATCATTTGGGAGTTTGTGAGAAAATGATTTTAATTAAACTCTGAATTTAAAAGGAAGCCACTTAATAGAAGCTATTATGGGAGAAGTACGATCTCTCTTTCAGTGCCTCTGTCTCTGTAATCTTACGGCAGCATTTTGGAGCAATTGAAAACTTGTGTGGGAGCATTTAAAAAATAACTTCTATATAAATTCTTTAGGTCTAGCTGCTGTATCAGGTGTGTTTAAGCCTCCGTTCCCTGTGCAATAAACTGTCTTCTGTTCACTCGCACTCTGAGCTTTTCAGGGTCGCTGCCATAGGGCAAGAAGCAGGGTAAACCCTGGACAGGTCGCCAGTCTGTCACAGGGCAATTTTGAATGACCAATCACCTTAACCCAACTAACTGCATGTCTTTGGACTGTGGGAGAGAACCCACGCAAACACGGGGCGAACATGCAAACTCCACACAGAAAGGACCCGGTGAAGTGGTGGAATCAAACTCAGGACCTGCTAACCACTGTGCTACCATGCTGCCGTAAATAAAAGGTCTGAAGTACATTTGCTGCATTCATGTATGAAACAGTTTGTAGGAATGAAAAGAAACTGATATGTTACAAATCCAAAATATAAGAAATATCTCAACAGACCTGGGGTTAAAAAGCATGTTATACACACAGGTTCATGCTCAATGATTTTTTTAAAAATGGATATGAAATAAAAATAAAAATAGTAATTCAGAGACTTATACACCTAAATTTGAATAACAGGTCAATTTAGAATTCAACAATATTTTTGTTTGAGCAACAGCATAATCCAGATTATGAATATAAATTAACCCTTAGAACCATAGAACCAAGTCCGCCAGAGCTTATCTTTATATTTTTACATGCTGTAGTGACATTTTTGGGAGCATTTCAAGTTGCTATACATCAATACAACCATTATAACCCAAATGTTAATAATATATAAGCATTAAGTGCATAGTAACTACATAAATTACAAAAACCTGCAATAAACTACGAGATGGCGCTGGAGTGACGGCAGCCTTTACAACTCTGCAACACTGTACTTGTTTCTTAACTTTCAACTATTTTAGACTAGTCTTTCAAACTTTTTTTCACCTTCCTTTAGTTACTTTATTTTCTGCCTCTTAGATATAGAATGGATAACGCACTTTTTAAAACTTCTGGAACCAGCTCCTTCATCTATTCGAGAGCGGAGCTGTTGGCACTAAACACAAAGACGCAGACCGGCATGAGACACAACACCCGGACGAGCTAAAGAGGAGCTACAGAGGCTGCAAGGCTGGAGCGAGGAAAGCGGATCACCAGAGGCGATTCAAACCATCAATCCCAACAGTGATAATAGACAACGTGAACTCGTTACAGAATAAGATCATGATGAACTTTCTGCTCTGAACAACCACTGACTCTACTGTGAGTGCAGTTTGTTTATCTCCACGGAGACGTGGCTAACCGGGCTAACACCGCAGACCTATGTGGATTCACATCCATGAGAGCAGATAGGGACACACAAGCCAGCGGAAAAAGCAGAGGTGGGAGACTCATTGTCTACGTTAACAACAGATATTGTAACCCTGGACACGTCTCCGTTAAAGTATCGGTATGCTGTCCGGACCTGGAGCTGCTAACAGTTAGCTTGCGGCCATATTATTATATTATCTACCTAAATCCCTGTGAGGGCCGACGCAACAGCTGCCTGTGAGAAAATACACACAGTTACAGCAAGACTGTAGACACAACACCCTGAGGCTTTCATTATTATATCTAGAGACTTTAATCATGTCACACTAGATTCTACTCTGGCTGCTTTTCACCAGTTTGTGAATTGTCCCACAGGGAGCAACAAGACAATTGACCTACTGTATGCTAATATGAGAGATGCATACAGAGGCACCCCCTCCCCCCACTAGGGAGTCAGACCAAAACCTGGTCTACTTACAGCCACAATACACACCCCTCGTTCAAAGGCAGTCTGTCACAACACGTTTCATAAGGAGATGGACCCCGGAAAAGGAGGAAGCTCTGAGAGACTGCTATGACACCACAGACTGGGATGTGCTTCTGAGCCCACATGGTGAGGACACAGAGGGGGCGACACACTGTCTGACAGACTATCTCAGCTTTTGTGTGGATGCGGTCGCCCCTGCTAAGATAGTATGGTGTTATCCTAATAACAAACCGTGGGTAACACAGGAAGTCAAAGCTGTCCTCAACATGAAGAAGAAGGCCTTCATGGAGCAAAGTGAAGGAGGAGATGAAAGCAGCACAGCAGGAGGTGAAACGCTGCCTGAGGGAGCAAAGGACACCTACAGGAGGAAGGTGGAGCAGAAGTTGGAGAGGAACAATATGAGGGAGGTCTGGAATGGTGTGAAAACCATCACAGGCCACAACACCAAGAAAAGCACAGTGGGGGGGGACTGTGGAGAAGGCAAACGAACTCAACAACTTCTTCAACAGGTTTGACTGGCACACAACCCTCCCACCCTCACCCTTTCCTTTACTACAGAGCCCTCTACCTACTTTCCTACCTCCCTCACTTCCCCCCACCCTGACACTATGACATCCCCCTCCCTCTCCTCCTCCTCCTACAACCCCTCTCTAAACAGCACAACAGCCTCCCTCCTCCCCTTCCAATCCACTCCTAGTGTCACAGTTGACCAGGTCAGGAGACAACTGAGGAAGCTTTGCCCCAGGAAGGCAGCAGGCCCAGACAAGTTGTGTCCAAGGATGCTAAAGGCGTGTGCTGCTGAACTTGGGGAGCCGCTACAACGAGTCTTCAACCTCAGCCTGTGACTGGGGAGAGTGCCCGCCCTCTGGAAGACATCCTGCATCGTCCCGGTCCCGAAAAAGAACTGGCCCAATGAGCTGAATGACTTCTGACCGGTTGCACTGACGTCACATCTTATGAAGACTCAAGAGCAGCTCTTCCACAACCTCCTCCGACCACAGGTACAACATGCCCAGGACCCACTACAGTTCGCCTACAAGGCGGATGTCGGAGTCGAGGATGCCATCCTGTGCCTCCTACACAGAGCCCACTCACACCTGGACAAGGGAAAAGGCACGGTCAGGATCCTGTTTCTTGACTTTTCCAATGCCTTTAATACAATCCAGACCTGTCTGCTTCAGGAAAAACTAAACAGGATGCAGGTGGACCCCTGCCTGGTGGCTTGGACCTCCGACACAGACCACAGTACGTAAGGCTGAAGGACATCACGTCTGACGTACTGTGGTCAGCAGCAAAGGAGCACCACAGGGAACTGTGCTCTCCCCTCTTCTCTTCACCCTGTACACCTCTGACTTCTGTTAGTACTTCTGTCACTAGTGTGCGAATGGGTGAATGACTGAATGTAGTGTAAAACGCTTTGGGGTCCTTAGGGACCAAGTAAAGCGCTATAACAAATACAGGGCATTGGCCATTTACCATTCTGCTATAACTCTGAATTATGCCACATTCAGAAGTTTGCAGATGACACGGCCATCATGGGGTGTATCTGGGATGACCAGGAAGAGGAGTACAGGAGTCTGGCGAGGAACTTTGTCACATGGAGTCACACAAACCACCTGCAACTCAACACCTCAAAGACCAAGGAACTGGTTGTGGACTTTGGGAGGTCCAGATCAGGTCCACTGCCAGTTCAGATAGAGGGAGAGGAGGTGGAGGTGGTCAACACATACAAGTACCTCGGGCTGTGGGTGAAAAACAAACTGGACTGGTCATGCAACATGCAGCACCTGCACAAAAAAGGCCAAAGCCGACTGTACTTCCCCAGGAGGCTGAGGTCTTTTAACATCTGCAGGAAGCTCCTGAGGATTTTTTACCAGTCAGTTGTTGTAGAAGCACTTTTCTATGCTGTGGTGTGCTGGGGGAGCAGCACAGCAAAGAAGGACTCAACAACGCTGGAGAAACTGATCAGGAAGGCTGGCTCTGTGGTCAGCATGAAGCTGGACACTCAGGTGACAGTGGCAGAGAAAAGGACATTAAAGAAACTGCTGGACATTATTGACAATGCTGGGCATTCTTTGGACACGCTCGTAAACAATCAGAGGAGCCTATTCAGCGACAGGTTGCTTTTCCCAAAGTCAAAAACCAACAGACTTAAAAACTCCTTTGTTCCACACGCCATCAGACTGTTTAACTCCTCACTAGAGGGGAGAGGGAGGGGAAACAGTGGGACAAAACAGGGCGGGAACAATTGAGCTGTAGTGCTTTTTTTATACTGTGCAATATTTGCAATATTTTTTTTCTTTTATTCGACTGTGCAATAATCACTGTGCAATATATATGTGTATATATAGTATATTTATGCTTATATCCTTACTCTCATTCCCCTTATTGTATCTGTAACATGCAACTTCTGTCAGTGCTGTTCTACTGGAAACTGAATTTCCCAGAGGAACCCACCCGAGGGATTAATAAAGTTTCATCTAATCTAATATATTCTAATATAAAAAAAAATTTGAAAATCGTCTTTGTTTAGTTTTTTACATATATTTTCTAGTTAGAGAAATTTAAGAGGTTTATCCCTCAAAACTGTAAATACAAAAAAGTTGCACAAAATAGTTTCCCACTAAAGGAAATTTATTTTGAGTGTCTTCATAGTTTTATTTTTGAAATACACCAATTTTTATATACTGCAGGAAAACCCAAAATAAATATTATAATGCGGTAATGGCAGATATGCGATAGTTCGCGCTGACGTCTATTCCAACGTAGGAAATGTTATGAAAAGCTGATCTTGTGTTTCTGGAATCTTATATTTTTGTTGCTGCAAGTGCTTTTTATGCATTTTTTGCAAAGCTATATGTGGAAGGAAACCGTGACCTAGGGCAAGCTGATGGCATAAGATGTAAGTACAACTCTTCCGGTTTCATATGCAAAATTTTTTTATTGCGCTAGTGTTGAGAAAAACATCTTATTTTAAATCTCACTGTGTATCATTTACATGCACTGTTATTATTTCATCATTACTTCATTAGTCTGCATCACTTAGTATCAGTTGATCATCACCATTAGCATGTATCAGTTATCATTTAGTAAATCTGCTTAAAACTTGTATTCCAGAGCACGCAGAATAAGACACATTCCTCTGTAATATTCTACTATGCAAAAAGCACCAGCAGAAGCTGTAGGTCCAGACGGCCCAAAGCAGAGTCAGATAAGGACACTGACCGTTTGTTGGCCTGAAACTGACACTCTCACAAAACTACACACTGCACACAATCTAGTAGATTCTCAGATACTGATGAGTGAAAACATCTGGTTGTAATTCTGGGAAAAGGTTGTTGTTCTGGAGATAGAGGAGATGGGGGAATTCTTCTGACGTCATAAAAGGCTATAAAGCTTTCTGTAATGGGCAGTGGGATGAAGACCGGCCTCCCACACTTTGTCTGCGCTCCCTGCGGAGGGAGATGGAGTCTGATGTTTTGCAGTGCCTATCTTCCCCACATAAATGTGTTTTTAATAAAATATTTTGTGATTGACCCACTATGGACTTACAGTCGTATGTCTCTTCCTCAAAATTCGAACCGCGACATTTTGGTGCCGAAAACCCGGTTTGAGGAGGGACAAATGGAGTTTGGCTGAGGTGTAGTGGTGTCAAACAGACGGACAGTCAGGAGGTCGACTGAGTGATGGGCCCCGAAAGAGGAGGTAGGCACCGCCTGTTGATTGATGTCCAAAGGTGCTGAATTGGAAATTAAGCTAAATCAAATGTTCACTCAGTAGAGCTTCTGATCTGTGTCGGTGGTCACTTTGGGGTAATTAGTGATAGAAGTTTGATAAAATTCTAAAAGTTATTGCTGTTTATTTTAGGGGGATTTTCTGTGTTTTGTGTGCTTTATGTGTTTTGTGGAGTTAGATGCCAAGCAGTCTTTAAGGTTAGGTGAATTCGGACTCATTGGGGGGTAGAAACGTGGTTTCGGGCGTCAGGTAATTAAAAACTGAGGGGCTGACTGAAAGTCCCCAGGGACGCTTTTAAACATAAACTAAAGTTCCGGAGCGTGGCTCCGAAGAGCGCAGGGCCTAGCGTGTGGCAGCGACGGGTAATCAGTGGACGCACTGTTACTTCTGGCGGCGTTCCAGGTAGCTCGGATGGTCTCCGCGGAATTCAGGCACCCGGAAAGACTAAGTGGTCAAGCATCACTTTTTACTGCGCTGTTTGGGTGGAGGGTGAGACCCGACCGTGACTATTCAACGTGGCTGGCTTGTGAGCTTTAAGTAAAGCAAAAGGCGTGGGTTTGACACTAGCGCCAGATGTGGAGCTCCTCTCTCAGCTGCGGGAAGCGGTTATAAATTAAGTAGGGCTTAGAAATCTGACCGCTCTCGGCGACGGCGTTCCCGAAGCGGATGTATTGATGAGCAAGGCGCGGCCTGGGCTATAGATGCTTTTAAATTAGTCAAAAACTTAGGAGTACCGGTACAGAGGTTCTGTTGAAGTGATAAGGAACCGTTGAATAACTAGTTTTGGCATCTGGTGTCTTTTGTTTGTCATGAGATACAGGCCTGAGTATATAAATAAAGTGTGAATCGGCTGTATAAAGTGTTTACATTGATTATAACTGAGTGTGTTTGTGAAAATGGTTTGATTCAGAAGCTGAGTGTGTGTGGTTTTATATTTTTTTTTAAAAAAAAGAGAAGCCGCGGCCATGCGCTCTGTGTTGAGAAAGAAAAGGTGGGGGCTGTGAGAGTGTGTGTGTGACAGGAAGTTTGCATGCCCATATAAGGAAAAGAGATGAGGTAAACTCTGGGCAGATAGAGCGAAGAGGGAGAAAAAAGGAAAAGTGTCACTCTCTGTCTCGAGCAGCTGCAAGAAGGGGGGCTTCTAACCCCGCGGTGTGTGTATGAGCACAGAGAAAGAGAGAGGGGGGGGCAGCGCGTGGGTCCGTTTAATATTAAAGGAAAAAGTGCAAAGCTGTTTTTTCTCTGTTTCTTTAAGGTTGAATGGGCATGAAGCGAATGGAGGTTTTAAGAAAAGAAATGAAAATGATATTAATACTATGTTTTAGTGTGTTGATACAGGTTACAGATGAATAAAGGTGGACTTCTCTCAACCTGGAATTTTGAGTACGGCGCCAAAACCAGTAGAGTAGTATAATTGGGAGAAAACAGGCCAGATTTTGGTTCAAAATTTTACAGCTTGACCTCGCACTTGTGCCCATTCTGAGAAGACGCTCAAAGGACAGTTAATCTCCTGATGAAGACCAATAAAACATCGTGAACTTGAGAAGAATTTACAAGCAGCTAAAAGACAGTGCAACTGAACCGTTAACACTGAAACCAAACTGACATGCACTGTGAATTACAGGCTGGACAGTTGAACGGTGGGAAAGCACTGGACACTGATTGTCAGATTTGCCATGCTTGGAGTAATCTTGAAAGAGACGACTGGAAGCATCAACAGAGAAGAAGAAACCACGTGATGAAAAATGCACGGTGGACTGCAGGCTGGTAAGAACAGTGTGACATGACAGTTTAAAGGCACTGAATGTGATATTTTGCCAGGCTGGGACTTAATCCAGAAGGAAAATACTGAAGAGAAACAGAGAAGAAACGGACTGTGTTTGCTGGAGAATTCAAGACACAAAAGGACACTGAGAGAAGAGGACAGGGACCAGTGAGAGGTGAAGCCGGACGAGTTTGACTGCAAGAATACAGGGTATAATTGGATTGAAACGAAAGCCTGAACTCATGATGGTGTTTAGAGATGGCCACCAGAAAACTAAAGAGGTAAACAAAAAGAAGGTAAAATGAAGAAAGAAAATAACTGACAATTACATGAATGGAAAACACACATACACAAAGTGTTACATGTGAAATTATTTCTGGAAAGAATCAGAAGTGAGATAGTTTTGAATTACGAAATCAGTAAAACGATGCATGAATTAAACCTGACTATAACATATAGAGGCAATGAAGAAAGCAGCTTACACTCACTGATCATTAACAAAAATAAATAGGAAAAGCAATGAAGACCTGCTTACACTTATACACATGACATAAGCTGGTGTTTCTGACCAGAGAGAGGGAAACTGGTAGTTTAAGTATCCATGATAATAATAAAATGTCTCAGTTGTGTTTCTTTAGGGGCGAAACAGACCTGGATCAATTCTCCACGTGCAGCGGTCGGAAGAAACCTATAGGTTAACTTGACTGGACATGATAAGGCAAGTTTCTGGTTGAATTGTTCACAGCGCCATGTCCCCATAACCTGACAAGTGGGCCCTAACTTCTGGCTGAGGACCAGGAATGCTGTTAATAAGGTGGGAACTTAAAGTTTGGGTTAGCAAATTTGGGAAAGAAAACTGACGGCTTAAGTGGAGAACTGTGCAGGAGTCTGAAACACTGCAAAAGCAACATATGCAAATTCACATACACAAGCAGAAAATGCATTGACCTTACAAGGACAAGCTCATAAAGATTAATGCATAGACATTGATTAAACCGGGCTAAGAACACAAACATACGCAATGAAGAACTGTTTGTTTGTTTGCTGTTTGTATGAGTGATAGAATTGTGTGGATGTTTAATAGAATACATTTGAGTATGTTGAATCTAAGTATGTTAGAGTGCATAAAAGGGGGTGATTGTTGTGTGTGCAAATTGTGGGGTTTTAACAAGACTTTAGGTGTATTGAGGAGGTGTAATTATGTGAGTTGACCTGGGAGTGTCAGGATTGCGGTGGCAATATTTGTGTCTTTAAGGTTTGGAGGTTGTAGTGGTGATGGGTTGATTCTGTCAGCTAGGGTGGAATGGTTTTTGTTTTTTGTTTTTAATAGAGGGAGTTTTAGGACACATGGACATGTCTGAGAGGGGCCCATTATTTTTGTAACAGTGCACTTAGAGAAAACCTGTCAGGTGATTTTGTTTTGTGTTTTCATGAGCTAATAATCAGCTCTCTTTTTCTCATTTTTGTTTTAAGCAGGCCTGCAACAGTGAATAACAGCGCTGACAAATTCTCGGGAAGAGCAAATATAAGGTGGGCTTTCCAGATTACAACTGGCCAAGGAGAAAGCTACCTGTAGGGATCTGATCAGGTCGTAAGTCCCTGTCTAAAAGGATTGTAGTAATTCAATCCAGTCCAAAACATAATGTGGAGAATCTGATCACTCGTGCGAGAGGCTCCACTATTCGCAAAATATGGTGTGACTGTATGTGAGTGAAGGTGTGACTGGATGAAAGGGGATGACTAAATGTGGACAAGCAATTTGCTGTTACCAGAGAAAATTTCTGTTTTGTTGAATGGGGTTATATTAGGGGATTATAGTGCATTGTTGGGAGAATGCCAAAATAAAGGAAATGTGTCAACATAAAGGGGGAATTTAGGGTTTAATAATTTAATTGTTTAATAATTTAGGATCAGTGTATGACTTTGGGTTTTTGGTCATTTGGATATGGTAAAACAGAAACTGTTATTTTTATGTTAAGGTTAAAGGAGTAAAGTGAACTGAATCCTGTTTATTAGATGCAATGCCAGTGGTTTTAAAGCTGTATACAAATCTTAGAGGGAAATTGTGGGACACGTTGACAAAAAGATATGTTTTGGGGAAAATTAGTGAGGGTTGAAGAAGGAGAACAGGTTTGATTTCTTTTTTGATTTCTAGAAGTAGTGGTTATGATGTAGGCTTACACATACAGATATTACATAGATTTATTTTTAGGATAAAGGGGAGAGCTTATACGTAGAAATGATTTTTATACATATTGCATTTTATGCTTTTAAAGGAGTTGTGGCTCAATTCGTCTCTTGAGGGTCACGAGCCTTTGGCTAGCGCTATGATTGGCCAATCTATTGTGAGGAGGATATGAGTCATTGAAGGATTGCACACGCTTACAGACACAGAGTCCAGAAACACACATGAGAGTATTGATTCCAGGCAAAAGGCTGCAAATTCATTTAGCTTTTAACTGAACTTAAAGACGGACCAAAGAGGAAGGAAAGCATATATTTTGGTTAAGTCTGGTAAACTAGAATTAGAAGGTATTTTTACATTAAAAGGAGCCAAATGAAATAAAAAGAGTTATATCAAAAACAGGTTATAACATAGGAAATGTGAGGTTAAAGTGAAGTTAGTGTTAACACACAGGAGTTGTTTCTTGGCAGCATTTAGCTATGAGGAAATTTAAGCAGGAGTAATTGCTTATAGACTTAAACTCAATTGATTAAAGTGGAAATGGGGTTTTGTTTCCTTTGCAGAAGATCTCGGGACCACAAGAGAGGGTCAGAGCGAGGACACAATGTATTGCGACCTCTGGTGTCCCAGAGGGCGAGAGAGGGAGTATGGAGCAGGGAAATTATTTTACTGCTATTGCTAAATAATAATCATCATCACCATTGCATTAATAATATAATTTACAGCACAAATATTGCGTTCGGAGGTTTAAACAGTGTGTGTCTTTCAGAAAGACTAAGTTGCATTCTTTTACTAAGCTCTTAGTAGGGGTTCTTGATTAAAACATTTATTCAGGAGGATGAGCCTCTGGTCTGGTAAAAGGTCAGAAGGGCAACGGGTGAATTGAGAGAGCATTTGAGGACGACACACACACATGCAATGGAGTAATGAAAGTCATTAGGATTAGTTCATTAGGATCAAACACAATTTTAAGTAGGTAATACTGTTACCATCATCCTGTCTGGTTTATTGAGTGGGTTGAGAACTGATATATAGACGACTGAATTAGTATTGTTTTGAAGCTGGCAGAGTTTTGTTTTGTTTATTTTGGGTGTCTGAAGTATGGGGAAGGTTTTACCAGGGCACCAAGTTTGAGAGTTGGTATTTTTCACCTTCTTTTATTTAATTTTGTTTTACAGCTTTACTTTTGATTTTTGATTTATATTTTGAACAGTGCACTGATTTTTGTTGGTGAATCTTTTTTTAAGCAGATCTGCACATCGGAAATTACAAGCATTACACGTCGGCGAGAAAATTGTTGTAAGTGAGTTTCTCCGCATTGAAATGGGCTCTGGAGGAAACCACTTATGGGGACAATTAGAAATGAGAGTCCCTGCCCAAAAAAGGATTCAGCAAGGTAATCCGATCTCAAGTTCTTGTTTTTCTTTTTGAAATGACGTCATTTTGCTGGGGGCGGAAATCTAAATGCGGCGATGGTTTCCACTATCAGCAAAGAAAGAGAGAATGGATGAATGATTGAGTGATCATGAATTTATGGGTGTTTCTTTCTACAGGAGCAGAAAGAGGACAGCGACATCTGAGGTTGCATGACGATTTAACTTTAAATGCTACTTTCTGTGTTTGTGAAAGTGTGTACACACCTGCGCAGCGTTAACACTCTCTTTTAATTTGACAAGTGGTTGATGTTTGCTAATAATGTTTTCCTATTACAGGATTTCTGGGCTTATGTGTGAAGAAACGGTGTTTATAGGTTATGATTCGGGGAGGCGATTAAACTGTGGGAGACACATCCTGTCTTGAAAACTGTGATTCTTTTTACAGGAAATCTTTTTATAGCACCTCTGGAATGTGGATGGCTGACCGCGGTCAATGTGCTGCTAATGTTTGCTTTGCATTGTTAAGAAGGCGTGAGGAGGGTGCAGTAGAAAACAGACAAGTGACATGAAAACAAAGAATAATAATAAAACAAGTAATAATAACAAATAACAAATTTGGGGACAGTTTAACGTAGAGCTCACTAACTGGCCATTAGGGGGCTCTTAGTGATAAACAAGTGGAGTAACATTGCCCAAGTGTGAATAAAACAAATTGCGGCAATAATAGTGATTTAATGATCGGGGAAATCCTGAACATGATACTTGTCTGTTGTGCTGAATCTTTTATTACTCTTATGATTTACAGGGGGTTGTAAATAAGCTGTTTGATTTAACAGATTTGCTTTTTAGGTGAATTGGGAGTTAAAGGAGCTTAACATGTAACTGCTGACTAATGTTTTTACACAAGCTTACAGGTTGGCAGGAGATTGTTTTAGAGAGAATGTGTAACGTTCTTGTACAGGTCTCAGTAGGGAGTCCACATGTGTGAGGTGACCAGGAAGGCCCAAGAGGAGGTGGCCCCGGAAGAGAGCTTGCTGGAGCTAAGCTCCACCCCAACCAACACAAGGGGGAACATAGAGGCAGAATAATCCTCTCCCCCTGTGCACCGGTTCTCCCTGGTAGTCTAACCTGGGGAAGACGAAGGAAGAAGAGGAGCGTCACACGCCAAGCATTAATTCATTCCAGGCTCCTAATAGGCTAGGGCTCTAGTCTGAAGTAATTGATAGTTTAAAGGAATCGTAATAGTTTTGTACATTACTCGCACACTTTTATACTCATAACTTGATACTCTTATCACGAAGTTTAAAGTAAAAGTAAAAAGAGCCTGGGAACAGTGATCATGAAACTGTGGGAAAATTGGAAAATAACGAGGGTGTTGGGATTGATAAGTGTTATAACGTGTTTGTTGAAGTTGGACTCGCAAGCGAGCCCAAGAGGAGGAGTTGTTGAGAAAAACATCTTATTTTAAATCTCACTGTGTATCATTTACATGCACTGTTATTATTTCATCATTACTTCATTAGTCTGCATCACTTAGTATCAGTTGATCATCACCATTAGCATGTATCAGTTATCATTTAGTAAATCTGCTTAAAACTTGTATTCCAGAGCACGCAGAATAAGACACATTCCTCTGTAATATTCTACTATGCAAAAAGCACCAGCAGAAGCTGTAGGTCCAGACGGCCCAAAGCAGAGTCAGATAAGGACACTGACCGTTTGTTGGCCTGAAACTGACACTCTCACAAAACTACACACTGCACACAATCTAGTAGATTCTCAGATACTGATGAGTGAAAACATCTGGTTGTAATTCTGGGAAAAGGTTGTTGTTCTGGAGATAGAGGAGATGGGGGAATTCTTCTGACGTCATAAAAGGCTATAAAGCTTTCTGTAATGGGCAGTGGGATGAAGACCGGCCTCCCACACTTTGTCTGCGCTCCCTGCGGAGGGAGATGGAGTCTGATGTTTTGCAGTGCCTATCTTCCCCACATATATGTGTTTTTAATAAAATATTTTGTGATTGACCCACTATGGACTTACAGTCGTATGTCTCTTCCTCAAAATTCGAACCGCGACACTAGCATACATGGTTGCAGTTCTACAGGGATTTAAATATAGTTACCGGTCTTAAAGGGTTAAGGAAAAAAGCTTTAATCCTCACCTGAGAATTTCCAGGGTACAGTTTGGAGTCTTCAATCCAGCAGACAATAGCTTTACTCCTGAGTCTTGCAGGTCATTGTTACTCAGGTCCAGTTCTCCCAGACTAAAACACTTAGAGTTAAGAACTGAGCCCAGAGCTTCACAGCTTCTCTCTGAGAGGTTACGGCCAGAAAGTCTGAAAATCAATTATATTTCTGATCAAGTAAATGACTTATTTTCAACTTACCAAAATAAAAACAAATAATTCCATATCTCCTTCAAGAATAAGAATACAACTTATAATTCAAGCATGGAAAAAAAAATTGCTTTGAAACAACAGCTACACCTCTGTATCTGTTAAACAAGGGGGGAGCTAGTACTGTTAGTGATTAAAGACACAGTGTCAAACCACTGACACAGGCATTCAAACTTTCCAAATTAGAATATTGTTGATTGTTGTTGCTAGATACAGTTAACAATAATCCTTAATTATCACATACTAAACCCTGATGCGGCCACCATCATCATCTGTCGGAAACAAGCTGTTTTAGCTCCTTCCAGGGATTTTTCTTATTTTCTTTTTATTTATATTAGTTTTTGAAGAGTTAAAGAAAAGCTCTGGATCCACTTTGATGAGGGTTACATCCGCAAATGTTTTAGAAATGCTAAGACTAAAACTTTACTGCAGAGATGCAGATTTAGTAGAGGACTTGCATTACCTAATTTTCTAGCTTACTACTGGGCCGCTCACATCCATAAACTTTGCTACTGGCTAAAATCTTCTGGTTCCGCGTGGTTTAAATTGGAGCTTTATTTTTCTTTTCTATATAGAAGTATACTTCCTTAGGAAAATGAAGAAAGGTTAATTGTATTTTGGTAACTGCAAGTACTGTGTTGTTTTCTTTATTAAATGAAATATTTGCCAAAAAAGAAAAAAGAAATGCTAAGACTTCCTGCTGCTAAAAACTATACATTCTATAAATATTTCAACAATAATAACAAGTGTACATAGATGGATACATACAAAGCTTTGTTGGAGGCTTCGACCACTGGCAGCAGCCTCAGAAGAGCCTCCTCTGAAGTGGAGTATTTATTCAGGTCAAACACATCCAGATCTTTTTCTGATGACAGTAAGATGAAGACCAGAGCTGACCACTGAGCAGGAGACAGTTTATCTGTGGAGAGACTTCCTGATCTCAGGGACTGTTGGATCTCCTCCACTAGAGAACGATCATTCAGTTCATTCAGACAGTGGAACAGATTGATGCTTTTCTCTGCAGACAAATTCTCACTGAGCTTCTTCTTGATGTACAGGACTGTTTCCTGATTGGTCTGTGAGCTACTTCCTGTCTGTGTCAGCAGGCCTTGTAGGAGAGTCTGACTGGTCTGCAATGAAAGACCCAGGAGGAAGCGGAGGAACAAGTTCAGGTGTCCATTTGGACTCTGTAAGGCCTTGTTCACAGCAGTTTGGTAAAAGTCTGTCTCTGCAGATTCTCTTATTTCAGACTTCTGGGATGTTGTTTGTTGTTCTTCCAGCAGATTGAGTCCAGAGTTGATGAAGGTCAGATGGACATGAAGAGCAGCCAGAAACTCCTGAACACTCAGATGGATGAAGCAGAACACCTTGTCCTGGTACAGTCCTCTCTCCTCTTTAAAGATCAGTGTGAACACTCCTGAGTACACTGAGGCTGCTCTGATATTGATGCCACACTCTGTCAGGTCTGATTCATAGAAGATCAGGTTTCCTTCCTGCAGCTGATCAAAAGCCAGTTTTCCCAGAGACTCAATCATCTTCCTGCTCTCTGGACTCCAGTGTGGATCTGTCTCAGCTCCTCCATCATACTTGACCTTCTTCACTTTGGCCTGAACCACCAGGAAGTGGATGTACATCTCAGTCAGGGTCATGGGCAGCTGTCCTCCCTCTCTGGTTTCCAGCACATCCTCCAGAACTGTAGCAGTGATCCAGCAGAAGACTGGGATGTGACACATGATGTGGAGGCTTCGTGATGTCTTGATATGGGAGATGATCCTGATGATCTGCTTCTTCTCTGTAAATCTCTTCCTGAAGTACTCATCCTTCTGTGGGTCAGTGAACCCTCTGACCTCTGTCACTCTGCCAACACAGTCAGGAGGGATCTGATTGGCTGCTGCAGGTCGTGTGGTTATCCAGAGGCGAGCAGAGGGAAGCAGTTTCCCCCTGATGAGGTTTATCAGCAGCACATCCACTGAGGTGGACTTTCTAGGGTCAGTTAGGATTGTAGTTTTGTGGAAGTCCAGAGGAAGTCGACACTCATCCAGACCATCAAAGATGAACACAACCTGGAAGTCTTCAAAGCTGCAGATTCCTGCTTCTTTGGTTTCAGTAAAGAAGTGATGAACAAGTTCCACCAAGCTGAACTTTTCCTCTTTCAGCACATTCAGCTCTCTGAAAGTGAATGGAAATATGAACTGGATGTCCTGGTTGGCTTTGTCTTCAGCCCAGTCCAGGGTGTATTTCTGTGTTAGGACTGTTTTCCCAATGCCAGCCACTCCCTTTGTCAGCACTGTTCTGATTGGTTCATCTCTTCCAGGTGAGCCTTTAAAGATGTTTTCTTGTCTGATTATTGCTTCTAGACTGTCTGGTTTCCTGGATGCTGTTTCAATCTGTCTGACCTCATGTTCATCATTGACCTCTGCAGTCCCTCCCTCTGTGATGTGAAGCTCTGTGTAGATCTGATTCAGAAGGGTTGGGTTTCCTGCTTTAGCGATCCCCTCAAACACACACTGGAACTTCTTCTTCAGTGCAGATTTAAATTCATGCTGATGCCACTGCAAGTTCCTAGTGCAGGTTCCTTAGTGACCCGTTACACACACACACACACACACACACACACACACACACACACACACACACACACACACACCCCAAGGATTTTTAAGTGTACATATTTTGAATGTATTTTTGTCTATTTCTTGAGACATTGTTTTAGCAGTGTAAATATTTAGAGAATAATTCTCACTTTTCAGCAAATGCTCAGCGAACTTATTCTGCTTCATTCTCTTCATGAAGTCCACTGTAATCGTCACAAATGCTTCTCTGGTGCTGTTATTCTGTTCTTCATCCATACCCAGTAATACAATCTCATCCTCACATTGACTCCTAAAACCTTGTACGTCATCTGGACTCAGGTCTCTCTGGATCTTCTTCAGCTCATTCTTCACAAAAGTGATTATTTTGTCCTCCAGTATCTGGAACAGAATATTTTATGAATGACCCAAAAGCTTTTCTCACACAGAAGAGAAAATAAGTTTTTCTTGTGACATTACCAATAAGTTTGATGTGTCACATGGCCCTCCTCCTATTGAAAAAACAAAAGTTGTATCCAAGATGGCCGACTTCTAAATGGCCACCATATATATATATATATATATATATACACACACACACACTGTTCCTAAATCTAAATGTTGTCACTAAAAGTTATCACTCATATTGTTCATAAGAATAGTATGACTCACACACTCACAGAGAACTATTTTAGCTGCTCTATCTGCTGCTAAATCTGGAGGTTATGTAACATTTATCAGTTCTGGTGAGGTGAACAGTCAATCTCTGTTCTCTACTATAACAGTGTCTTTCAGCCACCTTGAATTTTCCACCACAGTGTTAATGCACTGTGCAGTGTAATACTTTTATGCCCTTTTTCAGTACTATAATTTTTACAATCCCTCAGCAGCTGGCTCTAGTACAGTACACAATGCAAATGTGCTCATAAATGAGTTGGTGCGCCATGTTTTAAGGCTCAAAAGCTTTATCCAGCGCTACTGTCTGGACTTGAAATATTGTTGGTGACGTAGAGTGCAGAGGGTTTTTGCAGCATTCTTACACAGACATGATAATGGTTAGGATAGTCTCTAGGTCAGGAAGTCTGAACAAGATGTCCTGAACTGGACTCAGCAGTAGGATAATATTAAATAATCAATGCTAGGCAGTGTTTTTTGTTTTACTTTTGGTTCCAGGAAAGGGGAGCAGATCGGACGTCGGATGTGAACAGAGAAGATAGTGCTGGGAGAAGATAGCCATAATAATCTTTTGTTATTGTCATAGTATATAAGCTGCACAGCCCGTTTCAGGGTTATCCTTTGTGTAAAGCAGACCGCTGGTTTACAATGTCCGTTGCTGTAAACTTGTCATTTCATCTGCTGAAGCAAATTAAATCTTTATAAAATACAGATACTTCTCCTGAATGTCTTCAGAAAAATATGAACACGACAAACTGGTAACCCAATGTGATTTTTCGGTTGGAAAGGAGAAAAGGAGGATTGGAGAGGCCTCTGACAGAGTTGCTGTCATACGCCAGAACTGGAGACAACTGATTCCGGTCATGCATTACAGAAGGCCTTCAAAAAAAAAAAAAAAAGGTAAGAAGAGCCCGTTATATCAAAATCTGCAAAATTGGGCATATAAATAAAAAGCTGAAATTACAAGTTGATTTTTACCATTAAAAATCAGTTTTGTAAAGGAATTGTACATGATTTTTAAGAACAAATAAAGTTAATAGGTCACAGGTCAGAATGAAACAGGTTAACGGGTTAAATTAGATAAATAAGCTGAATAACAGGATTATAACTGGTTGGGTTAAATAAGTACATGCATACAATTGAAGAGTTTGTACGGAAGCCAGAAAGTGGAAAAACAACCTCTTGAATAAACTTTTCCCAAGTTATATGCTAAATTAAACTTCGTTTTTATTTTTTGGTTTGATAAATGGTCAAATGATTTTAATTTAATTCTAGCTGAACTTTTTTTTTGCTTTGATAACCAATTTAATATTTATGAAACAGTAAACACTAAATTGACCTTTGCTTTTATCTGATATGGTTAAATGTTTCTGGAAGGTAAATAGTGAATTGAACCTTGTTTTTGTCCAACAAATAATCTGATGTTTCTGAAAAATTTAATATTAGATTGACTTGGCTTTGTTTGATAAACAGTTTGGTGTTGGAGTGCAACCATATTCCAGATGGTGAAACAAGCTAATGAAGAACATGAGCAAGCACACTCACAATAGAAGGATGAAGGGAGGAAATCAGGGGGTTCCAAGAGGAAGGAAATAGACAAAAAGTGTCAGCACATGATGACAACCATAGATATGTGCTACTCGATGCTAAGAGAAAACGGAAGACAAGTAAGAGTCCAAGATCCAGACTACAAGTTACAAGGTGAAAGACCAAAAATTACAAACATCATCACAATGAACTGGGCTGCCAACTACAACACCTGGAGCTTCTACAGTGCTTAAACTCCACCCTGAACTACCTGACTGTTTGAGTTTACCTAAATCTGACGGCACACCTGGGGACGGCGGTCATCCAGTGAACCTGAATTCACTGAGAAGGGGCGTCACATCTGAGGGAAAACCTGATGCAAAGGAAGAAAAACAACAGGATGGTGGTGAACAGAGTGTGGAGCAGAGAAGGTGTTCCCTTGTACAAGAGGGGGCCATGAAATTGAAGAAAAGGCTAACAAGAGATTGGTCTGACATGACTACCAGAGAGGATGCAGCCATAGGTAAGCAAGCTCAAAAGACACAGATGTCAGGTAAGAAAAGCACATGGATGCTGGGGCCCTGGTCAGAAGGAGATCCCCCCTCTTCATCCCATAATTCCTTCCAAAACCCCTTTCTTCCAACAGACAAGCTACGAGGAGATTCCACACCAATTCCTCCAATAAGAACTCAGGAGATTCCAATAGGAGAACAGTAGACTGGCAGAAAGGAGAGGATGAATGACTCATATTCTGAGAATCAGAAAGAAAACACCGAAAATGACCATGAGGAGGAGACTGCGGCTCTCAGTAAAAAACATGCCAAGAAAACTGAGGCACGTCATCAGGTCAAGGAAAAATCAAAACTGACAAAACAAATAAGAAAGACAAAGATTGCCTTGTTAAGTACAGTTTATATTGGGAAATATTGGGATGAATGGGAAAAAGAGGACACAACTGGATCAGAATTAGATCTGGGAACCAACATCAAGGAACCAGGAGGAAAAAAATGACACGGAGGATGAAATTGATTATTGAGAAATACCTGCGTCTATCAACACAGGCACCGGTGTCTGCCGGACCAGACTGGTCAGCCACTTGTTCACATGACAACAACAGGAGAACCAGTTTTTCTCGAAGATATAGAGCAGGGGTGTCAAAGTCAAATACACAGTGGGCCAAAATTCAAAACTAGAACAAGGTCGCGGGCTAACATTAATATTTATTGAAAAATATCTTCCTCCAGATTTAAGAATGAATCTCTTCTTATGGACTCAAACAAGTTTTGCTGAAAAACTGAATGTGGAACAAGCAAAGCTTAATACTAAAAAATGTATATATTAGCTGTATAATACCAGTAGGCCAGCTCTAATAGTAATTTGGTATGGCTTCGCGGGCCAAATGTAATTAGGCTGCGGGCCAA
Organism: Aulonocara sp. 'chitande type north' Nkhata Bay; assembly: GCF_057382095.1. Taxonomy (NCBI): domain Eukaryota; kingdom Metazoa; phylum Chordata; class Actinopteri; order Cichliformes; family Cichlidae; genus Aulonocara; species Aulonocara sp. 'chitande type north' Nkhata Bay. The sequence goes on from NC_141346.1 coordinate 1,995,866, forward strand.
ATTTGGCCTGCGGGCCAGAGTTTGACACCTATGATATAGAAGAACTAGTGAGAAAATTACCACCTTTATCTGCTGGAGCACCAGCATTGATTTTGACTTTTGAAGACAACACAACAGGAGAGACACTTGCCATTGGAGACATTTGTGCCTTTTCGAACAGAAGGGGTACACAGTGCACGGAGACTCTTGGAGGGAATTGGGATTGGATCTGGAACCTGTGATAGGTATCGCTTTGATCCCTCCAGAAATGCCCTGTGGGAACATATGAGAACCCAGTACCCGGGAATGAAAGATCTAAGGATACATAATGGATTGAAGTTGGAAGCCAATGAGTCCTTGACTTAATATCTGGAATGAGCAGCCAAACTCTGGGAACATCACACAGGAATGTGGCTTGATAGGAGTGAGGCAACCGTACACTTGTGGAGGAATTGGTGTGAAATTGGGTTGCCAAGATCTGTGCAAGACTTTCTTGATGGAGTGGTTGGTTTGAATGTTATGACAGATTGATTGTGGAGTGAGGTCTTCCAACATCATGTTAGGGGAGACAGAGAGAATTCAGAGCGAAAGACTAAACAACAAACCAAAAGGCTGCTTAAGCATCAAAAGGAAGAAAATGAATCAGAGGTCAACAAGAAAAAAGTTAAAGCTAAACAAATGGTGGCTGTGTTAGTGGATTTAAAAGAAGAAATACAACAAACACTGGCTGTTGCATTGGCTACACAGCCTGAGCATGAACCACAGCTACGATGACAACAAGAAACAAGAAAGCTGTAGTCCGCGTCTGTGAATACCCATGTGTACACCTGTGTGCATACCTGTGTGGATCAGCATGCTTGCATTCCAAAGGTTTCTCCATGTAATGATCTGCTAGGGAGTGTGGGGAGCCACGCCCTGTCCTCTATGGTATCAAGCAGGTATGGAGGAGATCAAGACTCCAGACATCCAGAGGCCCCCAGAACACAAGAGACCAAGGAAGACCCACAGAGGGGCAGCCACGCCACTGTCCCAGTAAGAGCTGAGGAGAGTCCCAGATGAGGGCTCACTCAGCAGCCGCGGAGCAGAAGCCAGGGGGAGTTGCAGTGACGCGCCCGTGAGCTCCGCCGGCAGCCAGCTGTGCCTGAGTGACCGAGCCCCAGGCCGAGAGGCCGGGGGCACCCCACCTCCGAAGTGGCCCGAACGAGCCCCAGGCTCCAGGCCCCGATAAGCGGCCGCCAAGGAGTGAGCCGGTGTGTACCTGGACGCCCATCCCCAGACACAAAGAACCACCAACGCACCGATGTCTGAGGGAGTCCGCCACTGGCAGGGGAAGTGGTGGTGGGTGGAGATAGGCCTCCAAACCTTGGAGGGCCTGAGATGTCCCCAGAGAGGTGGCGTCTGATACCCAACCTGACATATAGACACAGACATACAGGCACACACAGATACAAACATCAGCCATCAGACAATAATTCTGATGGCTAAAGAACCAAACCGGACAGGCAACAACCCCCCCCCCCCCAAAAAAAAATTTAAAAAAAATTCTGCAGTAGAACAAAAACAAAAGAAAACCATGAATCAACATATGGACATTATCTAATGCTGCTGAAGCAGAGTAATGTTACAGAGGATTTATTAGAGCAACAGCTAACCGTTTTGCAATTTGGCATAATTTTAAAGAGAAAGTAGAATGGGAGGCAGAGCCTTCAGTTTTCAGGCCCCTCTTCTGTGGAACCAGCTTCCAGTTTGGATTCAGGAGACAGACACTATCTCTACTTTTAAGATTAGGCTTCAAACTTTCCTCTTTGGTAAAGCATATAGTTAGGGTTCGATCAGGTGACCTTTAATAGACCTCTCTGCATCAAATCATATCTGTTATTAACCTCTGTCTCTCCTCCACAGCATGTCTTTCATTCTGTCTTCCTTCTCTCACCCCAACCGGTCGCAGCAGATGGCCCCGCCCCTCCCTGAGCCTGGTTCTGCCGGAGGTTTCTTCCTGTTAAAAGGGAGTTTTTCCTTCCCACTGTTGCCAAAGTGCTTGCTCATAGGGGTTCATATGATTGTTGGGTTTTTCTCTGTATCTACTGTACAATATAAAGCACCTTGAGATGACTTTTGTTGTGATTTGGCGCTATATAAATAAAATTGAATTGAATTGAATTGTTGGAAGCAATTTTGAAAAAAACAAAAACAAAAAAAACAAAACAGTGGCCAACAGTGCTGTACACAATGGTAGGCTGATGCATACTAAGCAAGCAAATAATACAGAAATCAGAGATTTGAGATGGAAAACTGTTCTTGGAAATACACTGAGAGAGAGAGAGAGAGAGAGGGAGCTGTGCAGGAAGTGTGATTTTATCATGATGAAAGCAATACAGCAAAGGTAAGAGGGTTTTAATGATAGAACTGTGTTTTTTTTCCTGTAACTTTTGTATTTTGGGGACTTTAAATTGGCATCTAAACGCAGGAGCCTACTCCCTTGTAACCAGAGTGGCGGCTGAACCATCTCCTCAATTTGCTACTCAAAAGATTCTGATGCTGCAGGTTTTGTCACTCTCCAACCAAAATTTACTGAACCAGCAGCAAAAGAAGATAAAAACTAAGCTTCACATTTGATAAACATGCAAGTTCTTTTATTGAACAATCAAGTTCAGCAAAACATAGGAAAAAGCAAAAAGCTCCCCCGGTGTGTTCACTGTAAGTGCATGCAGAGCAGAAATCACACAAACCGGACAACAATGGACAAAGGTTCCCCCAATGCATATTGGACTCCTCTTATATAGGGACAATGATACCCCCTCCCGTTTTAAGGTATTCTTTCATCCTCGGTTTTTCCCTTTTCATCTTCCACTTATGATATACACAAGCCAACACCATAACTTCTTGCAGACCAATCTCTCATCCATCACTGCATAGGGTCCCTTTGTCAGCTTTATGGCCAAAGTGAGTCTCAAAGTCTACAGAAAGGCAGTTAATCAGTTAATCCAGCCCTTCACATAACTGGATGCTTTTATTTTGTGGCAGCTTAAGGAGCCCTATGTTTTTTTCCTTATAGCCATTAGAGGGTGTTATGCATTTATCTTATAGCTAGTTGCGGGGGTTCATGGTTTTTTGGCTTATAGCCCCAGAAAAGGCCGCAGGAACTTGATTTTGCAGCCATCCAAACAACTGCATGCCTCTGCTGCACAGCTGTCTCAAACCACTGCGTGCATGTGCTGTACAGTTAAATGCAGTCGCATGCCGAGCAGGGTCCTATGCACATACCTTAATGGTGCCAAGTGGAATTGACCCTTTATTGGACTAGTCACAGTAGGCCGTAACGCTATCGAAGGTTTCTTACTGATCACTGTTACATTTTTGAACAGTATTAATCAACATTTATTCATACAACACGTGGCACAAATCTTTTTTTCATTAATACGTGGATATATTTCGCCTAAATATATGGGTCATATGATTTGAACATGCACGTTAGATGCTTAACACAGTGACTCCACTACAAAACCACTTCATTGTGAGTATGCATAGTATATATGAGTATATATGATTACACACATTATGAAACTAACTACGATTACATTTCTAGTGTATACAGGTACAGTGGAACCCCGACTTACGAATACCCCATTTAACTAAAAATTCAAGTTACGAAGGCACTGAACTCAATATTTCTGCCCGTGTTACGGCAAAATGCCCGAGTAATGAAATCCGCTGGCTCTGATTGGCTGAGCCTACAATGCCCACAATGCCTTCCGAATCATGTGACAACCCCTTGGCTTTCGTAATTGCGCTTCACTGTTCCACTTGAACGACGTATTGTTGTTCTAGTTAGCAATTAGCCTATAGCCTATCGTTCAGTATTGCCTCACTCAAAAGGCGTGACGGATGCTTCGACTTACAAAAAGTTTCGACTTACTTGTCTGTTAAGTTCAGTGTCTTGTCCTCTGTGTCTGTTAGTTTCCTGTTTTATTCTGAAGGTCCTTGTCTTATGTGAGTATGTCCAGTTTACATTTCCCCTGTCTCGTCAGCTGTGATTTCTCCCAGGTGTGTTCCCTCCTGTCTCCCATCCCTTGAGTACTGCTGTGTGTATTTAAGCCCTGTATGTTCTCCTGCCTGTTGCTGGTTCGTCTGCGTTACTTGGTGTTTTTCTGCGTTATCCCCCTCCGTCATCTGTATTAATTCCCTGCTTCATTCTGGGTCATCTACCTGCGTCTCCCTGCTTCGCCATTTCCGGTCTGTGTTTTGTTAGCTTTCTCCAGTTTAGGTTTTGCTTAGTCCGTCCACACCTTTGCCTTTTCTGTTTGTATTCCTCCTCAATAAAAACCCACTCACATCACTTATGCCTGCATCTTGGGTCCTTTAATAAATTCCACATGGCTCGCCTCGTTGACCGTGACAGTTTTTTATGACTTTGTGTGGAAACCATTTACTTACTAAGGAAGTGGACATTGCCAAACATCAGCACTCTGAGAAGATGCAGCAGCAGATCTCAGAGAATGACTCGGCCTCTGTGTGGAAAGGTTTTAGGAATATTACAAACTACAAGCCTAAAACCCCCCACTCCACTGACGACTTGCTCTTAGCCAACACCCTTAACGACTTCTACTGTCGTTTTGACGAGCCATCAGGCAGCCTTCACACCTCCAACGACCCCAACAATAGAGGCACTTTGGACACTCATTCCCCCACCTCTCCCCCCTCCATAGAGCCATCACCACCTTCAAACTGTTTACCTGCAACACCCGCCCCCTCACCCCACACAAAAGAGGATTTCACACCACCTCCTCCCACCACAACTCTTCATATTCATGAAGCAGATGTGAGGAAGCAGTTTAGGAGTCTGAATGCTCGGAAAGCTCCCGGCCCAGACGGTGTGTCTCCTGCCACCCTCAGACACTGTGCAAACGAGCTGGCCCCAGTGTTTTCTGGCATCTTCAACTCCTCACTGCAGGCATGTCATGTGCCTGCCTGCTTCAAGTCCTCTACCATAATCCCTGTCCCCAAGAAACCTAGGATCACTGGACTAAATGACTACAGACCCGTGGCTCTGACATCTGTGGTCATGAAGTCATTTGAGCGCCTAGTTCTCTCCCATCTCAAGACCCTCACGGCCCCCCTCCTGGACCCCCTGCAGTTTGCATATAGAGCCAACAGGTCTGTAGACGACGCCATCAACATGGCCCTACACTTCATCCTGCAGCATCTGGACTCCCCAGGAACCTACGCCAGGATCCTGTTTGTGGACTTCAGCTCTGCCTTCAACACCATCCTTCCAGACCATCTCCGAGGCAAGCTTTCCCAGATGAATGTGCCTGATCCCATCTGCCGGTGGATCACTGACTTCCTGACGGACAGGAAGCAGCACGTGAGGCTGGGAAAGAATGTCTCGGACTCCCGGACCATCAGCACCGGCTCCCCTCAGGGCTGTGTTCTTTCTCCTCTGCTCTTCTCCCTGTACACCAACTGCTGCACCTCCACCCACCAGTCTGTCAAGCTAATCAAGTTTGCAGATGACACCACCGTTATTGGACTCATCTCGGACGGGGACGAGTCTGCCTACAGGAGGGAGGTTGAACGTCTGGTGTCTTGGTGTAGCCACAACAACCTGGTGCTGAATGCCCAGAAGACAGTGGAGATTATTGTGGACTTCAGGAAGCACACAGCCCCACTCCCCCCCATCATCCTGACTGACACCCCCATCACCTCTGTGGACTCATTCCGCTTCCTGGGTACCACCATCACCCAGGACCTGAAGTGGGAGCCCACCATCACCTCCGTCATCAAGAAAGCCCAGCAGAGGATGTACTTCCTGAGGCAGCTGAAGAAATTCAACCTGCCAACACGGACGATGATGCAATTCTACACTGCAATCATCGAGTCCATCCTCACCTCCTCCATCACCGTGTGGTACGCTGGAGCCACTATCAGGGACAAACAGAGACTGCAGCGTGTTGTGCGCTCTGCTGAGAAGGTGATTGGCTGCAGACTCCCATCTCTGCAGGACCTGTACACCTCCAGGACTCTGCGGCGTGCAGCCCGGATCTCAGCTGACCCTTCTCACCCTGGACACAGTCTGTTTGACCTGCTCCCCTCAGGCAGGAGGCTCCGGTCCATTCGCACCAGAACCTCTCGCCACAAGAACAGTTTCTTCCCCTCTGCTGTTGGACACATGAACAATAACCACATGACTGTCCCCGCCACTAACACATGACCCTACGCTGTGTCACTGCATCATTTCATGTCTGGCACTGATCACCACCTGCACTCATGTATATATCTTTCTACGTAGCACTCATAATTCTTACTCTCATGTATATATGTTTGGCACTGATCACCACCTGCACTCATGTATATATCTTTCTACGTAGCACTCATAATTCTTATTCTCATGTATATATCTCATGTATATCTCATGCACATATCTTTCTTTCTACATAGCACTTTAATTCTTATTGTCTGCACTGAAGCACCGCAGCAATTTCCTAATGTTGTAAACCTCAACATCTGGCAATAAACCCATTCTGATTCTGATTCTGATTCTGATTCTGACTTGCTCTCATTTACTGTTTTTGCTGTTTGGTGGTTGTTGAAATGAAAGCTTTAACCTGAGATTCTGGCGTTTCTGGCAAAATACATTTATCTTTAAAAAATGATTGAGGATTTTAATGAATCAATATCACATTATTCAAGCTAGAATCAATTTTAATCGGAAAATCAAAAATTGAAACCCAGCCCTACCTGGTTCACACAAAGCTCCAGCGCTGTAAACTTGTAATTCAGCTGCTGAAGCAAATTAAATCTTTTTAAATGACAGATAATTCTCCTGAATTCCCTCTGAAAAATAATAATATGAAATAATATTAGTTATCATTCCCCACAGCTAACACTACTCCTATTCTTGTACAAGCTCTGGGTATATTCCATATGGATTATTATAATTTATCTTTGCTAGATTACCACACACACAGCTGCTTGTGCCATTAATGGAACCCCTTACTACTGTCCTTCAACCACTTCACTGGCTTCATGTGAAATATCACATTGATTTTAGATTCTGCTTCTTACTTTAAAGTTTCTCCCTAAAGTCAAACCTCCATATCTGATCTTGTAAATGGACTGGTTCTTATATAGCACTTTTCTACTCTTTCTGAGCACTCAAAGAGCTTTATACAACTATTTCATTCACCCAATCACATCCATTCACATTCTGAGCTCTTAAGTGCTAAGTATCTACCGTTCATACTCCGATGGACGCATCGGAGAGCAACATGGGGTTAGTATCTTGCCCAAGGATATTTGGCATGCAGACTGGAGCAGCCTGGGATCGAGCCACCAACCTTCTGGTTAGTGGCTGACCTGCTCTGTTATTCCATTGCTTGTAAGGTTTACTCAATTGTCTCGAAAAGCTCTTCTAAATAAAATGTTATTTTATTCCATTTATTAATTTTGGCCTGCCAGATGCCATAGTGTACGGTTTGCTTTTTTTTTCCTAAAATACTGAGATGTGCTTGATATTTGCCAATGTATTTGCAGTTTAGTGGAGGCAGAAATCTGACCACAACATTCTGTTCAAAGGAAAGCTGGCTCTACCTTCTGATCCACAACCCAGCATGGTGATGACTGTGAACAGAATAGATGTAAAAGTAGTTGTTGTACATGTACAGACCATAAATATGGAGTCCAGCTGTGTTTGATGCTGCTGGGCAGACTGACCACTGGGAACCTCTGAGCTCTGCTGGTCCACACTGTGGAGGAACCATGAAGAGTCAGAATAATATAACAAAGCATTACAACCTAAAATGCAACCTGCTGTTTTTTGTTTGTCTGTAATGTCACACCAGACAACTTTCTTAAACAGAGCTCTTTTCACTATTTTTGTGCACTTCTACACACACACAGAAAAGTTCTTTCGTCAGATGGCCATGTTTTTTTTTTTTGTTTCTTTGTTTGTTTTTTACCTCTCCTTACGTCAGTTCTGGATCTGATGAAGATATTTCAAATATTAACAAGTCTCTGCAGCTTGCTTGTTTTATTTATTTATTTATATCTATATCTCTTATATCCTTCCTTCTCACCCTCTCTAGATAGATAGATGAAATACAACATCTTTCAGTCAGTTACTTTTTGCTTTAGCTCATGTTGAAATAAATTTTCATGTTTCACTTCCTGCTTGCTGAAGGGGATTTTCAGTTGTTTAGAAACCAAAGGCTTGTTTTTAAGAGAAAGTTTAAATGGGATAGAGGTAGGGGTGGGCGATATAAACGATATACGATATAAACGATATAAATTGGGCCAACGATAGAGACTTTGACTACACCGCTCTATCGCGATAGCGCATGTTGATGATGTCACCAGGCTGTGCCTGTTTTGGTCGAAAGCATCGCAGCGCCTACAGCCATTATCATCTGCAAATTATGGCGGGCGACAGCCATAGCAAATAAATGAAGCACTTTTGAAATATGGGGAAAGCCAAAAACTGCGCTTCCTCTACTTCCGTAACATTGATTCATTAATGCTGAATTCTCTGCAGCTGCTCTGTTCCCATGTTGTTGCAGTATATGAATGACTAACCTCGTATTGTGGATGAATAATCTCAGTTGTTCTCCTGACTGACGTTTGGTCCGTGTACAGCATCCTGCTATGCGATTGCATTTGTCCCTGACCACCAGAATCCGTCACGCTAACTTTTATCGAGTGGAAAAAGAGTTAGCGTTCATCCTCCAGCTTCACTGTGCTAATGTTATGCTAACATAGCTGTGTCGCTAGCAATCACGTAGCACAACATTATATAGCAGCTAGTCCAACTTCAGTAACCCTACAAACGTCACTGCTGTTTAGTTTTCTGTCTTCATTTATGTTGGAAGTGATAGCAGAGCTGTACGTTTGAATTAGTTTCAAAAATCTCTGTCAGAACATGGTATCAAATGTTTAGGTGGACACTAGCCAGCTAACTTCCTGTTAACTTCTAACTCCGTTAAATTTAATAAATTCTGTTTTCATGGATGCCTGGATGTTAAACTTAATTGTTACACCTGCTAAAGCAGCAACGCTGATGATTTTATTAAAGATGAAAGAATTTAGACCGTTTTTAACTCTTAGTGTTCGTTTGACTTTGGGACCTGAATGGACGGAGTTTTGGACCCAGATTACTCCGCGAAGCTCCTCACTATGGCAGCCGTAATGCTCTGACAATCCATCAAGCAGTGCGGCTTACCAAAGTTGTACTAAAACATTTTTCGAGGTCAGTAAGATCAACCAGAATTCATACATAAGGCACACTCTCGATTTTTGAGAAAATTAAAGGATTTTAAGTGTGCCTTATAAGATAAGATAAGATAACCTTTATTAGTCCCACACGTGGGAAATTTGTTAAAGTTATAGGGTGGAAAATACGTTATACAGAAGAAAAGAATATATCGCGATATATATCGTTACCACACATGCTTCAAATTATACCGCAATATGGATTTTAGGCCATATTGCTCAGCCCTAGATAGAGGGATTGATATGTTTGCATTGCAGTTTATATCCAACAACATCAATCAGTTAAATCAAGGAGTTCATGTTACTAACAGCTCACCTCTCTGCAGCAGACACAGGCTGGTGTTTAAAATCAATGATGTGACCATTAGATCGGTCACTCTTACAGGACACAGAGGGTGTGGGTGGAGGTCCAGGTTGGTTCCTGTGAATAATGATGGAGCAGTGATGTGAGTGCTGAGCTGTGACATGGAGAAGAGTCATGGACAGTTAGAGATGGTCATCTCACCTCTGAGCTTTGGTCTGGCTCTCATGTTCCCCACACAGAGTGCTTTTAGAGGGAGGGGCTCCCTCCTCTCTGTCCTCACACTGATCCATGCTGCTCAGCTCACACACACTTTCTACCTGCAGAGGAAACACAAATCATTCATGTGCACATCAGCTGAAATCCTGCTTTCCATCATGTGTGCTGTCCAAATATCAGCTGCTTCTTTCCTGCTTCATGTCAGTGTCAGCTGGATGCAGTCAGACAGCAGTGTGAGGCAGAGGAAGCTGCTGCTCTACTATCAGTCCACTAGATTTGTGCTGGAACTAAGCTGCACACAGCTGATGTTAGCCAGGAAAACATTACACACCTACTTTAATGGAGAGACCGGACGCTGGACCACCTGACAGTTCCACAGGAAGGAAGAGAACTGGGGATGTGATAAAGATACCAGGTAATTCATTTTGTGAATTCTTCTACCAATCAACTCTCTCGCTCTCTCTCGAGTTGTCTTAAAAATATGTTAAACTAACTACTAAACCAACTTTACTTTCTTATGTAAAACAAATTGTTTTGAGGAAAACAGTTTCTAACATGATCTGGCAGTGTAAGTTGTGCGCAGCTTCCTTCACCTCCAGAATACAGTTATTTAGACACTACAGGCTGCAGCACAGCCACTATTCCCGAATCAGCCCTCTTCCATGCCTCTACACTGATTGCATTGTACATTTCAGACACTTAATGCACTGAGTACTCATTTGTCAAGATATCATACAGCACAACTTAGCAGTTGTGCAGAGCAGAGTCAGAGGCCTGTGTTATTTAAATGCCCTTTATGCACATTTTAGCAACCCTTTTCTGAAACAGGCCTTTTCAGTCATCTCAGAAAGCATTTGAAAAATCATGAAACAGTGACATGCCCATATAAGGATTGTAGGTATAGCACAAATGTGTACTCTTCATTCAATTCCCATAAAAGTAGAGCACACCAAGCAAGTCTTGCAACAGACTTTCAAAGTGACATTGTCAGTGAGGATCCCCATAATCTCCAAGCCAGTATTTCTGAAGTAGCTAGTGACTCGCATGAAGAATGCCCAGGCCAGAAGTGGGGAATGATGATCAGTGTGACACTGACAGTCTAAGAAATCAACTTAAAAAAAATGTGTCTTCCTTATTCCTAAAGATGCAGGCTATCCTCCATGTCTCAAACACGGCTACTCAAGAAATAGTAGAACACTTTAATCAGATCTTCTCCTTATCTGAGCCGTTGATCAAAGATGCAGTTAGTGACATATTGCAGAGAAACGGTCACAGTATTGCAGAACCTACACTGAGTGAAGTTGTTGCCACTGTCATGGACTGCAATGTTATCTCTACAATAACCTCTAAAGGTGCTGAGTTGAGTTCAACCAAGCGCAGAAAAACCTTTATTGAGTGCAACTACCCTTGTGTAATGCCAGTGGAGTATCAGCTGGATCAACCTGGACATACCAGCATGTATGTTCCTATCCTTTCAATGATTCAAGAGTTGTTTAAAAATACAGACATTCTTAAGAAGATTACTGAACCAAATACTGCATCTGGTCAATATGCATCATGCTCTGATGGCTCTCATTTCCTTGAAAATGACTTGCTGTCAATTCAATTCAATTCAATTCAATTCAATTTTATTTATATAGCGCCAAATCACAACAAAAGTCGCCTCAAGGCGCTTCATCGATACAGAGAAAAACCCAACAATCACATGACCCCCTATGAGCAGCACTTTGGCGACAGTGGGAAGGAAAAACTCCCTTTTAACAGGAAGAAACCTCCGACAGAACCAGGCTCAGGGAGGGGCGGGGCCATCTGCTGCGACCGGTTGGGGTGAGAGAAGGAAGACAGGATAAAGACATGCTGTGGAAGAGAGACAGAGGTTAATAAAAGATATGATTCAATGCAGAGAGGTCTATTAATACACAGTGAGTGAGAAAGGTGACTGGAAAGGAAAAACTCAATGCATCGTGGGAATCCCCCGGCAGCCTACATCTATTGCAGCATAACTAAGGGAGGATTCAGGGTCACCTGGTCCAGCCCTAACTATATGCTTTAGCAAAAAGGAAAGTTTGAAGCCTAATCTTAAAAGTAGAGATAGTGTCTGTCTCCCGAATCCAAACTGGAAGCTGGTTCCACAGAAGAGGGGCCTGAAAACTGAAGGCTCTCCCTCCCATTCTACTTTTAAATACTCTAGGAACAACAAGTAGGCCTGCAGAGCGAGAGCGAAGTGCTCTAATAGGGTGATATGGTACTACAAGGTCATTAAGATAAGATGGGGCCTGATTATTTAAGACCTTGTATGTGAGGAGCAGGATTTTGAATTCAATTCAGGATTTAACAGGAAGCCAATGAAGGGAAGCCAAAACAGGAGAAATCTGCTCTCTCATTCTACTCCCTGTCAGGACTCTTGCTGCAGCATTTTGGATTAGCTGAAGGCTTTTCAGTGAGTTTTTTGGACATCCTGATAATAATGAATTACAGTCGTCCAGCCTGGAAGTAATAAATGCATGAACTAGTTTTTCAGCGTCACTGTGAGACAGGATATTTCTAATTTTAGAGATGTTGCGCAAATGGAAGAAAGCAGTCTTACATCTTTGTTTAATATGTGCGTTGAAGGACATGTCCTGGTCAAAAATGACTCCAAGGTTCCTCACAGCGTTACTGGAGGCCAAGGTAATGCCATCCAGAGTAAGAATCTGCTTAGATACCATATTTCTAAGATTTTCAGGGCCGAGTACAATAACCTCAGTTTTATCTAAATTAAGAAGCAGAAAGTTAGCGGCCATCCAGGTCTTTATGTCTTTAAGACATTCCTGCAGTTTAACTAATTGGTGTGTGTTATCTGGCTTCATGGACAGATAGAGCTGGGTGTCATCAGCATAGCAGTGAAAATGTATGCTATGTCTTCTAATGATACTGCCTAAGGGAAGCATGTATAATGTAAACAGAATTGGTCCTAGCACTGAACCCTGTGGAACTCCATAATTAACCTCAGTGTGTGAAGAGGACTCTCCATTTACATGCACAAATTGGAGTCTATTAGATAGATATGATACAAACCACTGCAGTGCAGTACCTGTAATACCTACAGCGTGTTCTAATCGCTCTAATAGGATATTATGGTCAACAGTATCGAACGCTGCACTGAGGTCTAGCAGGACAAGCACAGAGATGAGTCCACTGTCAGAGGCCATAAGAAGATCATTTGTAACCTTCACTAAAGCTGTTTCTGTGCTGTGATGAGCTCTGAAACCTGACTGAAACTCTTCAAATAAACCATTCCTCTGCAGATGATCTGTTAGCTGTTTGACAACTACTCTTTCAAGGATTTTTGATATGAAAGGAAGGTTGGAGATTGGCCTATAATTAGCTAAGACTGCTGGGTCTAGAGATGCTTTTTGAGTAAAGGTTTAACTACAGCCAGCTTGAAGGCCTGTGGTACATAGCCGATTATTAGAGATAGGTTGATCATATTTAAGATCGAAGAATTAATTAATGGCAGGACTTCTTTGAGCAGTTTTGTAGGAATGGGGTCTAAAAGACACGTTGATGGTTTGGAGGAAGTAATTATTGAAGTTAACTCAGAAAGATCAATTGGAGAAAAAGAGTCTAACTTAACATCAATGGTACTAAGAGTAGCTGTAGATAATATTACATCTGTGGGATGATTATTGGTAATTTTTTCTCTAATGATAAAAATTTTATTTGTGAAGAAGTTCATGAAGTCATTACTAGGGATGGGTATCGAAAACCGGTTCTTGTTGAGAACCGGTTCCCACTGTTTCAATTACTTGGAATCGTTTGCCATTTTTGAAAAAGGATTCCCTTATCGATTCCAGTCGCCCCGAATGACGTCACCACGTTGCGGAGCGTCATTTACCTGGCAGGAAACACGGCGCCTAAGCGGCTCAAACGCTCAAAAGTTTGATTATACTTTATGAGAACCGATGACAACAGGGCAACTTGCAAAGTAGATATTTCATTTAAGGGAGGAAACACTACGAATATGCAAAAGCATTTGCTCACAAAACACGCGATGACACGTGTTTTTAATTCCGCTCCGGACTCGTGAATCTCAACCCAGCAGCAGCGGTAACGTTTGCACGTCCTCTCCCGTTAATGCGGCAGGTAAATAATCAACTAACAGTGCATATTATGTTAGCGCGATCTGCCTTATCTGCCATTACTGCCATTACTGTGCGTTTAGGTGACCATGATGAGAGAGACAGAGTCTGGCTGGCGCTCGCTGGCAGTTCTCGCTGCAGTCTACCGGTAGCGTCTCCTTTCAGGCCAGGATAGACGAATGTCACCGAGCAGTGACTCAGTTTGTGGTCAAAGGCTTGCACCCATTTGCCGCAGCAGATGCCCCCAATTTTCGGTAAGTGAATGTGTTTAATTGTAGGCAGGGACATTACTGGATATTCTTGTGTAATTGCCACAGAACAGTTTATGTTATACTTTGTTATTGCTACAGAAGAATATTTATTTTATTATTTTACATTTACAATTTTTTTTCCTGGGGTCCCTGTGACACCCCATTGAAGAGCCGTAGGCTGGATCTCTTAAGATCTCACTGTTGGGTTTGTAAGGCCATGTTACTCCTAAATTTCTATCTTGTTCAAAGAGAAGATATAAAACAAAGTTCTAAGCTAATCGACCTTAGTGTTCTCCTTTTTAAAAAAAAAAAAAGAATCGATAAGAGAATCGATAAAGAATCGAATCGTTAAACAGAATCGAAAATGGAATCGGAATCGTTAAAATCTTATCAATACCCATCCCTAGTCATTACTAGTTAACGTTAAAGGGATGGTTGGCTCAAAAGAGCTCTGACTTTTTGTCAGCCTGGCTACAGTGCTGAAGAGAAACCTGTGGTTGTTCTTATTTTCTTCAATCAGTGATGAATAGTAAGATGTTCTGGCTTTGCGGAGGGCTTTCTTATAAAGCAGCAAACTATTTCTCCAGGCTAAATGATGATCCTCTAGATTTGTGACACGCCATTTCCTCTCCAGATTACGAGTCATCTGCTTTAGGGTACGTGTTTGAGAATTATACCACGGAGTCAGGTACTTCTGATTTGAGGCCTTAGTTTTCACAGGAGCTACAGTATCCAGAGTCGTACGTAGTGAGGAGGTGAAATTATTAACAAGATAATCGACCTCTGTTGGGGTAGCGTTCAGATAGCTGCTCTGCTCTGTGTTGGTACAGGGCATTGGAGATGATAACAGTGGGTGGATTATATTCTTAAACTTAGTTACAGCACTTTCAGAAAGACATCTACTTTGACAAAGTCTACTCTTCACCGCTGTGTAATCAATTATTGTAAATGTAAATGTTATCAGGAAATGATCAGACAGGAGAGGGTTTTCAGGAAACACTGTTAAATGTTCAGGTTCGATGCCATATGTTAAAACAAGATCTAGAGTGTGATTAAAGTGGTGGGTGGGTTCTTTTACATTTTGAGAGAAACCAATTGAGTCTAATAACAGATTAAATGCCATGTTGAGGCTGTCATTTTTAGCATCTACATGGATGTTAAAATCACCCACAATAATTATTTTATCTGAGCTCAGAACTAAATTAGATATAAAGTCTGAGAAATCAGACAGAAACTCTGTGTAAGGCCCAGGTGGACGATAGATGATAACAAGTAAGACTGGTTTCTGAGTTTCACAGCTGGGGTGGACAATGTTAAGCATCAGACTTTCAAATGAATTAAGTCTGTCTTGGTCTTTCATTAATTAATAGGCTGGTGTGGAAAAATTGCTGCCACACCACCCCCTCGGCCTGTGCTTCGAGATTTCTGGTAGTTAGAATGACTCGGGGGTGTTGATTCATTTAAACTAACATAATCATCCTGCTGCAACCAGGTTTCTGTAAGGCAGAGTAAATCGATTTGTTGATCAATTATTAAGTCATGTACTAACAGAGACTTGGAGGAGAGAGACCTGATATTTAATAATCCACATTTCACTGTTTTACTCTTTGGTTCAGATGTGGATACTGTATTGTTCTTTCTTTGTAATTGTTTATGTTTAAGTTGTTTGTTGCTGGTTTTTAGTTTGTTTTTTGTCTGTTTGGGAGCTGACACAGTCTCTATGGAGATGGGTTTTTGGGGGGGTAGCAGGAGGAGAGAAGCTGCAGAGAGGCGTGTAAGACTGCAACTCTGCTTCCTGGTCCCAACTCTGGATAGTCATATTTTGGGGGGTTTAATAAATTTGTACATATTTCTAGAAATGAGAGCTGCTCCATCCAAAGTGGGATGGATGCCGTCTCCCCTAACAAGACCAGGTTTCCTCCAGAAGGTTTGCCAATTATCTATGAAGCCCACATCGTTTCTGGGACACCACTCAGACAGCCAGCAATTTAAGGAGAACATGCGGCTAAACATGTCACTCCTGGTCTGATTGGGGAGGGGACCAGAGACAACTACAGAGTCCGACATTGTTTTGGCAAAGTTGCACACCGATTCAATATTGATTTTAGTGACCTCCGATTGGCGTAACCGGGTGTCATTACTGCCGATGTGAATTATGATTTTACTGAATTTACGTTTACCCTTAGCCAGCAGTTTTAAATTTCCTTCAATGTCGCCTGCTCTGGCCCCTGGAAGACAATTGACTATGGTTGCCGGTGTCTCTAGCTTCACATGTCTGAGAACAGAATCACCAATTACCAGAGTTTGACCCCCGGCGGGTGTGTCGCCGAGTGGGGAAAAACGGTTAGAGACATGAACGGGTTGGTGGTGTACCTGGGGCTTCTGTTTAGGACTATGCTTCCTCCTCACCGTGACCCAGCCTCCCTCTTTCCCCAGCTGCTTGGGATCTGCCGGGGAACAGCTAGCGGGGCCTACGCTATCTTCGGCTGCACCAGCTACAGGGGCCTGGCTAGCTACGGGTGAATGAAGGGTGCGAAGCCGAGTCTCCAATTCAGTAATCCTGGCCTCCAGCGCTGCAAATATGCTACATTTGTTACAGATATCATTACTGCTAAAGGAGGCCGAGGAGTAACTAAACATCTGACACAATGAGCAAGAAAGTGCAGTAGGGACAGGTGAAGTAGCCATGGTGCTAATGAGTCGGCTACGAGCTAAGCTAAGCTAGCAAAACAGTACAGAGAAAGTGAGTGAATACTTTGGCTATAAATTAGGTAGTGAGTACACAGAAAGTGTGCTTCGGATGAAGCACGTGAAGATTATACTATGAAAGAAGAATGTATTTAAAAGTTCTTAATTAAATTGCTAAGTAAATAAGCTACTCAGAAACACCACTGTGTTTGAGCAGGAACAGGAAGTGATACTCTACCACAGAGCGAGCGAACACCAAGTGACAGCGCCACCAATGTCAACAGGGGATCTCATCCTACCACTCCAGCTATATATTGATGAGCTTGAAATTGCCAATCCACTTGGCACATCACGCAAAATTCACAAACTTTGCGCTGTATATTGGGTCCTCGCTAATGTACCACCAAAATACCGATCAGCATTACATGCTATACAGCTAGCAATACTGGTAAAAGTGACAGACCTCCGTAAGTATGGATATGCAGCTGTACTTGCTCCATTGCTGCGTGATGTTCGTACTCTGGAACAAGACGGTGTCTTCATTGAAAGAGTTGGCCAGAATGTCAGAGGCACCATCTTTTGTGTTTCTGCTGACAATTTGGCTGCTCATGGATTAGGTGGCTTTGTAGAGTCATTTAGAGCAGGCCATGTTTGCAGATTCTGTATGGGCTCAATTGAACAGTTTCAAGTAATTGAAGTCAGAGAGAGAAGGTTTCCTCAGAGAACCGAAGCCAGCCATGACCTACATGTACAAACCGTTCAAGAAAGTGACACTTTGAGCAGCCACTTTGGTGTTAAAGGTGGCTGTGTTTTGCGTGAGTCCCTGAATTACTTCCACACAATCACGGAGTTTCCTCCAGATATACTCCATGATCTTCTGGAAGGTATTGTTCCCATGGAGCTTTCTCTTTGTGTTAAAGAGATGATCCGGCTGAAGTACTTCACTTTGGAGTATTTGAATAACAAGATTACATCATTCCTATATCAGCACACCGATAAAGTGGATAGACCTCAGCCCCTTCACAAAATGTTTCTTTCTCGAGGAACGATTGGAGGTAATGGACATGAAAATGCCACTCTGCTCCGACTTCTTCCATTGCTTGTTGGCAGTGTAGTACCAGAGGGTGATAAGGTATGGGCAGTTTTGATGGAGCTGAAAGAGGTGGTAGAGTTAGCATTGTGCCCATCATTTACTGATGAAACCTTAGACTATTTTGTGTGCAAAATCAGTGATCATAGACAGGCACTGCTAGAGGTTTTCCCTGAGGTTAGGCTCCGTCCTAAACATCACTGCGTGGAGCATTATCCTGTTCTAGTTAAGTGCTTTGGGCCCCTGCTGCACGTTTGGACCATGCGGTTTGAGGCCAAGCACCGCTTTTTCAAAAGAGTGGTGCGTGACACTCAAAACTTCAAAAATATTTTGAAGACAATGGCAGTCAGACACCAACACATGATGGCATATCATCTTGCTGCACCATCATTTTTCAAGCCAAAAACTCAGGCATCCAGGGTTGACTCTGTTCTGGTTTCAGCTCTACCAGAGGTTGCTCAAGCACACATTAGAGAACAAACAACTAGTGACACAATCTACAAGACATCAAAGGTGACCATTGGTGGCACAGACTATGTCTGTGGAATGTTTCTGTCTGTAGGAGTCAGTGGTGGACTGTCGAAATTTAGCAAAATAAAACAGATCTACCTTGTGAATCACAATGTATCTTTTCTGTGTTGTGAGTCCTGGTATGTTGAACATCTGCGGTCCTATGAGCTGTCAACTGCTGACACAAGCCTGTCAATCCACCTGCAGTCTGATCTCAACGATACAGTCCCTCTCTCGGCATACAAGATAGACGACTCGCTGCTGCTGACCCCCAAGCGGTTCATTCAAGTGAGACAGAACTGAGTTCAGGTAATAATGAATGGTTCTTTTATTTATCAGTTATTGTGTTTGTATTCACTCTCTGTATAATTGAGCAATTAATATATTCTATATCGTACCTTTTAACATCCTGATTTTGTCTTTTCATTAGTACAATGGCAGCTGCACCTCCCCAACAACCAATGCTTATTCGTGTTGTTGAGACAGACCGGGCTAGAAAATTAAAACTCAGCTCACGACCAGCCTCTGTTGATGCACTGATCAAGATTATAAAAGAACAGCTGGAAATCGACCTTGACTTCAGTTTGCTTTATGAAGATCCAGACTTTGACGGGAAACTTACTTCCCTTGCAGACATTGAGGAATTGCCAGAAAAAGCTGTTGTGCACATCTCACTTTCAGAAGACTCCAGCTCTACTGCATCTACTGATCTACTTTCAGATGTGTCATCTCCAGAACGTCTCAGTAGGTGGCCTCAAGGTCCTTTTCCAGTTCCCACATTTGCATTTGATGTTGAACTGAAACTTCAACATGGAAATGCCGAATATGAGAGGAGCAACAGACACCTTAAGCTGACTAGAGACCTCAAGCACGACATTTTAGAAAAGCTTGCATCTACTATGTATAGTTTTAAGGCTTACCCAAGTGATAAAGAGATTGCAAAAGCTGCTGAGGCTCTTGTAGCCAAACATCCCTGCTTGAAGGAAGCAGGATCTGAGACTGGCTGGAATGGATGGAAAAATAGCATCAGGTTTAAAATGGGCAATTGAAGGACCAAGATGAGACGGGCTGGATGTCAGGAGGTCACTGTTAATGCTGGAAAAAGAAGTAGAAGTAATCCTGATAATGAACCTTCACATTCCAACATTAAAAGACCCAAGCGAGCAGAAGTCAACTTCCTACCAAACTTTCCCCAAGGAAAGGATCTTTCAAGCCTTGACCAGTTGAGGCAAGCAATTGTTGAAGAAGTCAAGAAGGCTGAGAAGAACCTGCCCCTCATTAGAAAGTTGATGGAGACCACATTTCCACTGCGCAGACAAACCATAGTGATGTC
Organism: Aulonocara sp. 'chitande type north' Nkhata Bay; assembly: GCF_057382095.1. Taxonomy (NCBI): domain Eukaryota; kingdom Metazoa; phylum Chordata; class Actinopteri; order Cichliformes; family Cichlidae; genus Aulonocara; species Aulonocara sp. 'chitande type north' Nkhata Bay. Next base: position 2,015,622 of record NC_141346.1, read on the forward strand.
CTGCCCACCAGTGAAGGAGCTCTTGGACCTCTGGCCTGCTCTAAAAATGGAGTCTGAGGTAATATGGATCAGCTCTCTTTAAAATGAAAATTGTAATTCTTACTCATGTGGCAGCTTTTTGCTGCTTTATAAAGGTGTGCGAGATTCTTCAAATTGAACTGTATTGTCCTTCTGCTGTAGTTGTATGCAGAGTTTCAACGGATTACAAATCAGAACCTGCCCAATACATTCTACGCTGAACTTGACCGCCATCTTCCTCGACTGATGACCTTATTCAGACAGAAGGCATCAAAAACTGGGAAGACAGCAGATGCCCTGGCTGAAATTCTAAGAATTCACGATGAACAGGTAATAATAGATTGTTACACATTTCATAGGTTGAACCAGTGGAACATTGGACAGGTTCAATGGTTTAAATGAGCTTTTTGAATTTTACTATTAGTCCACTTTGTGTTTGCTATTTGTCTGACTGTATTAAAGATGTGAACAGGTTATTTGTGGACATATGTTCTGATTTGACTGTTGTTGTTGTTCAGTAAACTGTTGGGATTCAGAGATTCTTTTATTGCTACCATATAATCTGCCTTATGAAGAATGTATTAATAACATGTTTCACAGTATCATTTATCAGTAATATTTCCTACAGGGTTTATATTGCATTGAATATGTCTGTCATCACATTGACCTTTCTATTTTTATAGGTTGAGTTCATTTTATACACAATGCATAAATGTGCTTGGTTAGAGTTGATGTTCCATTCTAGAAGGTTTTAAGCTTCACTGGTGAGAGTGTCCAGATGATAAATGCTGAGGGGAGATGAGAACATAGCAGGTTAATTGCATGCACGCTTACAATACACATATTAATCTAGTAGCAGGTCTGAGTGAAGGCCTAAGCGTCTTCTGCTTCAGTTTGAGACTGGCTGCAAAAGTACTCTACTTAGTGATTAATGACGAGGGTCCATTATTAGCTCTCAGAGATGCTAAGACCTGAAGTTATTACCATAAAAGGCAAGCAATGTAGAAAGGAGAAGTTATATGTCGGTGAAGGGTTATTAGAAGTGTACGTGATGTACCCTTGTCTGCACGGGTTGAACTTTTGCCCGTCTGTCACCATGTATTTTTGAACTGTATTGACGTAGGTGTGATATTTTGTCCTATAAAACCAGAACCCAGTGTATTCTTGTCAGAGCAACACATTCCGTATGCTGACGGTTGGTTGTTCTCCTGTGATAATAAAACTCATCGTTTGATTGCACTTTTCCGGAGCCTCCGTCGTTTGTTGTCTGGTCTAAAGTTGATCGATCTCGCAGCAAAACTCACCAGTATATACAATTCTGTTTTTATCTGGCAATAGGAAATCCATGATATCCACACCAAGCGCACTACCGTTCTCCACGCCCTTCCTGTCTATCTGCGTGAGGATGTCTCTGGATTTTTCAGAACCTGCACTGTGAGTGTCCTTAAGTATCTAACAGATACTACTGTGTATATAAACAGTGCATCAAAGTACAAACATGTATTTTGATGCACTGTTTGGACTTACCTTTGTTTAGTCTACCCATACGGTTTCCATGTATGGTCTTTTCTGTCTCCTCACTACGAATGAACTGAATTGGTGTTTTGTTGAAATCGATTGCCTCAATTTTTTTGAGTTCTGGTAACTTATTCGGGTTTACAGTGTACTGGACTGTATGTAGCGGAGATGTCAATAAACTTTACTTTGACTTAAGCAGCGAGCAGGCGCACCGAGGGCTCTCGCGCTCACTTTATAGAATTTCGAAAAAACATTGGTGCAAATTATAAGTCTGTATCATGATGTCTGGTGTTTTCGTGTTTGTTGTTTTGTTTTTATTTTGTTTTATTTTGCAAGTTGGTTATTAGATGTTGCTCCAGCCGGTCAGAGAATCCTCGCCGCCCCGCCCTCTCCTCCCTGGGCGCACCTCGCTAACAGAGGGCGCCCTTACTCCCAGCAAAAGGCAATAGAAAAGCGATCGGTGCATATGCCATTCCTAATATGCGCTGGCTGATGTCGGGGCAGCAGGAGTACGAGCAATTTTTTTTCTTCTTTTTTTTTGCCGATGCACGTGATGCCGCCCCCCACCACGATGCCGCCCCGGGCAACTGCCCGTGTCGCCCGTATCAAAAAGCGCTACTGAAGATAACAATGTTAGCCTTTTCTGCAGCTATGGGGCATATATGGTATCACTCTTGGCTGGAAGCAGTGCTTAAACAATGGAAAAAACACAAACTTTGTCCAAAAACCTCTTAGATGTTTAGATGTTTCCCTCTTTTTCTTTGGTCATTTTAGCCTTTTTGGCCAGGGTGAAGGGAGTATCTGCCATCAAACAAGAAGACAGCCGCATGTAACTATGATGATGTTTGCCAATTCACCTTACATGCATTAATGTAATAACGTGGTTAGCCTACTCAACGTAAATTACACACGGACAACATTAAGCTACTCACGCAGAGAAGAACGGCTGCTGCTGCCATCATCATCCTCATCATTTCTGCTACACTGGCAGGGCTAGGGGCCAGGACTCTCCTCTTCAGGTTCTTGGGGGATGTTGCTAACTCGGTGCATTTCTCGGTTTTAAAAAAATGCTATGCGTCGCCAGGTGTTTCATCAAATTCGAGGTGTTACCTCCTTTGACAGTATCACAGTATCAGCTTAAAGCACTTGTTGCTGCTGAGTTTGCATCTTTTGCTGTGAAGTACAGCCAGACTTTTGACGGCTTCGCCTTGGGCATTTTTAATCTGTAGCTCTGCTCTAAAAGAACGTACGTACCTGGCCCCACCTACTATCCTCGGAAACATAAAATGATTGGCTAGAATCTAAAGAGTATGACATCTCAGGAAAAAAAAAAAAAGCACCGAAATAAAGCACCGAAATGTGCGCTGCTTTTCGGTCTGGTTACTACCGTTTATGTCAGAACCGGTGTTCCAGATCAACTGGTGTTTAGATCAACTGGCGTTGGCCGAACAGATGTGTGGCAGACTTGCGTTTCAGGAGCTGCTACCGACAAACCAGCAAAAAAAAAAAAAACGCCAAATGTGTCATCTGTGACACTTGTGAGGTTATCTCAAACACACTCCATCAGCCATGATGCTGTTGAACAACAAAATGTTTAAAAATGTCGCAAGTTTACCTGGTGATGTCCTCATGCGCTCAAATACACAGTGGGCCACTCAAATACACAGTGGGCCAAAATTCAAAACTGGAACAAAGTCGCGGGCTAACGTTAATATTTATTGAAAAAAAAATCTTCCTCCAGATATGAGAATGAATCTTTTCTTATGGACTCAAACACATTTTGCTGAAAAACTGAATATGGAACAAGCAAAGCTTAATACTAAACAATATATATATTAGCTGTATAATACCAGTAGGCCAGCTCTAATAGTAATTTGGTATGGCTTCGCGGGCCAAATGTAATTAGGCTGCGGGCCAAATTTGGCCTGCGGGCCAGAGTTTGACACCTATGCACTAACAGCTACGCGATTGCGAAAACAGCAAACAATTAATACCACGCTGATGTTGTTCACAGAACAGCAAGAGTAAACAATCGGGAGACTCTTATCGTCGTTATCGTTCCCCTCGCACGTTTTATTTCTCTGGTTTCAGCGTTTTTTCTTCACAACTACAGCAAGCAGTTTACTTTGTATGTACTAACCCCCACCCGAAACATAACCACAGACAGCAGAGTTGTTATACTTTTGTAATTTCTAATTAGCTTTTATTTGCATTTCTTTTTCATCAATGGGCTTACTGAGTGTATCACAGGCTACATAACTTTCTGCACCGACTCCATTGTTCCAGCTCAGACTGTTCATTGTTACCCAAATAACAAGCCGTGGGTGACTAGGCAAGGCAAGGCAAATTTATTTGTATAGCACAATTCAACAACAAGGTGATTCAAAGTGCTTTACAGAGACATTACAAACAAAAACAAATAAAAAGCATGATTTAAAATTGATTAAAACAAGCAAACAAACTAACTAACTAAACACACACATTCATTCACACCTGTTCGCGCGATCTGAACCCTTATCGTAAGGGGAGCTACCAGTCCTTCTGTGGACGAGCGACTAAGGACATCAAAGCCCTCCTCAACAACAAGAAGAGGGCTTTCAGAGGGGGCAACAAAGAGGAGGTGAGGAAGGTCCAGGTGTTACTATAGGACAAGATCAGAGAGGCTAAGGACAATTACAGGAGGAAGCTGGAGTGGAAACTCCAGCAGAACAGCATGAGAGAGGTGTGGAGGGGCATGAAGACCATCACTGGATTCAGGCCAACCAACAGCAGGGGAGCTGAGGGAGGTGAGAATAGAGCCGACGAGTTGAATCTGTTTTTCAATAGATTCGACACCACAGTGTCTGCTCCCACCCCCACAACCTCACCTGCAGTCAGCCTGGAATCCAGAGCCACACCACTGTGCCAGCCTCTCTCTTCACATGTTGCCTCCTGTGAGATTCCTGACACCCCCCCCCCCACCCATCACCTTCACTCAATACCAGGTTGAGATGCAAATGAGGAGACTTCACTCAGGCAAGTCTGCTGGACCAGACGGAGTGAGTCCCCTCGTCCTCAAGACCTGTGCCCCCCAGCTGTGTGGAGTCTTTCATAAACTGTTTATGCTGAGTCTGAGTCTGCAGAGGGTCCCGGTGATGTGGAAGACATCATGCCTCGTCCCTGCACCAAAGACGCCACGTCCCAGTGGCCCCCAGGATTACAGGCCCGTGGCACTGACCTCCCACATCATGAAGACCCTGGAAAGGCTCATCCTGGACCAGCTGCGACCCATAGTAAGACCACACCTGGATCCCCTTCAGTTCGCTTATCAGCCTCGTCTCGGAACTGAGGACGCCATCATCTACCTGCTCAATCGTGTCTACACCCATCTGGACCAGCCGGCGAGCACTGTGAGGGTCATGTTTTTTGACTTTTCCAGTGCTTTCAACACCATCAGGCCGACCCTCCTGGGTGATAAGTTAGCAGCGATGCAGGTGGATGCTTCTCTGGTGTCCTGGATTGTTGATTACCTGACAGGAAGACCACAGTGTGTGTCTGACAAGGTGATCAGCAACACAGGGGCACCACAGGGGACTGTCCTCTCCCCCTTCCTCTTCACCCTCTACACCACAGACTTCAGCCACTGCACGGAGACCTCCATCTTCAGAAGTTTTCTGATGACTCTGCAGTGGTTGGATGCATCAGCAGGGATGATGAGACAGAGTACCGGGCTGTGGTCGACTCCTTTGTCACGTGGTGTGAGCAGAATCATCTGCAGCTCAACGTGGCAAAGACCAAGGAACTGATCGTGGACTTCAGGAAGACCAGGAAACACTTGACCCCTGTTTCAATCCAGGGGGTCAGTGTTGACATTGTGGAGGACTATAAATACCTTGGAGTACACATTGACAATAAACTGGACTGGGCTAAAAACACCACAGCACTTTACAGGAAGGGCCAGAGTTGTCTCTATTTTTTGAGGCGACTGAGGTCCTTCAACATCTGCCAGAAAATGCTGAGGATTTTCTATGAGTCTGTTGTGGCCAGTGCGATCCTCTATGCTGTTGCATGCTGGGGGAGCAGGCTGAGGGTCGCAGATGCCAACAGACTTAATAAACTAATCCGTAAGGCCAGCAATGTTGTGGGGATGGAGCTGGACTCCCTCAAGGTGGTGTCGGAGAGGCGGATGCTGTCCAAGATAAAGACAATGTTGGATAACACCTCCCACCCACTCCATGACATGCTGGTCAGTCACAGGAGCTCGTTCAGTGAGAGACTGAGATTACCGAAAAGCACCACTGAACGACACAGGAAATCTTTCCTGCCTGTGGCCATCTCCCTGTACAACGCATCCACTTAACACACTGTTTGCTGCTAGAGCTACACATGTTTCTTTTCCAACTATTTATTAATGAGTGACCTATGTATGTATGTATATATATGTATATATTGTACTATTCGTAGTTAGTGTATTGTCTGTCTTGTCTTTACGTTGGTTTACAATGGAGCACTGTAACAAAAAATAATTTCCCCCAGGGATCAATAAAGTATTCTGATTCTGATTCTTTTTCACTTTGTGTTTTCAATTCTGTTTAATTTTGGTTAGTTTGCTTCTTTCAGTTTAGATTTTATTTTTTATTTATTATGTATTCAGGTCTATGTCAGAGAATAGACTGATTTAGATTAATGCAGATTTTATAATAAAAACACTGACCTCTTTGAAAGCAGTGACTCACAGTCTTGGAGAAATCCAACATCTAAATAAATGTGTCTATCAAAGAATAATAAGGCAGGTTTTTCATTTTTATTGGTTTTTTTCATTGTTTTTTTTTTTTTAACCAAACTAAAAAGCACTAGCAGGACATTTCCTGTAAAATGTTACTTAGGTTTTGAATTTTCCAAAATCATTTCATTGATCATTATCAACAATTTAGTTTTAATTTTTTTGTGCAGTTTTTTCTTGTATTTTAACTTGTTTTTTCAGATCTAGTTTTACTTCTGAGTTTAGTTTTAGTGAACAACAATAACTTTTGTGTGTTTTGTAACACTTCTTCCTGTTGGGGTGGAGCCAGCAGTTTGTGGCGCAGTATTTTTAAGACCGACATGTTGAACCTATATCTAACACACATCTATACAAAATATTCATTTATAAAATCTGCTCTCCGTCTCCTGCTGTCCCTGTAAATAAAAACACCCGAAGCTCAGAGTGTCTCCGGTCCAGCTCAGGACACATTCAGTGTGTTTGGTCTGATTCCCGGACTCTGATGATACACACAGAGAGAAAATGGCGGACACACTCAGCCTCGTCGGAAAACACACTGACTTTAACGGAGAGACCGGAAATACAAACACACACAGTTTGTTGTGTGAAGAAATCCAACATGAGCTGAACAAACAGTAAAGTTCCTAAAGACAAACTGTTAAAGGAGGAAACGAAGCAAACTTACAGTTTCTTCACACCAACAACAAGCTCCACTCCACGAAGCTCAGGAAGTGAAAGTAAACTTTGAGCCTAATGCGGCGTTTGAGGACACTCGGGAGCATCGAAACACTGTGTGCTGTGTTCACGTAAACCTCGGAAATTCCCAAACCTCTGGCAGGTCGTGATTTATTCCTGTTGATTTTCCTGTTTGAAACACAACCATGTGTCATCACTTTGTTGTTCATCTTCCTGCAGCGTTTGAATGTTTCAGCACTAAACTGATGTTTGTTCAAAGCTCATTTCAACCTGTTGAAGTCATGAATGAAGTGCAGACTGAGTGTGAGAGCCAAAGTGAATGTTTATGATTTATTTATTATGGTGGCACAGGTTTAGATTTTTCTGCACCTCGGGTGATTGCATGGGGGTGTGGTCACATGTTATTTACCTGATGCTGGCGTTCTCAATGGGGAAGTCGAGTCAGCGGGTTTTTACACGTCATTTGACGTCACCTTTCAGTCCTGTTCTCAAATGATAAAAGTTCATAGATGCGCTATTTGCTTTGAATAAAAGCGGAAAGTTTGTTGTTTTTCTTTTGAAATAAATACACAAACACAAGTGGGGCTCAGTTTGGCTTATTGCAGACGAGTCACAGCTCAAACCAACTCAGCCGGCAGCAGCTTTATTTGTGGATTGAAGTCGCAACACTGAGAGTGGATCACATGATGTTTAAGGTGTGTCATGTGACATGTTCAGTATTGTCACACATGTCTAGATTGTCCCTGATATCATAGCTGCTCAAACACTGATGATTATATTTGAAGAATTATTCCTGATGGCAGCAAAGTTTGAATGGAGCTCTCTGTCTGTGCTGATTTGTCGCCCTCTGGAGGTCAAAGCACAAACTGCATGATGTCACTGTAACCACCACAGTGACAGGAAGTGTTTTTATGACTGAAACACTGAAATGATGCTAACGGCTGTCGTTAGGCTCACTGACAGCAGTGCTGATGTGTTCATGTCCAACACTGGCTCAGGTCAGACTCCTTCATCCTTCTCCAGCGTGAGGCCGCCCTCAGACCCACAGGAGCTCTGACCTTTGACCTCCTGTACACAACCTGCTTCATCAGCAGCTCGTTCTCTAAACTCCATTTATAACTCAAATATATTTCAGATTTCTGAGCTCTGCCTTGAATCTGTGCCAGTATTCGCTGACATCACAAAGTCCTCATAAGACTGGACACAAGAAATAATCCTGACTGACTTTATTCAAGACTCAGAACATGAGACAAAGTTCAGCCAGCAGCACTGAGACCTGATCCTGAACCCTGAAGCCCTACGACTCATTTCAGCACCACCTGAAAACGAAATCCTACATTTGTGAGCCGGTGTGAGAAAATCCAACGACACAAACTGCGAATCCAGGCTGTGCACAAAAACAGCCACACAATAACACGTTTAAGGACCAGCGGACATTCCAGCATCACGTCTGTTAGCTGGACATCTTAAATGAAACGATAGACGTGGATCCATCTCAGCAAGCAGCTTCTTCCCCCATGGATGTCCACGAGCATCAGTCCAGCTGCTTTAGCCTCAGGACCCAGCAGAAGGTGGAAGAGGAGGAGGATGAATCAGTGTGTGATGCCCTGTGATATTGAATCCCAAGAGGACACAAAGCAAAAGAAAATCAAGCGCTTCCTAAAATCAGCATCTGATCACAAGCCTGCACAGGCCAATCACAGCTGGAAGTTTCCTGGATTTGATCTGGATGCGCAGCACTATTTCAGAGAAAGTACAAGAGCAGTAAAAAATTAAGAGGAAAAAACGAGTGAAAGAAGCCATCTATGTCCACTGTGAGCGACCATCTTTGAACAGAGGCGGGGTTTACGACACCAACTCTCTGCCATCTATAATCCAGTTTTGAGATCCTCCCCAGACGCCTTAACGCCCACTCACATCCTGGGCCATCTGACCTCAGGAATTCGCATGATAAGGTGGGGCCAGGTTTCACAATGAACACACCCGAAACTCTGGCTGATTGGGGCCCACACCCAGTTTCACACCTTGGCTCAGGTGATTAGAGGATCATCAGGGGGTCCTTTTGTTCCTCGGTGGGGGTTACTCCCACTAGGTTTATATCTGGGACTCTCCACCATTTGACCTTAGAACTGAAGAAGCTTCTCGGATGAGAGGTGAAACATCTTCAAGTAACTTAAAGAAGTCCAGACGCTTTTCTTTGCAAGCTCCTTTGACTAAGAGAAAAAAGTAGAATAGAATAAGATAAACAGAATGACATAATGTAATAGTAGAAATAAATACTTTGTTCTCCTCTGCAGGTCATCAAATGCACCACAGAAGTTTGTATTTGCACAGCCTGCATATGTTTGATGGCTTTATTATTCTCTGTTCAAAGACAATAACTGTGGAAAATGTCTCATGTGGTATCAGCTTAATTTAAAAATGACTGCAAACATTCAGAGAACATGTGCTGCTGTTTGTCCTACATTTCAACACTGAATGAACCCTGAAAACGTGATGGCAGCTGGCAGATTGGAGTCCACATGAAATATCGGCTGTATGAAGACTGGAAATATAGATGATACAAACATGCAGCCAAACATTTGTGGACATGGATAAACTCTCTGATCCAAAAAGCAGGAAGTGCCACAGCTAGAAAATGAAAGAGTGTAACAGCTGAAGTCAAATGTAATGCAGAGTTGAATCTGCACTTGGATCCATGTGTGAAAGGTCCACATGTAGGGATCACATGAGTCCTGAGAGAACAGTCAGGAAGATGGTGAAGGACCTCAGCCATCCCAACAACAGACTGTTCTCTCTGCTGAGGTCAGGGAAGCGATTCCGCTCCCTGAAGACCAACACAGAGAGACTGAGGAGGAGCTTCTTCCCGCAGGCGATACGGTCTCTCAATCACAAGCACACCACCACACAGTACTGACCCACACATATAGTTCTTACACACACACTGGACATTCTGGACTTTGTTTTCACTTCATCACTTAAATCACTTTAAGCATATTTGCACTGCACAAGATACTAAATAATGTGGATTGCACAACACTGGTCACTATATTCTTCACTTCCAGTTAATAATGAGATTTTTGGTCCGTTGCACCACTACTTAACAGTGTCCCTCTGTCCTTCCAGATGTCAAACAGCTGGAACATCTGCAGCCGACACAGCTCAGTGTGGACAACACAGGGTTAATGTGGCAGCAGCTGTCACATGAATCACATTGATTTGCCTTAAATCAACATGCAGATGATGAATCAAACATCTGGATCATTGTCTCACTGCACTCACACTGAGACCTGCAGCTCCTGCTGACACACACAGAGCTCAAAGCAGGAAGTGGAAATCAGACTGAAGATGGACTCATGGGATATTTACTGAATCTCATTGAATCACTACAGAACCGTTACAAGCATCACATCTGACTGTGTATATGTTTATATATGTGTGTGTTTATTAGAACATGGAAAACAATGAAATACACATTTTTCATCATGCCTGTACTTTGACAAAAACTCAGCTTTGATATTTGTCTGTAGTAATGACAGAAATCATTTCTTCACATTTGACTTCAAATGTCTCAAATCGAGTATTTAAAGTCCATTTGGGGGCTTTGATGAGTTGAATCAATGATTTGGATCATTGATTAGAGATCATACAGTTAAATGCACATTAGAAATGGTCCAGCAGTACAACAGCTAACATGTGAATGATTCCACTGTGAAAGTTTCACATGAATTGTGGGTAACACGCAATAACGTTTGCGCTAACATGAGATCTAAACACAGACTGAACAGCTGACCGAGGACAGTTATAATCTGACCTCACATAAACACACGTTCATCAATAAGTTATTGTCAAAGTTTATCATCTGCAGTCTCTCTAAGGGCAGTTCTGCTAAGGCACTGAATGATTTTAGGCCTGTGGCTCTGACTTCTTTAGTGATGAAGACATTTGAGAAGATAATTAAGAAGGAGATTTTAATGCAGGTTGAACACCATCTTGACCCCTTCCAGTTTGCTTATAGAGCAGGGAGAGGTGTGGAGGACGCTGCTGTCACACTCCTGCATCTCTTGTATAAGCATCTTGAGGCCCCCCACACCCACGCAAGATTATTATTTGCTGACTTTTCATCTGCATTTAATACAATTCAACCCTCTTACTTGCTGACAGGCTTTACAATCATTTCAAGCTTGACACTAGTCTGGTCGGCTGGGTGACAGACTTTCTGACTAATAGGTCACAATGTGTGAGGGTGAATCATGTATTTTCTGATGTGCTCTCCTCTACTGGATCACCCCAGGGTTGCTGCCTCTCTCCCCTTCTGTTCATTCTGTACACGAATGAGTGTCGCAGCAGTCTCACAAACAGACACATCCTGAAGTTTGCTGACGACACAGTGATCGTCAGTCTTCTAGTGGTGGACGAGTCAGGCCATGGACAGGTTGTAGATGATTTTGTGGATTGGTGTGATGAGTCCTTCCTCTCACTTAACGTGTCAAAAACTAAAGACATGATTATTGATTTTAGGAAGTCCTCTTATAGCTCATCACCCACTATCATTAAAACTGCCGATATTGGGATCGTTGAGAGTTATAAATATCTAGGTGTGGTACTCGACCATAAACTGTGTTTTGAATCTCATGCTGATGCCACTACTAAAAAAGTTCAACAAAGGCTGTTCTTTTTAAGGAAAATGAGATCTTTTAATGTCTCATCTGAGATGTTGTCTTTGTTTTATAGAAGTTTTATCGAATCTGTGATGTCTTTTTGTATCGCTGCCTGGTTTGGTAACCTGACGGTGAAGAATAAGAATCGGTTGGGACTTCTGGTAAAAACTCCTAGCAAAATTTCAGGGCGCTGGCAAGATGGACTTTTGGCCATTTACAATAGAAATGTGCTTAGAAAGGCTCATTCTATTATTAACTGTGTGAACCACCCACTTCACAGTGAGTTTGAGTTGTTGCCTTCCAGCCGCCGTTTTAGAGTACCTCCGAGGAGGACTAAAAGACTCCAGGTCTCTTTTATCCCTACTGCGTCTTGTCTCCTTAATGGCAAATAATTGTCCTTGAACTTTCTATCATTATTATTGTTATTATTATTCTATAGCATTGTTCTGTTTATTTTTATCCTCCTGCTGCTAAACTAATTTCCCCTTGTGGGACAATAAAGAAATTGAATTGAATTGAATAGAATTGAATCATGTAGAGTCCACTCTGCTCCACCCCAGGCTTTAGCTCCGCCTCCTCAGCCCTGAACCCGTCCGATTGGCTGCTCTGCTCTCACTTCTCTCTGTATTTGCTCTCATTGGTTCTCCACACTCTGGACTCTGTTCAGCTTTTTAAGCGTGTCGTTTTTAGGAGTGACACACTTCCTGTTGTCAGGCCTGTGATGTGTCTTAATGTCTGCTGGTGGACAGGAACTATTTTTTGTAGTGGCACAAATCATTTGTGTGCTATCTTATTGTACATGTACCTGATTGTTGTGGAGACACTTAAAGTATTTGTACAGATAATAACTGAGTTTGCTTCATTTCATGTAAAGCTTGTTTATAGATTTGGTGTTTGGAAAGATCTTGGACGTGAACAGTTTCTCTAAGTTCTAAAAATGATTCATTAAACATGTTTGTGGTTTTCACAGTAAAACTCAGACTTTTCTACTGTCAACTGGGAGGACTTCAGTGAGCCTCCAAACATAGCGGCTGCTTAGTTTTCCACACATCTGTACACATCTGTGTGTTTCAGCTTTGTCTTTCAGTCACAACATGGTGGTTGATCATCTTCATCTTAACTTCCTGCTTCTATCATGGTTAAATCTGATGAATCCTCTGGACATCAAACACTGATGGTGTTATTGGAGCTGAGTGAAGTTTGATGGCTTTATTATCCACATTGTGACACATGGCAGCTGTCAGAGCAGAACACAGGAAGTCAGCAGGTGTGTTTCAATTCAGGCTCTGCTTCCTCTGAAGGTCCATGACATCACAGCGAGGCCACGAAGGCTGTCCAGACTCCCAGGCTCCCACAAACCTGTCCTCCTTCTCCCTGGATTTGAAGGACAGGTGGGCCCACCCTATCCCAGGATGCATTGCAGCGTGGTGGTGGAACATATATTACGGTCCAGAGATGGAGCAGCGCTCTCTCTGAGTCTTTGAGGCTGTTTTCTGTTTGAGTCTGGCTTCAGTCTAATTTAGCAGCTGTGACATCACAGATTGTAGGGGAGGAACAGCCACGCCCACAGGTGAGTTTTCCACCCAGAAACAGAGCGTGAACATCACCTCTGTCTGCGCTGTGTTGGTCACAAGCTTTGTTCTGGGCTTTTAAGTGGAGGCTGGAGCTTGTGAGTGATGGAAGCTGAGAGCTGTGTTTGCACATGCTCAGTGTGACAGGATGTTAGCTGCTGTGTTTGCACATGCTCAGTGTGACAGGATGTTGGCTGCTGTGTTTGCACATGCTCAGTGTGACAGGATGTTGGCTGCTGTGTTTGCACATGCTCAGTGTGACAGGATGTTGGCTGCTGTGTTTGCACATGCTCAGTGTGACAGGATGTTGGCTGCTGTGTTTGCACATGCTCAGTGTGACAGGATGTTGTCTGCTGTGTTTGCACATGCTCAGTGTGACAGGATGGTGGCTGCTGTGTTTGCACATGCTCAGTGTGACAGGATGGTGGCTGCTGTGTTTGCACATGCTCAGTGTGACAGGATGTTGGCTGCTGTGAAAGCTGAATGCTCTCTGGTAGTGATGATATACATTAGGATAATTGTGCTCGCTCTCTGTCAGAGTACCAGGGCCTCACTTTGACCACATGACTCTCAGTACACAGCATGATGTGCGCTGTAAACAGGAAGCAGAGGAGCAGGACTGAGGTAAACCTCTGAGGGGTAAAACTGAGACTGAGTTCCAGATGTTTCCACATGTTTCTGCTCTGCATGTGTTTGATGATTATTTCAGTATAGATGATGGAATATGACCAGTCTGATGTCAGCCTGCTTCTCTGACAGCGCATCTCTGTGCTGCCCCCTGCTGGCTCTGATCATTATTGACTGAGTCCTTGCTGCCACTTTATTAAGTACAGCTCACTAACACAGGCTCAGACCTGCTTTGCCTTCAGAGCTGAGCCTTAAATCTTCATGGCTCAGATTCAGCGAGGTGCTGGAAACATCCCTCAGAGTCATGTGATCAGTGATGTCTGCTTCAGCACTGACAGATAGAAAAGTGCATCCACAAAACAGGATATATAATAATAATAATCAAATGCTGATTTTCATCTTTTCGGACCTTTGTCTGGTGCTAATCCAGCTCTGTTTGTAAACGGACCAATGTTTACTCAGGAGCACAACTGAGATAATCCATCGACAGTACGAGGTTAGTCATTATTGCTGCATGGGCTGGACTGTAGTTACATTGTAAGGATTCAAAAACTAAGCTTTAAAATGAAGATTGGTAATAAAAACATTGATTGTTGCCTTTTTTAGAGGCTCGTTCAGGTTAAATAGAACGAGAATAAAATGAATAGTGAATAAAGCACAGAGATGGGTTTGAGTAAAGTCTGATTTCTTTATTCATGTTCAGGACTCAGAAAACCATAAACCTCATATCTAAATTAATGCACAGGCAGAAACACATAATCAGTTTTTCCTCAGCAAGTATTCCCAGTGTGGAGTTTAGACAAATATTTTACTGCTATTATTCATAACCATCATCATTAATTATCATTTCATCAAAGCATTTATTGAAGCGGTTGGCCTTACGTTAAAACTTGTATTACAGGTGCAGTCATAATCATTTTCTACACACCTTGCATTTTGTGCTTATTTAAAGAGTTGAAGCTCAGTCAATTAATCGAGGGTCGTAAGCTTTGTTTGGCGCTATGTCCAGACCATCTCTTGTCTAAAGAACACGCTTACAAACCACATATATCAGGTTATCCTTTAGTCATTTATCCTTTTTATTAAGCTTTGAGCAGTGGCATTTTGGAAAAGCATTTATTCAATAGATTACACATGTTCTTAGTTCAGATGATTACACATATTACAGAGAGCCTCTGTCTGGTAAAAGGTCAGAAGCGTCAACGGGCGGGGTGAGGCTGAGTGCATTTTGAGGTCGAGACACACACACACACAAACAGTAGTTAGACTCATGTCTAGGTAAGAGTTCAAATAATAGTTTGCAAAAGCTTGTGACTGCAAAATTGTGTCTGCCTAAGGGACAGTTTGCTCCAGGAGATAAGCGAGAGTTAGAAGATTAACAGGAAGCAGCCTCGAGACGGAGAAGATGTCCTTTTAAATGTGTCGAAAGTCGTCAACAGAACATTTGTGGTTTTGAAACTTATGCATGTGTTGTATCTGTTCGACGCATGAGGGGGCGTCATAAACAAAACCCCGATGTTATAAAAACAACTGCTTGTGTATCATTGGGCAGAGATCGATGCTGGTGTGTGCAGTGTTCATCTCCCCACATGTGTGTTCATTAAAATCATTTGTTTGTCCAACTCTTCTGGACCATAGTTGTTTTTGTTCTCATCCTCAATATTTGAACCCGTAACACCAGCAAAACCAATAAGAGGTTATTAAATCCCTGAAATCTCCCATTGCAGCCTCACAGTTTAGAGATTATTTTGTAAAATGTTAAAACTCTATTTTTAAAGAACTACAGCTTTTAACTCCAGAGGATTTTGAATCATTTTGGTAAACTTAGGGTTAACTGTGAGTTTACTGGACTATAAAGCTGGTTCACAAATTCAAACAGCTGCAGCTCAGAAAATTAAAACCTCAAACTGTCAGGAGCAGGTTCTGTTGTGTATGGATGAGTTTCACCCCAAAATCAACTGCAAGCATCTGTACTGATTTTGGTTTTCAGTGTCATTTTATTATTAAACTGCTTATTATTATTATCTGCTCAGAAATTAGTCTGATGTGTTGGTGAGTCTACAGTAATATTGTAGGGTATTGAGAGGCTAAAGTGAAGCAATCTGACCATTTTCATAATTAATTTTGTTCCATGTTGTGTACTTCAACTTTCAGTGTTGCAACGCTGAATTTTGTCATGCTGGATTTAACAGTAACATCGTCAACTGTGTGAGTCAGATCATGACCATCAGCTTTTCCTCTGACAAACCCTCTCTCAGGACTGTAATACATCTTACGATAAAGAGCACTATCACAGTTTGTCTCCCTACCAAAGACTCCGACGGCGCACCAGTTAGAGTACAAGCGTTTGTCAAAAGGAACCGAGAACATGACGGCTATTTTCTTATCAGCTCTCTTTGCAGCTGTATCGTAGAGATCGTAGGTGAAGACTCCAACAGATCCACGCCCGGTGCTGCCAGAGAACAGAGTGTTGCCACATTCAGAAGGCTCAAGTTTGGCTGGCAATGGGATTTGGCAGAGTCCGCTAACAAGATGCAGACTGTTCAGAAAAGAGAAAAATATGAATTAATATTCTTATTCAAACAGGATCCATACTCCTCCTAATGAGGCAGGTGGATGAGTTTGTTTAGAGAAAGAAACATATAGCTGTGAGGCGATGTGCAGGCAGCTTCTCAGTTACAGTAAAAAACGTTTCAAAGACAAACATGTAACTTCCTATAAATGACTCTAATTTCAAGTGCTGATGTGTTAAGTGTTTGTCTCCGTTGCAGCTTTCTTTGCACAAACACAAGTGTTATGCTGCTGAGCTCGATTCTACTTGGTTTGATGTGAATGTATCTTACTTTTTATTCAGCAGCACTCACCTGCATGAAAGGTCAGTATGTATGAGTTTGTAAAAGAAAGTGAAAAAAATAGATTTCAATTGCTTGCAGTTAAGATATTTAACGTGTAGACATTTGCTTTACAGTAACAGAAAGATGCTGCCCACTTTAGAAATCATGACTGTAACACTAAAGAACAAATGTGCATTCACCTGGGCTCACAAAGGGTGTACCGGTCGCTCTTGTTTGTGATATAAATGGTGGACTGATGAGCACCCATGATGTCTGCAAACTGGAGAACAAAAAGAGAGAGAACAACATATTTCTGTCTGTGGAAGCATCTATACATCAGTGAGAACATGGCTAATGACAATACACATAATACAAATGCAATCATAGTGTCTCAACAAAATCCAAGGTGTTCTGGATGTGGTGTTCAGAGCTGCCTTCCAACAGGCTGAGAATCGAAGCCAGAAACTAGGAGATGCTATAGGTGACTGAGTGGATCATACAGACGGTCCTAAAGGGGGACAAAAACAGCTGCAGAGTGCAGGGTCTGTGACATGATCGTGTCATTACGGAGGCAGATGAGACCATGGTCTCGTACGATGTTACATCTCTCTTCACTTGCATCCCAGTCACGGAAGCGTTGGAGGTAGTTCCTAAGAGATTACAGGATGACACCAACCTCAGCAACAGGACCGCTCTCAGCATCGACCACGTGTGTTTGCTTTGGAACTGTCATCTTACATAAAAAGGTCAGTTCTACATCCATCATTGTCATCCACACCTTAGAGGTGTCTTAGAGCAGCGGGCCCCAACCCCCGGGCCACGGACCGATACCAGTCTGTGAGTCGTTTGGTACCGGGCCGCGAGAGACTCGGGTATGAAATCTATGGTTTTCAGGGTTTTTATCGGTTTTCAGCGTTATTTTGTTATCATTTTTTTTCGTTAACTCGGTTTTCCTGGGTCTTTTCACGTGTGTTATGAACAGTGTTGGTCAAGTTATTTGAAAAAAGTAATCAGTAACTAATTACTGATTACTTCCCCCAAAAAGTAATCCTGTTACTTTACTGATTACTTATTTTCAAAAGTAATTAATTACTTAGTTACTTTTTAAAAACCCGATTTACAACCTGAAGAGGTGATAAAGTGATAGATCTTTCAGCCCAATTCTACTTTTTCTGCATAATCCATCATACAAAATGTAATCAAATGGAAAAGTCTCTTTTTTTAAACTTGTTTTATTAGTTTTAATCTTTTAACTTTATGCATCAAGCAAACATTTAATTAAATGCAACATTCTCTGACTGGAAGAAATTAGTTTAATATTTAAACCTATTTTCTGCACATTCCAGCACACAAAATAAAATATTTTTTGTGTTTACACTCACTCTTTCAAATAGATGCAAGTAAAACACAGCAGAAAATAAATAAAGTCAAAGACTCAGCGGTCCTGTTGCTCTATTTTCACCTGTAAAGCAGGAGTGAGGTAGGCGGAGGTTTACCCTGTTGCAGGTGTGCTGCGGTCAGTGGAAGAATCCGCGAGTTTCTCTGTGAGTTTCCCATTATGTCGTAGCTACTCGGTGCTTGCTCGGAAGTTTAGGGGTTTTTTCGGTGTAAAAAGAAGTTTTCTTCCCACGCACGATGGACACTAATGTTTTTGTCACTTTTTATGGAATCAAACTCAAAGTAAGGTCAGTACTTCCACGCTTTAAACGCTGCACGCTCATACTCTCTCCCACAATCAATATGTGATCCACTGTTGATCTGCACACAGCTGTTGTCACGAACGTCGCACTCGCTTACGTCACTGTCGTGAGACATTCTCGCAAACAAATCACGGTTTTAGTAACGCAGTAACGCAGCGTTCCTACGGGAAAGTAAAGGCAATCTAATTACCGTTTTTGCAATAGTAATCCCTTACTTTACTCGTTACTTGAAAAAAGTAATCGGATTACAGTAACACGTAACGCGTTACTGCCCATCTCTGGTTATGAATAAATCTTCTTTTTTTCGGTACCAGTACTAGTTTTATTTTGTTGTATTTATCCGCGACACCTTAAAGGCCGGTCCCTGAAAATATTGTCGGGCACAAACCGGTCCGTGGCGCAAAAAAGGTTGGAGACCGCTGTCTTAGAGGACTTCATAGGAAGGTTTCTGTGGTGGGCAAAAAACTCTCTCCAACGTAGAGGTCTGGGCATTCCTCGCTGCACTGTACAGCATACACCACATACACAGCATCATTTTGGATTTTTTGTTCTATTATTTATTTATTTTTTAATTTTGAAATTGTCCTTTTTCCACTTTAGTTTGTTTTAGTTTTTTTCCAAGTTTAGTTTGTTAAGATCCGCATTAGCTCATGCAATAACAGTAGCTACTCTACCTGGGGTCCGAGAAATGTTTTAAAAAACATACATAAAACGTGTACTACATAAAAGACAAAGAAAATGCTCAAAAGCAGCAGAACAATTGAAAACCAACATCTTCACATTAGACACATCTTAATTGTTTCAAATAAACATTAATATGACTCACTTTTGCTTTATAAATTATTAACTCCATCCCAAGGGCCCGACATGCTCATCACCTAAAATGTCAACAACCAAACAAAAATAACCAATTCTAAGGATTATTTATGTGTAAATATATAAAAAGTTGTGTTCATTCCTAAGATCAAAAACTGTGGAAGTGAATTCGTCTATGCTGCACTGTCCTCTGCATTTGGTTAGTTTGACAACCAGGTAACTTTAAACTGAACATGGTTTAAATTGAATGGCCAGTTTAAAATTAAACAAACTGCTTTGATTTGAGAAATTTGGAACTTTTATTTCAGTGGTGCTTGAACAAATTATTGTACAATGATCTAAATGTGACAAAAATAATGTTTACTACTATTATATTACTCTATTAGAAATGCATTTTCTGCGGTGCTTTACAATGGCAACACTCCTGTCCATTGTCAATAATTGATTTATGTGACTGTCCAGTTTAACATACTGTTATCACAGGCTGGGTCTCTGACCCAGCGCTCTGTGCATCTCTTTGTATTTGTTTCATTTTTGATATGTTATTAGTTTTTGTGTCATTTCTTATCTAGCTTTAGTTTGGGCAGTTATTGTTTCTTGTTCCTTGGTTTTCCATGTTTTGGGGTTTTGTATTTATTCATCTCGTATTAGGTCTGTTAAGTTGTGTTGTCATGTTTAGTTTTTAGTGTTTCCTGTTTTATTTTGACAGTGTCATGTGTTCTTTGGTCATTGTATTTAGTTTCACTCCTCCTGGTCCTGTCATTAGGGTTATGTCTGTCAGCTGTTCCCCCCCATGTGTCTCCACTTCCACTGATTACCTCTTGTAGGTATTTAAACCCTTTGTTTTCTGCATGTCATTGTCGGTTCGTCTGTTTATTTGACCTCAGTCACAGTCATGGTTTTCGTCCGTTATTCTATGGTAGTCTTAGTCATAGTCTTTGCCTGTTATTTTCCACCACAGTTATAGTTATAGTTTTTTGGTCTCAGTACCTCTTAGTGTTTTTGTTTCTTAGTGTTTTTGTCAGTTTGCTTTGGTTTCCTGGTTTTCCCCTGCCGTCATTAATAAAGGATCACTTTTCTGTTACAACTTACAACTCCTCGTCCATCATCTGCTTTTGGGTCCTGCTTCCTCACACATCGGCGCACCCTGCCGTGACAGAACGAACCGACCAGTCATGGACCCAGCGGATTCTGCTCTCACCGAGTGTCTGGAGGAGACTGCTCGGATCCAAGCGATCCTCGACCGCATCTTTACAGCGCCCGATTTGAAGAGCAAGCTGGTAATGATTAACGTTGCTGAAGCTATTATGGAGAGGGATCCCCGCCTTCTCCAGCTCCCGGACTCACCTGCCATAGTTGATGCCTTTACGAGGATAAAGGAGATGCTGCAGGCCCAGGAACTGTCGAGTCAGGAAATGGCTTCCAGCACCCACCAGTCACAACAACCCCACAATCAGTCATCTCCATTGCTGCCTCCGGAACCTGAGTGTGTTCGTGTCGGCTCGCTGAGATTCGCCGCAGCGTCACCACCTCTCAGCTCACCAGTTTCCACGCCCTCATCACAGTCTCGCCATACTCCTGTCACAGTTCAGCGCGAGGAAGCGCCGGACACTATAGACTTGGACGACGACGAGCGCCAGTCTATATTCTGCGCTCTCTTGGAGGAGGAGCTCCGGTGGAAGCCATGGCTCATTCCGGAGCACGAGCCCTCTTTCCGGGGAACTCGACTGGCTCTCGGGGGACCTCGGAGTTACCAGGGACTTCCACCCATCGCTCCGCCGTCTTCCACTCCTAAGAAAAAGCGGCGTGCGCGCCGCCGACGCTCCGTATCACAAACGCAAGTGAGTGATTACATTTTGGCTCCTCATGTTTTCTCTCAGGAAGTTGTTGAAATTGACACTACTTTTCCGGTTAATGAGCCCGGCTATACAGAGACTGTTTGCCCTGGAAAAGCTAGCCATCAGGCTCAGCTAAGCTGCTGTGGGACTGCTATCCAGGCCGTTTTGGAGCCGGAGACGGAGGTACAGCTGGTGCAGCCAATTTCAGTGTTAGTCGGAGGGCCCGGGGAGCCCGTCCGGCCTCATGTTTCGTCTGCTGGAGGTTCAGGTGAACCCAGCCAGCTTCATGCTTCGTTTGCTGGAAGTTCAGGAGAATCCAGCCAGCCTCATGTTTCGTTTGCTGGAGGTTCAGGAGAATCCAGCCAGCTTCATGCTTCGTCTGCTGGAGGTTCAGAACAATCCAGCCAGCCTCATGCTTCGTCTGCTGGAGGTTCAGGAGAACCCAGCCAGCCTCATGTTTCGTCTGCTGGAGGTTCAGGAGAACCCAGCCAGCTTCATGCTTCGTCTGCTGAAGGTTCAGGAGAACCCAGCCAGCCTCATGTTTCGTCTGCTGGAGGTTCAGGAGAACCCAGCCAGCCTCATGTTTCGTCTGCTGGAGGTTCAGGAGAACCCAGCCAGCTTCATGCTTCATCTGCTGGAGGTTCAGAAGACTCCAGCCAGCTTCATGCTTCGTCTGCTGGAGGTTCAGAAGACTCCAGCCTGCTTCATGCTTCGTTTGCTGGAGGTTCAGGAGAATCCAGCCAGCTACATGCTTCGTCTGCTGGAGTTTCAGAAGATCCCAGCCAGCTTCATGCTTCGTCTGCTGGAGGTTCAGGAGAACCCAGCCAGCTTCATGCTTCGTTTGCTGGCTGGGTTCAGGAGAATCCAGCCAGCTGCATGCTTCGTCTGCTGGAGTTTCAGAAGAATCCAGCCAGCTTCATGCTTCGTCTGCTGGAGGTTCAGTTGAACCCAGCCGGCTTCAAGTTTCGTCTGCTGGAGGGCCCGAGGTGCCCGTCCAGCCTCATGCCACGTCAGCTGGGGGTTCAGGAGAACCCCTCCAGCCTCATGCCACGTCTGCTGGCAGGCCCGAGGAGCTCGTCCAGCCACCTTCTGCTTCTGCTACGCCTGTTCCAGCTTCAGCCTGTGCTAGCTTCAGCCTGTGCTTCGCCTGTTCCAGCTTCAGCCTGTGCTTCGCCTGGCCCAGCTTCAGCCTGTGCTTCGCCTGGCCCAGCTTCAGCCTGTGCTTCGCCTGGTCCAGTTCCAGCCTGTGCTTCGCCTGGTCCAGTTCCAGCCTGTGCTTCGTCTGCTGCGGCTCCGGCCTGTGCTTCGTCTGCTGCGGTTCCGGCCTGTGCTTCGTCTGCTGCGGCCTCCGTGTCTTCAGCCTCGCCTGGTCCGGCTGCGTCAGCCTCTGCAGGTCCGCCTGGTCCGGCCTCAGCCTCTGCAGCTCCGCCTGGTCCGGCCTCAGCCTCTGCAGGTCCGCCTGGTCCGGCCTCAGCCTCTGCAGCTCCGCCTGGTCCGGCCTCAGCCTCTGCAGCTCCGCCTGGTCCGGCCTCAGCCTCTGCAGCTTCGTCTGCTCCTGCACGTCCCGTCCGGCCTGCACGTCCCGTCCGGCCTGCTCGTCCTGCTCGTCCCGTCCGGCCTGCTCGTCCTGCACGTCCCGTCCGGCCTGCTCGTCCTGCTCGTCCCGTCCGGCCTGCTCGTCCTGCTCGTCCCGTCCGGCCTGCACATCCTGTCCGGCCTGCTCGTCCTGCACGTTCTGTCCGGCCGATGACTGGACGTCGTTGCCGTCATGGACAGCCCTCTGAACTACGCCGCCGTCATGGACGGCCCCCTGAACTGCTACGCCACCAGTGCCTCCCGCCCGGCCGGCCTCCTGACCTGCTCGGTCGCCGTCGCTGCCTCCCGCCCGGTCGGCCTCCTGATCTGCTCCGTCGCCGTCGCTGCCTCCCGCCCGGTCGGCCTCCTGATCTGCTCCGTCGCCACCGGTGCCTTCTACCTGGCCGGCCTCCTGAACTGTTTTCTGGGCTCTTGGACCGTTGGCCTCCGGGTCGGCCCACTGAACCTTTGACCTCTGGCCTGCTGTGCTCTCGACCTCCGGGTCGGCCCCCGGAACTCATGGATTTTGGACTGCTGGACCGTTGGCCTCCTGGTCGGCCTCCCGAACTTTTGAACTTTGTTTTGTTTTGCTGTCGACCTACTGGGCGGCCGCCTGAATTGCTTCGCCGTTTGCTCCTGTTCTGCCGGGTTCCTGGTCGCCCTCCTCTTGCTGGGTCTCGGACTCTTGTGCCCTTGTTGGTTTTGTTTCCGGCCCTCCGTCCTGGTCCCCCTCCGCCCGCCCTGGGTGGGTGGTTGTGGTTTTGTTTTGTGTTTGCTCTGTGTTCTCGCTTCTTTGTTTTTTGTGGTTTTTGTTTCTGGCCCTCCATCCTGGTCCCCCTCCGCCCACCCTGGGGGGGTTGTTTTGGTTTTGTGTTGTGTTTTCTTGTTGTTTTTTTCTTTTTTCGGGCGTCTGGAATCCGCCCTTAAGGGGGGGGCTCTGTCACAGGCTGGGTCTCTGACCCAGCGCTCTGTGCATCTCTTTGTATTTGTTTCATTTTTGATATGTTATTAGTTTTTGTGTCATTTCTTATCTAGCTTTAGTTTGGGCAGTTATTGTTTCTTGTTCCTTGGTTTTCCATGTTTTGGGGTTTTTGTATTTATTCATCTCGTATTAGGTCTGTTAAGTTGTGTTGTCATGTTTAGTTTTTAGTGTTTCCTGTTTTATTTTGACAGTGTCATGTGTTCTTTGGTCATTGTATTTAGTTTCACTCCTCCTGGTCCTGTCATTAGGGTTATGTCTGTCAGCTGTTCCCCCCCATGTGTCTCCACTTCCACTGATCACCTCTTGTAGGTATTTAAACCCTTTGTTTTCTGCATGTCATTGTCGGTTCGTCTGTTTATTTGACCTCAGTCACAGTCATGGTTTTCGTCCGTTATTCTATGGTAGTCTTAGTCATAGTCTTTGCCTGTTATTTTCCACCACAGTTATAGTTATAGTTTTTTGGTCTCAGTACCTCTTAGTGTTTTTGTTTCTTAGTGTTTTTGTCAGTTTGCTTTGGTTTCCTGGTTTTCCCCTGCCGTCATTAATAAAGGATCACTTTTCTGTTACAACTTACAACTCCTCGTCCATCATCTGCTTTTGGGTCCTGCTTCCTCACACATCGGCGCACCCCGCCGTGACAACTGTTAACAGTTAAACTGAGAAACTTTGTCTCAGAGACCTGTTCAATGACAGAACCTCCCACTGTCAAATACGAATGTGATTCAGTATAACATTTGACATTGAATCACCTGCGTGTAGGACAATGGTGGAGTTTTCTAAAGCAAAAGGAAAATCATTTGTAGAAATAAACGTGACCCTCAAAGCGCTTTACAATGCCACTATTCATTCACTCTCACATTCACACACTGGTGGAGGCAGCTACAGTTGTAGCCACAGCTGTCCTGGAAGCCAGGCTGCCATATTGCGCCATCGGCCCCTCTGGCCAACACCAGTAGGCGGTAGGTGAAGTGTCTTGCCCAAGGACACAACGACCAAGCCGGGGCTCAAACCAGCAACCTTCCAATTACAAGGCAAACTGCCAACTCTTGAGCTACAATCACCCATGGTAGGCCTAAATTGTGTTGTTGTGTTTGTGTGCGTTTGTGTGAATTAGTGCGGAGCAGGCGTGGTCTGTGGCACCGGTTGTGTTATTATCATGGATTCCCGAGTAAGCAAGACTGCCTCACAGGGAGACGGCACATTCATTAAAAAAATAATAATAATCGCTCCCGGCAGCGCAAATCTTTTTGGATATTGCCATAAACAAATGTTAGACGTGAATTAAATATTCAAATCTTTATCACTGTGCAAGTATTTGCGTCTTTTGTGCGGCAAACCAACCAACACTGTGTGAGGTTGCGTTGCGGTCACTTCTAAGCTGATGAGCAAGCTACACATTATCAGAGCAGAGGGCCGGATGTATCTGTGTGTCTTTTGCAATGGTAAAAATGCAGGCCAGGAGGAAACGCTGGGTCACATGACTATGTCGACTCTGCAAATGTAATCTTTTTAGCTGTCATTTTTCTCCGTGTTTGTGAATATACCAGGGGTGTATTATTCATGAGTATTGCTCACAGAGAAAATGTGTATATACCTGCGCAGCGCTAACATTTGCATTCTCTTTTCTACAGCAGGGGGTTAATCATGTGATTTGATCATGTGATTTATAGCAGGACACACAACTGGTTAATGTTTTTTTCACAGGATTACTGTGTTTATGTGTGAAGGAAACTGTGTTTACTGGCTATATGTTGGTTATGCAATTACACTATGTTGTTGAGAAAATGTGAATATTACAGGGGAACTGTGAATGCAGTGTGAGACATACTGTGTTTGAAACCAGTATTACCTCTTTTACAGCAGAGTGTTAACGTTATGGCCTTTTTGCAGCACCTCTGGAATCTGTTGATCCAGGACTGACCTCCGGGATGCTTCGTGTGTTTTGCTGATGTTTGTTTCTCTCTAAGAGTGCTCGTGAAGGATTCAGCACAGACAGTGATGTTAGAGCAGAAGTGCAGTGATTGTGTGACATTTTTAGTGTTGGGCTCATTATCTGACTGCTGTCGAGTTCATAGTGATGACATGAGTGACTTGCTTAAGGAAAGTCACTGACTATGGCAATAATAGTGGTTTAATGATCTGACAAAACCTGCACATGATACTTAACTTTGATGCTGAATACTTTATTACTCTTATGATCTACAATTGTTTGCAAGTGTGAAGTTTGATTTAACCTCCAGATCTTGTTTTCCAGGCAATGGTAGCGTGGTCTTTTATTGCAGGGTTACAGGTCCGGAGTGGAGCTACTCCAGAGGAGGCGCCCTGATGTTGCCTGGGACATGAGCTAACTAACCTTTTTCTTTAAGAAAGGAATCGAGTTCTGCTGAGTTGACTCATGGGAGTGTCCATGCATCAAGAGGAGGGGTCCAGAATTGACATGAAACTATGTTTTCTATGTCTTCTATGATTTTGCAGTGATTTGTGGGATTAACCGTTTATTTACGGGTATTAAACCTATACAAGTGGTGCATCCATGTTCGGTTTTGTTCTTTTCTCATAATCCTGGTAATCAAGGATGTTAACTCATCTGAATTGCTCTCATTAGCTTCCATGTGTGCAGCTCTCAGCTGTTGAACAAGGTCAACGTCTTCCTGCTTTGTTTGTGCTTTCTTCATTTTTATTTTATTTTTATTTCATTTTCATTTCATTTACCATTTGGATGTAACGATTTTCCTTCGAGATTAATATTTTCTAAAAAGTATGTTTTACCAACCGTTGTTGACTAGTTTCTCAAACATGTCAAAGGCTGGCATTGTCTCGGTTTGCACATGCTCAGTGTGTCTCGGAAGTCCAGGTGCCTCTGAACTGAAATGAATTTGCTCATTTCTTTTTTTTTTTGAAAATAAATAGTTTTTTGTTTAGTTTCTATTAGTTTCCATCTTTATTAATTATTATTGTATTTACAGTGTCAGAGGCTAGATTAAAGTACATTAATTCAGGTATTACAATTAAAACAGAACTCTTTGAAAGCGAAGAGACATCAAAAGTCTAAATAAATCTATATCTATCAAAAGTTCGTAAGCAAGGTTTTTGTTTGTTTTTTAACCCAACTAACGCTACAAACTGAGGATATTTCCTCTAACACTGGGGCATTCACTATGGTGTTTTATAAATGCTGATGGAGTCATTGCGTTTTGACTCTGTTAATTTAACCATGATCACAAGTCCAAACATGTGGTACCTGGAATAAGTCTCAGCTGCTCATCTGAAAAATACTTATATCTTTCAATACTTTAAAAAAATGTATATATTTATTACACAGAAGAAACTGTATAACATGGATTTTTATAAGCTGCAGCTACAGGAGACCAACTTTGTCCTGAGGAAAACTGTATATAGCAGCAACATCCACGTCAGTGTTTGTGTGTGCATGTTTGTCTGAGTAAAGCCCAGCAGAAACTGATGGCTGGTTAAATCTGAGTACAAGTTTGGACTGTACATTCGGTTTACAGGGTGTGAGTAGTAATACGATGGCACTAGTCCAATATGGCGGCCAACCAAACCGGTTTGACAACCGGTTTGACCGGTTTCGTGCGTGTGGGCATGCGCGTTCAGGTGTGGTGGGGGGTATGGGTGTTCATGTGTGGAAACACCACAGGGCGTCAGAGGGGTTACATGAGTTTATAGGTTTACCTTAATAAAACTTAATAAAGAGGGGGTGCTCTAGTCAAAAGTGTTGGTAATAGTGTTTTAATCACACTAATTTTCTAAATCTGACAATGTCTCAGCTTGCACCGATGCAAGCATTTTATTTATTTAAAAACGGATCAAACGGGCCATTTCTTCTGTAAGGGGTTTCATAGTTTCAGAGTAGTTTTTAACACAACAGATGGTCGCAAATAACATTCAGCCCTTTAGAAAATAAATGCTATTGGGGCTACTTCTAAAACACGCTGCACACAATGTCACCTTTTCCCCCAAAGCAGCCAGTATCGCTCTTTTCAAACTAATCGTCTTTTAAATACACTCATTTTGTGATTCTGGTGTCACACCTTGCACCGATGCAAGCATTTTATTTATTTAAAAACGGATCAAACGGGCCATTTCTTCTGTAAGTGGTTTCATGGTTTCAGAGTAGTTTTTAACACAACAGATAGTCGCAAATAACATTCAGCCCTTTAGAAAATAAACGCTACAGTGATACTTCTAAAACCAGTCGCCCAGACCCGCTCCAACTTTTCAACAGCTGGCTAATTGTTTGAATTTGTTCAGGATTGTAAAAGCCCACCGCGGGTATCACTTAGTTGTTGAGAGTACCATGCGAACAAGGGCCCAACCTATTGTTTAAAGTGGCCGGTATTGGCTCTTTTTGTAATTCCTCGACAAGGTAAATGGGGCAGGTGTACCAGTCGGGTGGTGACCCCGCCTATTGTCTGAAGTATCGGCTCCTTTGTAATTCCTTGAGAAGACAAAAGCCCTGTAGGGTCTCATTTAAATTGATTGGAGACATACCTTTCTTTTTGGAAACACCCACCCTATATAAAAAAAACACGCTCAGAGCCCGATACCCTGAACCATTTACGCCTCAAGATTCGCTGCAGAGCACACCATCTTCTTTGCGATCATCAACACTAACATCGTTCTTTATAACATGGACATCGTAAACGGTAAGTAAAACAAAACCTATTATTGGATTTTTAAAAAGTGTTATGTTAACATATTATAGGATATTCAAACTATTTTTTTTCCTAAAACAAAAGCTTAATTTTTAGGAGTTCGGGAGAACGGCCCAGGACCCTTTTCTTTAGAAACGGGCGCTTTTACAGCTGGAACTAGTCCTCTAACAGGCACAAGGTGTGTACAGCATTACTGGATTTTTAAACGTATGTATGTTTTAAACTAGCGATTGTTTTAAATTATGTAATAACGTTTTTGTTTGATTTGTTCCAGGGTTAACAAACTGAGCAGGAAAACATTCAGACACCGCTACCACAGAGCCCAACCTTACATCAGGTGTGTATACAACGCGATGTATAGTTGTGTATTTTTTTTTAAAGGGGTTTAAACAATTACAAATGTTCTAAACTGACCGTTTTACACATACAGAACCACGCCAGAGAACCGGGTGTGTGGAGAAGCAGGACCATCCCGAATAACGCACACTACAAGGTAAGCATAGGCATATATAAATTAGATAAAAAGAGAGAGAGGGAGACATGCTTATTCAGTTTGAAATGGGTACATGTATAAAATGTTTTAACACATGTCTATCTATCTTCACAGACTGCAGAACAGCACCCCTCCTCATAATGATCAGGACACCGTACGATTCCAGACGTTTTTGGAATGTTTAAGCAGTATCGACCTCCCAGAACAACAAAAACCTGGAGCTTTGTGCAACAGTGGAGAGTCAGAACCGATCTTCATCAGCGAACCTGCAACACCCCCGAGTGAGTGGCTACCTCGCGATTTCTCTGATGTTTTTGAGTACAGTATATCAGATTTTGATCTAGTTCATATACCCACCACCCCAGAATGTGTCAGAAATAGCGTTGATTCACACATAGATTTCGAAGAAGATGGCATAACAGACTCTCAAATATCAGAGGCGTATGATGTTTACATGAAGCTTCCAGATGCTCAGCCTGCTGAACAGAGTCATATAGCTTCAAAAAATGATATCCTATCTTTGATCGATGCTAAACTCAGCCAACATCAACAAGCAGTACAGAGGCATGTGCAAGAAATAGCAGTTAAACTCAACCAGTTTCAACAAGCAGTACAGGAGGGCTTACAAGAAATAGTCACTAAACTCAATCAACATCAAGAAGCAGCACGGGGCAACTTGCATGAAATAGCTGGTGGTCTAAATAGTACCCGGCAGGCAATAAACAGTACCTGGGGTTTATTAGATCTCATTAGTACCCGCCTTTTAAATCGCTGACTTTTAAAATCCACACCATGGACCCACCCCGTAAATTATTCAAACACAATGATGGTACCTCCACTCGAGCTAAATGGTTTGACTTTGAGGCTTATAACCAGTGGGCTGCGCAAATAGTAAACAAATGCCAAGTTTTGCATGCAAGACTTAGTAGTGCAGCAGCATCATCCTCATCCGATACACATCCTTGTCAGACTGTTCCTACGTCTGCTATTGCTGATGGGGCTATTGTTGCTAATAATAGTGATAGTACAGCAGGTGTTGCTCGGGCCGTTGCTGTTACTGATGCTAACCATATAGCTTGTGCTGCTGGTGATTTTGCGTCTGATGCACATTCTAGCCGGGTCACCTCTGCTGCAGCTACTGCAGTTGTTATTGAGCCTGTTACCGCTTCTACTATTACTTCAACCACACATGCGTGTCCGGGCTCCGCTGGTGATGCTGCAACACAACACACCCCCTCAATCATTGTAAATTTCTCACAAACAGATACTGCTGTAATTGAGCCCGTTGTGCAGTCTGGGTCCGGCAGTCGCTCTCAGTCGCACATTAGAGAGATACCTAATTTTAATGCTCGTGAATTGCGTGAACGCCTTGATTTTAGAGGTATAAGTCTCGATCATCCAGAACAAGTGCCGGCGTGAGTGCACGAGTGCTTAGCCAATGTGATAGACAGAGCTGTGGCGGGATCCCAACAGGGCAGTGTTCTAAACGTGGTCCTGCGTGGCCCCTCGCTGGCTTCAGATGTTCAGGCTGTTTTAAACGCTGATGATCGGTATGATCCGGAGCTGTTTCTCGATCAAATTGCACAAGTTATGCAGAGTAATGATGAATCTATCGGTGATGATGAATTAGAGTTTATTGTCACGATAGCTCAGAACAGTAGTGGTGGGGCTCGCTTAAGACTGGCGCACATACCTTATGATGAGATTCTCTCAAAGAAAGGCAGACATTTATACACACCAAACAACACAAACAACAATTTGTGCTTCTCCCTATGCATAGCACATTCATTAAACTCATCATCCTCTGAGCATGAAAAACTTGCTACAGCTAAACAGATGCATGCTGAAGTAGGGCTATGCGACACACAGCAAGTATCATTCTCTGATGTCGGTAAATTTGAGAAGCACTTCAACATTAAGATTGTAATCTATTACCACACAGAAGGGCGTAAACGCCTGGAATGTTTTTACACACATGAAGAGCCAAACCCTAACACGTTGATGATGTATCTCCATAATCAACATTACCACCTGATTTTAAACCTGCCCGCTTTTTTGGGGGGGTCCTATGTGTGTAATTTCTGTTACAGTATATATAATACACCATTACAGCACAGCTGTAAACATAGATGTAACACATGTTACACACTCTGTCAACATCACAGGGGTCCCACAGTGAAATGCAGCGACTGTAACCACATCTGCAAATCACAACACTGTTACCAACAACACAAATTACCTGAATTAAAACACAACATGATCCCCTGTGATAATATGAAACATTGCATGCACTGTGGCACCACATATAGAGAATCCAA
The DNA here is from genome assembly GCF_057382095.1 of Aulonocara sp. 'chitande type north' Nkhata Bay. NCBI lineage: Eukaryota > Metazoa > Chordata > Actinopteri > Cichliformes > Cichlidae > Aulonocara > Aulonocara sp. 'chitande type north' Nkhata Bay. The sequence goes on from NC_141346.1 coordinate 2,046,686, forward strand.
GAAATTGCCACACAAATGTGCGCAGCCTAGATGCGAGCACTGCCGCGAACCTAAATTAGCAGGAGACTCCGACCATCAGTGTTTCATACAGCCTGTTGAAAAACAGAAGCCTAGCGATAAATACATTTTATATGATTTTGAGACGCGGTACCACAACGGTAAACACGAGGCTAACTTTGTGTGTGCGTCTGATCTGAAGGGCAATAAGTTCACATTTAATACATTAAAGTGTGTGGAGGCGTTTGTGCAGCATTACAGACGCCCAAGGTTTCGTGGGTACACTTTCATAGCACATAATGCATCTGGCTTTGATAACTACATACTCCTCGAGTACTTTGTCAGACAGAGCATAACACCTAGTGTCACAATGAGAGGGAGCCGTGTGATTTTAATGCATGACAGGGACTATGACCAACGGTGGATTGATTCGTTCAGCTTTTTGCCCATGGGCCTTGCCAAAATACCCTCTGCTTTAGGTTTTCAAGACCTGCAGAAGGGCCATTTCCCACACAGGTTTAATACGAGGGATAATGAGCGTTATGTGGGCCCGTACCCAGACCCCTCCTTCTACGGCTATGAGCACATGTCTGAAAGCGATAAGGTGCGATTCATGGAATGGTACCAGGTTGCCTCACAGAATCCCTTTGATTTTCAGGCTGAACTCAGGCGTTACTGTGTTAACGATGTTGATGTCCTGCGTAAAGCATGCAGCATTTATCGTGACACGCTACTGGGTTGTACACAAGTTGATCCATTCACGTATACCACCCTGGCTGCATTTAGTATGGGTGTGTATAAAACGCTGTTTCTGCCTAGAGACGCGCTCGCTCTCACGTATGACGGGGCATACGTTGAGCAGAACAAGACGTTTTCTAACGTCTCTATTGAATGGCTTCAATACGTGTCCCACACCACCAGCAAAGTGGTCAAACATGCTCTCAGAGGAGGCGAACAGAGGGTTGGACCGTATTTTGTGGACGGTTTTGACCCCACAAGTAATACAGCTTATGAATTTGCAGGATGTTTTCACCACGGTTGTGTTAAATGTTACCCCGAGAGTGAAGTTAATCCTGTCAGCAAAGCATCCTATGGTTCAAGGTTCAAGGTTCAAGGTTCTTTATTTGTCACATGCATAGTTATACAAGTATAACACACAGTGAAATGTAGCCTGACGGACGGAAGTGAGGTAAGTGACGGAAGTGATGTTGTAGGTGACGTCAGACGCCGGAGATTTTGGCGGAGAAAAAGCAAATGGTAGCATAGAGTTTAACAAAGGTTTTCCAAGCTTCAGTATTACCAAATATACTAATCAATTGTCATATAACTTACAACATCTGTTTTATCATCTCTAACACCCTGGAGGACAACGGGGAGAGTTTAGACGCTCTCCAAGATTACATCGACCGCTGTTTTCAAGATTTAGTAATGCATAAGGCCCAGAGTGCATCTTCCCCGGCCAAAATCGAGACGCCGTCATCGAAGAGAAGTCGCCAGGCAGACTCCCCCGGTACAACATCGCCTGCCGGCAAAGACATCGCAGAAATCCTGGAGTCAATCGACAAGCGATTGTCCAGTTTCGACGCGAGGCTGTCCCTGGTGGAGATTTTACACCGGGAATTTAAATCTCTGAGAGAATCCCTGGAATTCAGCCAGCGGCAGGTGGAAACGCTTGCCGCTGAAAATGCCACGCTACGGGAGTCGGTTAAATCTCTCACCGATAACGTGACCCAGCTAAACATTGAAAATAAAAAATAAAAGAGTCCGTTATCGATCTACAAGCCCGTAGCATGAGAGATAATCTTGTGTTTTCTGGTATTCCAGAAACTGCCGGAGAGGACGCAGAGGCAACGGTGAAAAACTTCATTAAAATCCACCTGAAGCTGCCGGAGGACACCGTAAAGAACATCGACTTCGATAGAGTACATCGCTTGGGGGGCGCGCGGTCGCGGACCGGGAGACCACGGCCTATTGTGGCCAAATTCAGCCAATTCAAACAAAAGGAACAGGTGAAGAGTCGCGGCAGAGAGCTGAAAGGAACGGACTTCAGCGTGAACGACCAGTTCCCCAAAGAGATCCTGGAACGACGCAAGGTCCTGTTCCCAGTTCGACGTAGCTTTATCCAGAAAGGCTCCCGTGCTGTCATCGCCGTGGACCGGCTCTACGTGGACGGACAGCTGTACCGCGACCCCGGCACCACACCGTGGTTATACTGACTGCACTCCAGATAAGAACCCGCTACACTCTTTTCTTATTCATTCACACTTTCTCCTTTAAAATGTGTTTAACCTAGTAATATCAATATGATGTCATAGCAGATATAACACCGTCACCCTCCGTCATTGCTTTAATTGGAATGTTTCCGTTTCGTTTCCTTTTTTTTGTTGTCGCTCACAGTTCATGTGGTTTCTTTCTTTCTCTTGTCTTTCACTGCTGTGGTCACCTACTCCCCCACTCACCTACAAACAACACCCTCTATTTCTCCATATTTTCACAACACGATCACGCAAACACATCAGCTCAACGGCAGCACATTCACAACAGCCTCACAGCACGCACAGACTTGCAGGACACATAAGCAAGCCACGCTTGTTCATATTAGTGAATATTCACACACATAGTCAGACTTATGGAGTCTCTCACCACACTTCTTTTTCTCTTTCTATTTACAAACAAGGGATGTTTCCACATCCTCTCCACCTGTCTAAACGAAACACCCAGCGTACATCATTAGACATACACACAATTATGGGCACGCTGAGGTTTGTCACATGGAATGTAAATGGAGCTGGCTCCAGAGGAAAGAGGTTAAAAATATTTAACCAGCTTAAAAAACTACAGGCAGATGTTGTTTTATTACAAGAAACTCACAAACCTGTCACAGGTTTAAATGAACTTAAAACACCTGAGTTTCCTAACGTGTTTGCAGCCGGTTATAATTCTAGACAACGGGGAGTAGCAATTTTAATACATAAAAATGTTAATTTTACAGTACTCGATACAGTTATAGATCCAGAGGGTAGATTTCTAATTATTAAACTATCAATATTGAACAAAAAACTATGTATTGTTAGTATATATGGTCCAAATGTTGATGATCCCTCATTCTTCCACGGTTTTTTTAGTGCACTCTCTGAACACCTTGATTGCACACTCATTCTTGGCGGTGACCTCAACCTTGGACTAAATGAAGAAATGGATAGGCTCAACACAACAGGAACTCAGCGTAATTGGCAGTCCACAAATATAATCAAACAGTATATGAACGACTTTGGTCTTTGCGATGCATGGCGCTCTCTTCACCCCACCAGTAAGGAATATACTTTTTTCTCGCATGTTCATCACTCTTACTCTCGTCTGGATTATTTTTTGGTCAGCAGCTCACTGCTGTGTGACATTTCAGACACTGAGATTCATCCTATAGCTGTCAGCGATCATGCTCCTGTATCTTTAACACTAATGCACAAGAATAATACTACGCCAAGTAAAAACTGGAGATTTAATATATCACTACTTAAAGATGAAGACTTTATTAAATACTTTAAAAAGGAATGGACTTCATATTTAGACTTTAATGACACTCCCGGAATATCTGCTTCTGTTCTATGGGAAGCAGGGAAAGCTGTGATGAGAGGTAAAATAATTTCTTTCTCATCACACAAAAAGAAAGAAGAAAACAAAAATATTCAGGAATTAGAAAAGAACATCAAATCACTAGAAGAAGCCTACGCGTCCAACCAAGATCAGGAAACATTGAACAAAATATGCAAAACAAAACTAGAATTAAATGAAACTATTAATAAAAAAACACAATTCCTTATACAAAGACTTCGCTTGCAGAATTTTGAACACAGTAACAAATCAGGTCGATTTCTAGCTAACCAGCTAAAAATAAATAAAGAAAAAACAACTATATGTGCTGCTAAAGATTTATCGGGGAACACAATATATGATCCTGGAAGAATAAACAACATTTTTAGGGATTTCTATGAAACTTTATACTCACCACAAATAAACCCAATATTGGATAAGAATATTATACAATTCCCCAACGGCTCGTATCAGAACAAATGACCAGACATCCTCCAGCTTCTGTCTCCTGAGGGGCACCAGACAGGGATGCCCACTCTCCCCCTCACTTTTTGCAATTTTTATCGAACCTCTAGCAGCAGCATTTAGACAGGCTACAACAATTAAGGGCATAAAATGTAAGAACATAGAACATAAAATCAGTCTCTATGCGGATGATGTGTTGCTTTTTCTGCAAAACACACAAACCAACCTCTCTGAGGTAATTACTTTAATAAACTGGTTTTCAAGAGTTTCAGATTATTCAATTAACTGGCCAAAATCTACAGTTCTCCCCATTAACTGCTCCTTCCATAATTCTTCCTCTGCCCCACTGCAATCCGGAAATATTAAATATTTAGGTATTAATATCTCTCCTAAGCTTTCAGACTTAACTAAACTAAACCACATCCCACTTCTAAAGAAAGTAGAAGGCGATCTGACTAGATGGAAATCTTTACCCATATCACTCATGGGAAGGGTCGCCACTATAAAAATGATGATCTTGCCAAAAATAAATTACTTATTTTTGATGATCCCTAACAAACCATCACAAGATTGGTTCAGATCTCTGGATTCATATATTTCCAAATTCCTTTGGAAAGATAAACCCCCGCGTATTAGCTTAAAAACGCTACAAAGAACCAAGGATAGAGGAGGATTAGATCTGCCTAATTTTCACCAATACTTCTTAGCCAACAGGCTTCAGTTCATCTCAGGATGGTTAAAACATACCTTCTTAGTTGAGCCCTGGCTAGATGTTGAACAGGCACTATGCAAGGATCTAGAGATTTCAGACCTACCATTTATTAGCTCAAACATCAAAAGACATGAATGCTTTAAAAGTATCAACATCAGCTTTTCTCTAACAGCATGGTGGGAGTTTCTAAAAATAACGGAGTCTTCATTAATCCCATGCAAACGTACACCTATCTGGAATAACCCTGACATATTACAAAACAATAATATGATTAATTTCCCAGAATGGAGTTGTAAAGGAATTAAATACTTAGAACATATATTAGAGGGAACAGAATTTATTCCATTTGACAGACTAGTTGAACAATATGGGATCAACAAGACAAGGTTTTTAGAATATCAACAAATTAAATCCATAGTAAAAAAGAAATTTAACCTCAGTCAAGTTGAATTACAAACACCACTAAGTGCGGCACATTTTCTTACTCTTAAATCCCCCAAATTATTATCTAAAATATACAGAACATTTTCTAAATTAGATGAATCAATATCCCTTCCTACTGCAAAGTGGGAAGCAGATTTATCAGTCAACCTAGACCAAAACTTCTGGTCTCAGATTTGCTTAAAAACTTTTAAATTAATTAAAAATCCCAGTCTGCAATTAATACAATACAAAATACTTCATAAAGTGCACTATACAGGTCATCGGATGTTCAAGATGGGCTTTACATCTTCCAACAACTGCTCACACTGTCAAGGCAATACACCAGACAATTACATCCACGCTCTTTGGTTCTGTCCACCAGTGCAAAAGTTTTGGCGCAAGATATGTGAAGACTTATCAAAGTGTCTGAAATGTAACATTCCAACCTCCCCCTTAGTGTGTTTGTTGGGCAGCTTAGATAATGTCACTTCAGAAAAGAATATAGCCCATATGATCTTCACTGCCCTATGCATAGCCAAGAAAACAGTCCTCATGAACTGGAAAAATAAAAATAATCTTAATTCTAACCAATATAGAAATTATCTATTAGATTACATTAGTCTTGACACAGCCTCTGCCACCACATTAGATCAATTGCTCTGGGCCCCTTTTATCAGCTCCATCACCTAGTGGGGGTGGGGGGTCATAGTTTGGTCCCGCCTTCACTGTTGTGATTGGTGAGGGGGTAGGGACAGGCTTAGGGCGTTGGGGGGTTCCCCGGAGGCATCTTCCTTGGGGGGCTCAACCCGGGGTAGCGGTCACGTCCGGTTGAGGGCTCTGTTGGCTCTCAGGTGACTGTTTCCTCGCGGCTGCGTGCAGCGGGGCTAGGGGAGGGTCTGTGCTGACGGACGTGGGTTACTGACCTGGCAACCTGGCTGCCCCTGGGTGGGTCCGGGATGGGCGTGAGGTTCTGGGGGCGCTCCGTCTCTGGGCTGGGGCCCGGGCCGGGCCTCGGGGGCTCGGGTCCTGGTTGGTGTGTTGCCGGGGTTGTGGGCGGGTGGGTGCATGGGGGCCCGGCCCTGGAGCAGGGTGCCGCCGGTGCATCGAGCCGCCTGGGGGGCTCTTCAACTGGTGGGGGGGATGGTCACATCTTGCAGGAGCTTTCTTCTCTCAGGAACTCTCTGCAGGAGGGGGAGATACAGGAGAGGTGGAGGAAGATCTCAGCCTGGGCGTTTACCGTCTTATGTAGTCTGGAAGATGTGTGGTTGGTGGGGTGGGTGCAGTTTTCTCTGTGGTGGGGTTGGGTGGACTGTCCAGGGCTCTGTGGAGCCGGGGGGCGCTACTGCACTGGGCCTCGGTCTGATGGGCCTGGGCCCCCCTTCCCTGGTGGGTCGCGGAGGGTGGGAGTGCCTACTGGGGTCAGCGGGGGAGCTGGCCCCAGGGAGGGGTTACCTGCCCCTCCCTTCCTTCCCTCCCCATCTCCAGCTGCCTCCCTCTTCCCGCTCCTCCACAACCACCCACACATGCAGGGCCTTGGAGTGGGGGTATGTCACCAGGGTGCAGAGGAGGCTACCCCCCCCCCCCCCCCCCTGTCCCCTTCTGGCTGCCTCTGCCTCAATTTTATCCCACAACTTAGACATTCACATTATTCACACTCTCATTACACATACATATAGGATCTTGGGGGTGGGCACAATCACGGAGTCCAAATCACCATCAGGGTGTACACCTCACCCCTGACGTCGTTGCCCACCTCTCAATTTTAAATACACTTAGTCATTGAGGGTTAGCAGGAGGGACTATGCGCTTACCTGCTGCTCCTTGGCAGGTAGCTCCATGCCCTCCTGGGTTTTAATTGCACCTTAGAACACATATGCATCAACACTACAATGAGCGGGTGGAGGGAGGTTTGGAGTCTTCTCCCACCCCCATTCTCTGCGGCCTGCTGGAGCGGGAGGGCTAGTAGGAGGAGTTGGCCGTCCGACTGCGGTCTGGGGTGTGGGGCCTCCCTGCTGCTGCGGAGTCGGGGTGGTCTGCCTCTCCCCACCGCAGGGAAAAGGGTAACACCACCTGGGTCTGGGTGCAATTCCCCCCTCCAGGGGCAAGGGTACCTAGACCCGGTTTGTAGAGTACGCTTGGGGAGTGTGATTGTGTGTACAGCGTCTCTTTATGTCTGTCTCCACGTTGGTTGAGTGTGGAGTGAGTGCATATGAGAGCATGAGGGTGGGAATGGATGTTTGTATCTGTGTGTGCCTGTATGTCTGTGTCTATATGTCAGGTTGGGTATCAGACGCCACCTCTCTGGGGACACCTCAGGCCCTCCAAGGTTTGGAGGCCTATCTCCACCCACCACCACTTCCCCTGCCGGTGGCGGACTCCCTCAGGTGTCGGTGTGTTGGTGGTTCTTTGTGTCTGGGGGTGGGCGTCCGGGTACACACCGGCTCACTCCTTGGTGGCCGCTTGTCGGGGCCTGGGGCCTGGGGCTCGCTCGGGCCCCTTTGGAGGTGGGGTGCCCCCGGCCTCTCGGCCTAGGGCTCGGTCACTCAGGCGCAGCTGGGGGCCGGCAGAGCTCACGGGCGCGTCACTGCAACTCCCCCTGACTTCTGCTCCGCGGCTGCTGGGCAAGCCCTCATCTGGGACTCTCCTCAGCTCTTACTGGGACAGTGGCGCGGCTGCCCCTCTGTTGGTCTTCCATGGTCTCTTGTGTTCTGGGGGCCTCTGGATGTCTGGAGTTTTGATCTCCTCCATACCCGCTTCACACCCTGGAGGACGGGGCTGTGGCCCCCCCACACTCCCTAGCAGATCATTACATGGAGAAACCTTTGGAATGCAAGCATGCTGATCCACACAGGTATGCACACATGGGTATTCACAGACGCGGACTAAAGCTTTCTTGGCTGCTGCCTCAAAGCACACTGTGCGCTGTCTATCTTGCGTGCTGCACAATATCGTTTATTACTTAGTAAATACTGATATCTATGACTAGCTAGTTTATTGTGATGGTGCTTTGTTTTCTCTATTATTATGTTGCTCTTTGTTGTTTGCTGTCTCCTCTGTTTGTTTTTGTTTGTTTGTTTGTTTGTTTTTTCTCCATACAGGTGACCCAGGAGTTTTTTTTTTTTCTCTCTCTTCCCCCCCCTTCTCACCGTCTCTTCTCCCCTTTGGTTTTCTTTCTTTCTCTCCCCCTCTCTCTCTCATTCATTCCCCCTGTCCTATTTATTTAAAAAAAAAAAGAAAAAAAAAAAAAGAAATGTAGCCTGACACGCTCCTCGACATGTGCAAAAATTGGGGGGGGGGGTAGAGGAAGAACATTATATATATATATAGTATATACACTGGGTGAATGTGCAGTAGTAGCAGCAAGCAGGTGAATTCTGTACATTAATATGAATAGACATCTGACTATTTTACAGGATAGACAATATAAACATATTTAAAGTTAAAGTAATTTGAAATGTACATTGTGCCTTGGTTTAGTGTCTGGAAGAGTCCTGTCTCAGTCAGTTATAGATGATGTGAGAGGGCGGGTGTGTGTGTTTAGGGCACGGATGGCTTGGGGATAGAAGCTCCTCTTGAGTCTCTCTGTCCTTGCCCGGATGATGCGGAACCTTCTACCAGATTGCAGAAGTTGGAACAGTTTGTTGCCAGGATGGGACGGGTCCTTCAGTATCTGCGCTGCTCTAGTCCGGCATCTCCTGGTGTAGGTGTCCTGAAGCGGGGGGAGAGCAATCCTGCAGCAGCGTTCTGCTGTACGGATCACTCTCTGGAGAGCTTTTTGGTCCTTCACACAGCTGTTCCCAAACCACGATGTCATGTTCTGTGTGAGGATGCTCTCCACAGCGCCTGTATAGAAAATCCTGAGGATCTTTGGAGAGACCCTGAACTTCCTCAGTTGTCGTACGTGATACAGGCGCTGCCTAGCCTTTTTGGTCTGGACCTGAATGTGGGCAGCCCATGTCAGGTCTGAGGAGATGTGGACACCAAGATACTTGAAGGACTGCACCCTCTCCACTGGAGCTCCATTGATGATAATGGGCTTGTAGTCTCTGTGCTGACCCCTTCTGAAGTCCACCACCAGCTCCTTGGTCTTGCTGACGTTCAGCTGGAGGTGGTTGTCCTGGCACCACGATGCCAGATTCTTCACTTCATCCATGTAGGCCGCCTCATCGTTGTTGGAGATGGCACCCAACACCACTGTGTCGTCAGCAAACTTCACAATGGTGTTGGAGCCATGGGTGAAGCTGAAGCTTTTTAAACCAGCCATGCTCCGCATGATCACATATTCACACATGTCAACCAGATCGGCTTGAAACTGTTTGTCGACCCCTGTCACCAATACTCTATTTCTGGGGAAATGGATCCTCGCAGGTTTATGGAGTGTGTAAGTGTCGTCTTGTTCTAAATAATGTTTGACCTGAGATAGTGGAGGTGTTACACCTGATGCCTCCCCTGCCGCTATACGTAGCTTATTTAAGCTTATTTAAACTGGCTAACCCCGCAGGATGGGCTGGATCATGATATATTTTATGCAATGTGCTTTCCATGATTTACAAACCACAAATGACTAAGATGTTGATGTTAACACGTCTTTTTATTTAATTTTCACAAAGACACAATCACAGACAATGGATACTTGAACAGCCCACATTAAACCAGATGTAACCCAGCCCAGTAGTTTCCAATCATGCGGAGCATGGCTGGTTTAACACTGCGGGCGCAAGTACTTGCATCTAGCATGTGCCCAATGTTGTCATTAATGGCGCATACTATATATCGCTCTGATCTCAGTTCACACATGATGTGTTCTGCAACTCTGCGGATTTGTGTTCCAGACCCATCTGCAGTGGATGAGCGTACAAACAGCCGGATGGCAGGGATGAATTGGTCAGTCTGGAGCCTTATCATCACATCATCATAGTAGGTGTCGAAGAAATACTCAGACAATTCCTGCAAGCAGCTGTGTTGCACCTGACTGGGGTGGCCTGTTTGGCATCCGTAACATGTCTCTTGTAGAAACTCATTCAAAGCCAACATCAACAGGTGGAGAGTTGCGAGTTTGATGTCGATTACAGTTTCCTCCCACAAGTCTGATATGAGGGGGTCCTGCGAGCATTGTGGTGAGGGTGGTGGAGTCTGGGGGGTCGGGATTAGCAGCTCTGTTGATGGTGACTCCAACAGGTCCCAAGAGTGCATGTCATGCTCTGTAAAATGAAAACCACAACCTGTTAATTTGTCACATAGATACACACTCAACCCCAACACACCCGCACATTAAACCTACCAGTTTATTGTTTAGCTGTCGGAAGGTCTTATGATTTTAGGTTTGCACAGGGTAGCAGGCAAACCAGTCTTCGGACAACTCGCCAGATCGTCAAAAACAAGGCGTTTTCTAATACTCTCGTACGCCGTGTTGAGTCTGTCCCTCTTGATCGCGTCATCAATCTGGCTAAACAGACGCGACAAACCTCTCCAGTCGCACCACTGTATAAAAAACAAGTCCTTAAACCATCTTGTGCGCTCATCGAGGTTTAGAGGGTAAGGATTTAACCTCCAGTTTTCAAGCCCTCTGGAAGCAATAAGACTATCCCTGTCATCACATACACTGAGAAAAATAAAGTCGTCTGGGTTGCGATTGAAACAATCAGCCTCAACCCTGTAAAGCTCAGGGCCTGATGCACTGTTCCACTGGGAAACATACAGCAGCTCTGGGAAGCCCACATTGTCCAGGTCCGCACACACTACGGTGCGGAAGAGCTTCCAGTTTTTAGTAGACATGACTTGGGGTTCCCCCCAAAACAATCCCTCGCCACAATCTACACTAAGCACAACTGCCCCTTCGCTATATTTAATGGCATACACATACCCTTCGGCGCCTCGATATTCTAACTTAAATACAGTTCCATCTACGGCGTTTTCACAGCATTGCTTTTTACGTTGAGGACCCCGACTGCATACTCCTGAAGACATACCTAGAGCGGTTGTGGCATGGGCGATGTCCTGGCTGGGTATCATGGTTGATGCAGATGTCATTCCGTGCTCCATAGGTCGATGCGTCGGGGATCCTTAGCGCGATGTGTCGGTGCTCCTCAGGCCGTGGCGGTGATGCTCTTAGAATGTGAAAGGATCACTTTTATACCTATACAACCTAGCACATCCCACTAGGAGGAGTCGTTCCCGCCCAGAGGGTATGAACAAGCATAACCGGTAGCACACCTGAACGTGCATGCGCACACGCACGAAACCGGTCAAACCGGTTGTGAAACCGGTCAAACCGGTTGTCAAACCGGTTGTCAAACCGGTTGTCAAACCGGTTTGGTTGGCCGCCATCTTGGACTAGTGCCATCGTATTACTACTGGTGTGTCTTTGAACATCAAAGCTGTAACCATGTTTAACAAGAAATATAAAAGTACACTTTTACATCAACTGTTCACAGCTTCATGTTTTTATTTATTCATCAAAAAGAATTTCTGTTTGTTGACAAGAGTTTTTATCGTTTTATATTTTCTAATCTGGTTTTTCCTTATTTTGTTTATTTTATTTCAATTCAGTTTACTTCTTGTTAGGTTTAGTCTCAGTAGTCTGGTTTTGAAATCTAGTCATTTTTACTGTATTGAGGGCAAATGTCAGAGGCAAGACAGATCAGATATTACAATAAAAACACATAACTCTTTGAAAGCAGGTGGTAAAGAACCCTAATGTATAAACACGACATGAAATGAAACTGGAAACTACCTACTACTGGTTATTAGCTGCATTGTTGTTGATAGAAAAGGGTCCACATCACAAAATCCACAAATCCAAAAGGAAATCAAAACAACAAACATCCCCAACAGGCAGAAAACATGATGAACTAACTATTCTGTTGCTCTCATTCCCAGAATATGATCACACATGCTCTCCACAGTTACAGCTGTGAGTCTATTCAAATTAACTAGGGAGCAGCAGGTTTCTACTAAAACTAAGCTGACATTAGCCAGCAAAACATTACCGACTGGTTCAGTACAAACACAACAGTTTTGTTCACAGAAAAAAAACCACACAGTTTCTGTTTTGAAACAATTCAAATAATCATTCGATGACTTTTTTTTTTTTAAATAAAATGTTTGTCTCCACTCATCAATAATCTATAATAAGTCAAATGAAGTAAGAAGGGAAACTTACAATTTCTTTAAACTCTACCGAGTAGAATTTCGTCTCCACACCCGGACTTTGTCAGTGTGTTCTTGTCTCAACTCGCGTTGAGTTTCTCCAAATCCTCTTCGGCCATGGTGTTTACTCAGTTTTCTATTTTTACTTTCTCCACCCATTTGATACATCAGATTATGAAATACCACACAAGCAGAGACAAGTCACATATCATCAACACAGCACAGTGTGAAGAACAAAGAATGACTAATTTCACCTTTTGTGAATCTTTTGTACTTCTCAAAACATTTCCTATCGTTTGATTGACACAGCCTCTGGCTGTAGCCTACTTTAGGCCTCCTGAGAACTCTGAGTATCCTGTGCAGCTGAGTGCTAGACTTTGATTATGATTTACTATGAATTTTACACTAACTGCAGAAACAAATAATAATAAAAATCTTCATAATCTCTGGGCCCAATGTGGGTTCCATGTATCCCGTGTATACTGTAAGTATTAAGACGTTATCACCTACCACCTTCTGGTGTTGGCCAGAGGGGCCGATGGCGCGATATGGCAGCCTCGCTTCTGTCAGTCTGTCCCAGGACAGCTGTGGCTACACCTGTAGCTGCCTCCACCAGTGTGTGAGAGTGAATGAATAGTGGCATTGTAAAGGGTCTTTGAGGGTCTCGAAAAGCGCTATATAAATGTAATCCATTATCATTATTATTATTATAGGATATTATGGTCAACAGTATCGAATGCTGCACTGAGGTCTAGCAGGACAAGCACAGAGATGAGTCCACTGTCAGAGGCCATAAGAAGATCATTTGTAACCTTCACTAAAGCTGTTTCTGTGCTGTGATGAGCTCTGAAACCTGACTGAAACTCTTCAAATAAACCTCTGCAGATGATCTGTTAGCTGTTTGACAACTACTCTTTCAAGGATTTTTGATATGAAAGGAAGGTTGGAGATTGGCCTATAATTAGCTAAGACTGCTGGGTCTAGAGATGCTTTTTGAGTAAAGGTTTAACTACAGCCAGCTTGAAGGCCTGTGGTACATAGCCGATCATTAGAGATAGGTTGATCATATTTAAATTCAAATTGAAATGTTATTTGTAACGCACATAATCATACACAGTACGACATGTAGTGAAATACTTATTGCTGTGCAATGCCCAACTATTTAAGTACAGTAAAGAAATTTACAACATTTACAGATTGAAAATATAGAAATTTACAGTAAAAAACAAAATAATGTGCAAATAACAATTTAGGAAGTGCTAATAAGAATGCATGCAGTGACGTGAAGCATTACAGTCAAGTCCTACACCTTGTTCAGGGCCCGGACAGCGTGGGTTGGTGCTTCCTGCTTTAGCCTTTGTTTGTAAACAGGCATAAGGAAGGTGGCGGCATGGTCCGATTTTCCAAATGCCAGAAGACACTGTGCTCTGTAGCAGTCCTTGAACAGAGTGTAGAAGTGGTCTAATGTCTTAGTGCTCCTGGTGGGGCTGGTGATGTGCTGTTATAGATTATGAAGTGTGTTTGAGATTTACTCTGTTAAAGTCTCCCATAATAGTAAGCACGGTGAAGTGAATGAAGTGCTTGTTGTTGTGTGACAGCCTCAGGTAGCTCAAATAAGGCAATGACCACAGTGAAATCTTGAGAGAGATAGAAAGGGCAACTTTTAATAATCAAAAGTTCCGGATTGGGTGAGCAAGAGCATGTGAGTGGAGAATTGCTTGCTCTGTCCCACCATTTGTTGTTAGCCATCAGACAACCTCTTTTCTGCCCTGACTCTGTTTTCTGTCCATGCGGTAAACCGAAAAGAAGTCTGCGAGCTGCAAGACGTAGTCCAGTATCGCTGGTTTTAGCCATGTCTCACTGAAGCAGAGGTGGCAGTCCCGGATGTCTCTCTAGAATTAACTCTGGTCCTGAAGTCTTCAAGCTTGTTCTTGATGGACTGAACTTTGGGTAGCAGGATACTGGGCATGGGTGCATGATGTGCAAGGAGCCTGTAGCTTGTTACTGATGCCAGGTGCGTCCTTTGTTCTCTCTCAGGGTCCCCCTTGGCCAGGATGGGTCCAGAGTTAAACACGATGAATATTCTAGACCAAGAGAAACAAGAATATCTCTACTATAGCAGATTTAAGGCAGCTAGACCATAAAGAGCATATGGGAGAATGACGCAACCCATAACGGCAATGCTCAGTGGCTAGTGGATCTGAGGGCAGACCACAGCGACCTCCCTGAACAGGGTCCAGTAACCATCACAGTGGCAGATATCCAAGAAAGGGTCTCCAGTATGAAGAGTTGGACAGCACCAGGCCCCGACATGGTTCACGCCTACTGGCTAAAGAAGCTGACTGCACTCCACGAGCGTCTGGCAGCACAAATGAACCAGCTGCTAGTTAACTAGAGACACCCGGAATGGCTAACCGAAGGTCGGACGGTCCTGATCCCCAAGGACCCCAAGAAGGGACCGGTCCCCTCCAACTACCGACCAATAACCTGCCTCAGTACTACATGGAAGCTCCTGTCAGGCATCATATCGGCTAAGATGAACAGGCACATGGGTCAATACATGAGTGGGACACAGAAAGGAATTGGCAAGAATACCAGAGGCACAAAACACCAGCTACTGGTAGACAGAACAGTCAGCCGAGACTGCAAGATGCTAGCAGGCAAGGCATACATGGAACGCCATAACCAAGTGGCCGGCATAGTGTACAGGAACATCTGTGCCGAGTATGACCTGGAAGTCCCGAGGTCAAAATGGGAGATGCCCCCAAGGGTGGTGGAGAATGACCGAGCTAAGATCCTGTGGGACTTCCAGATACAGACGGACAAAATGGTGGTGGCTAACCAACCGGACATAGTGGTGGTAGACAAACAGAAGAAGACGGCCGTAGTGATCGATGTAGCGGTTCCGAATGACAGCAATATCAGGAAGAAGGAACACGAGAAGCTGGAGAAATACCAAGGGCTCAGAGAAGAGCTCAAGAGGATGTGGAGGGTGAAGGTAACGGTGGTAATCGGAGCACTAGGTGCGGTGACTCCCAAGCTAGGCGAGTGGCTCCAGCAGATCCCGGGAATAACATCGGAGATCTCTGTCCAGAAGAGCGCAGTCCTGGGAACAGCTAAGATACTGCGCAGGACCCTCAAGCTCCCAGGCCTCTGGTAGAGGACCCGAGCTTGAAGGATAAACCACCCGCAGGGGCGTGCTGGGTGTTTTTTTTAATATATATTCAGATAGATATATAGGTACAAAAATCCACCACATTAGATATATAGGTATACATGTCATACAAAAATCCACTACAACATATTCTCACTGTGAGCCATACAGCGACGGTGTTACTTTGTTCCTGCTCAAAACAGCACAACGTCGAACAGTGTCAAGATTTTGAGAAAAAATCTGTTAAAAGCAGTAAAATCCTGAAATCTGCAGTATAGTCAGTCACCGCTGATTATTTCTCAGTTGCAGTGAATAGAAAATAAACTGTAGGAAACTAAACAGAAGAAAGAAGAAGAGAAATAACAATTTTACATAAACCAGGGCCTGACCAACCCTCCTTGGATGAGGGTGTCTAGTGATAATGGCTGAAACACCTGATGAATCCAAGGTCCACTATTGATGATGTGTCCATCCATCTTCATCCGCTTTATCCGAGGCCGGGTCGCGGGGGCAGCAGCCTAAGCAAAGAGGCCCAGACCTCCCTCTCCCCAGCCACCTCCTCCAGCTTATCCGGGGGAACACCAAGGCGTTACCAGGCCAGCCGAGAGATATAATCTCTCCAGCGTGTCCTGGGTCTGCCCCGGGGCCTCCTCCCGGTGGGACATGCCTGGAACACCTCACCCAGGGGGCATCCTTATCAGATGCCCGAACCACCTCAGCTGGCTCCTTTCGATGTGGAGCAGCAGCTGCTCTACTCTGAGCCCCTCCCGGATGGCCGAACTTCTCACCCTATCTCTAAGGGAGAGGCCACCCACCCTTCGGAGGAAGCTCATTTCTGCCGCTTGTATCCGCGATCTCGTTCTTTCGGTCACTACCCACAGCTCGTGGCCATAGGTGATGTGTCCCAATATAAAATGATAATCTAGATCAATCTCAAATCCCTAAACCTTACCAAGGAAGGAAAATGACAGATAAGCCTGGGTAAAAGAGTCAAAGGAGTTTGCAAAGAAAAGCGTCTGGACTTCTTTAAGTTGCTTGAAGACGTTTCACCTCTCATCCGAGAAGCTTCTTCAGTTCTAAGGTCAAATGGTGGAGAGTCCCAGATATAAACCTAGTGGGAGTTTCCCCCCACAGAGGGACAAAAGGACCCCCTGATGATCCTCTAATCGCCTGAGCCAAGGTGTGAAACTGGGTGTGGGCCCCAATCAGCCAGAGTTTCGGGTGGGTTCATTGTGAAACCTGGCCCCACCTTATCATGCGAATTCCTGAGATCAGATGGCCCAGGATGTGAGTGGGCGTTAAGGTGGATGGACAGTGCCTTTCCTGTTTCAAGACAAGCTCAGTTGTCCATTTCTAACCCAACCCAAGCTACAGCCATGCATCAGCACTAACAACAGTTTTGTTTGTTATTTTAGTTTATTTAGTCAGTGCGCCCCAGGGCAGCTGTGGCTACAATGTAGCTGTCATCACCAGTGTGTGGATGGCTGGATGACTGGATGTAGTGTAAAGCGCTTTGGGATCCTCAGGGACTAAGTAAAGCGCTATACAAATACAGGCCATTTATTTACAGGGAAATTTTATTTAGTTTTTTATATTTGTATTGCCATTTTATTGCCTAAAATCTAATTTACTAACATAAATTTAACACCGAAAATTTGGATAATTACTGAATCAAAAAATTTCGCAAGACCTGAACTCTTTCATGGAACGGTTCTCCCACAGGGAACGGTTCTGGCTCCGTTCCTCTGGACCATCTACACTGCAGACTTCTCCCACAACTCCACCCAGTGCTTCCTGCAGAAGTTCTCTGATGACTCTGCAATAGTCGGCCTCATCACTGATGGGGACGACAAGGAGTACAGAGGTCTGACCCAAGACTTTGTGGACTGGTGCCAGCTGAACTACCTCCAGATCAACGCCAGTAAAACCAAGGAGCTGGTGTTAGACTTCCGCAGGCACAAACATCCTCCACTGCAACCACTGAACATCCAAGGTATGGACATTGAGGCTGTGGACAGCTACAGGTACCTTGGTGTTCATCTGAACAACAGACTGGACTGGACCCATAACTCAGACGCCCTCTACAGGAAAGGGCAGAGCAGGCTGTACCTGCTGCAGAGACTCAGGTCATTTGGAGTGGAGGGCCCACTCCTGAAGACCTTCTATGACTCTGTGTTGGCCTCAGCCATCTTCAGAAGGGCCAGCTCTGTTCTAGGATGCCCTCTGGACCCAGTGGAGGTGGTGAGTGACAGGAGAACGGCGGCTAAGCTGTCATCCCTGTTGGACAACGTCTCCCACCCCATGCAGCAGACTGTGACAGCACTGAGCAGCTCCTTCAGTGGGAGACTGCGGCACCCACGGTGTGGGACGGAGAGATTTCGCAGGTCTTTCCTCCCCACTGCTGTCAGACTCCACAATAAAGACTTTAACTGAACAAACACACACATCCATACATGTGCAATAACACTAAGTGCAATAATCCTTTCTGTCATCGTTGTATTTTTACTCAGTTGTATATAGCATTCGTATTCTATTTTTATCTTATTGTATATTTTATTCTATTTTATTCTACTGTATATAGTATTTTATTTTATTCTATTCTGTACAGTTGTGTACTGTATTTATTCTTATTTTATTATAATTTTTGCTTCATAACTTTTGCACTGTCCACTTCCTGCTGTGACAAAACTAATTTCCCACGTGTGGGACTAATAAAGGTTATCTTTATTCACGGCTCAAGAGTTGGGAGTTCGCCTTGTAATCGGAAGGTTGCCGGTTCGAGCCCTGGCTTGGACAGTCTCGGTCGTTGTGTCCTTGGGCAAGACACTTCACCCGTTGCCTACTGGTGGTGGTCAGAGGGCCCGGTGGCGCCAGTGTTCGGCAGCCTCGCCTCTGTCAGTGCGCCCCAGGGTGGCTGTGGCTACAATGTAGCTGCCATCACCAGTGTGTGAATGTGTGGATGACAGGTTGTGTAAAGCGCTTTGGGGTCCTTAGGGACTAGAAAAGCGCTATACAAATACAGGCCATTTACCATTATCTTATTTTTAATTTCTCTATGCTATTTAGGCTGATTGGGACCTGATGAATGTAAAAACAAAGAATCATCTTTTAACCCTAACCTGTAACCCTGATGGAGATTGTGAGAAAAATTATATCCACATATTTTTTAAAGTTTGGTAAAACACTAAGTCCCAAGTCCTAACAATACATCAAAGTCCTCCTGGAACACGTGCTCTTATTGTGAAAATCTGCATGTCTTTTTCCATCAGAGGTGGAGCCCTGACTCCTTCTAGGTAGCAGCTTGCCTGTCTGTCAGTGTAGCAGGTCTGGACTTGTTGGTGTGAAGCTAAAATTCAGTGAGGAGCTCAGACTTGTGAGAACAAGATGTTCCTGCTCTCTCTCTGATGGATCTAATTGGGTTAGCTGTGAAATTAACTTTCACAGGAGGTCAGGGTGTCCCACAAACATTTTTTTTTGGTATTTCTTTGGTACCGGTACTGGTTTTATTTTGTTGTATTTATCCACGACGGTTTGTGAAAATATTATGAGACATAAACCGGTCCATGGTGCAAAAAAGGTTGGGACCGCTGCTTTAAATCATGTCCACACCTCTTTATAAGCTTCATTTATATAAAGAAGAGTGTCCTACATCTATCAGTGAAACAGCTGTGATAGGACGGAGGGGAAAACAGCTAAAAAAATGCTTCACGGTCTAAAAATATATGACCTGAACTGAATTTGATTCTTTTAAAATCCTTTAAATGTTTCTTTCAGCTGTAAAAACTTTATTTATACTCCATCACAGTCCTGTACAAATGATAAACACCTTAATAATTTTGTTGATAATTATCACTGATAAAAAAAAAATTACTTTATTATTTTTAATAATACCTGAATCTGCTCAGAAAGCGAAACGCTGAAATGTTAAGTTTCTGATGGTTTTTGACAAAATTACACAGAAACCAACTGTCATGGGCCGGGTCTGGGACCCAGCATTTGTGTTCATTTTGCACCGTCATCATGTACTTTTGTAGACATGCTAAGTTCTTGTTTTATTATTAGTCAGGATTTGAGTTGCCTTGTATTTTGATATTCTTTTATGTTAGTAATCTAAAGCTCCTCAGTTGTTATCTTAGTCCTTGTTCATCTTGATCCTTTTGTTTCATCACCCCTTATGTTCCAGTCTCCCTGATTCATGTTGTCAAATTCGTATTAGGTCTGTCATGTTTATTTTGTAGGAGGCTGCTGTAGGTAGTTTTACTTCCCCGCAGCATCATTAAGTTCATGAGTGTCAGCTGTTTCCCCATGTGTTTTTCCTCCTAATCACCCTTGTGTGTATTTAGTCTGTGTATTTGTTAAGTCATTGTCAGGTTGTCTGTTTTCCTCGCCACACTTTGTCAAAAGTCAAAGTCAAAGTCAACTTTATTTGTCGATTCTGCCACATGTACAGGACATACGGAGAATAGAAATTGCGTTACTCTTCACTCCCTAGATAAATAGCAAATGAACATTTAAATATATTTAAATATAGAAGTGATTAAAAAATGCAAGTAAAATAATTAAAAAGTAAAAATTTAAATAAATACAATTTACATATAACAAGAAAGCTATATAATATACAATATAATGGGTAAGTGACATTGGGTGTAAACCAGGCAGAGTAGTGCAAATAGGCAAATAGTGCAAATGGAGATTTGGTAATGTACGGTAAGAGAAAGTGTAACAACAAAGTCTTATGAGGTAATGGCAGTCCAATGCTCCACAAAGTGACTGGTAACTGGTGCAGGCCAGTGAGTGAGTCAGAGAGTGTGTGTGTTTGTGTGTGTGTGACAGAGTTCAGTGAGACCGTGGAGGAGAGAGGGGAGAGGGGGCAGAATCGGGAGGGAGTTAAGCTTCCTGACAGCCTGATGGATGAAGCTGTCCTTCAGCCTGCTGGTCCTGGCCTGGAGACTCCGCAGTCTCCTCCCCGACGGCAGCAGCTTGAAGAAGCTTTGCATTGGGTGTGTGGGATCAGCCGCTATGCAAAGGGCTTTTTTAGTGAGACGGGTGCTGTAAATGTCCTGGAGGGAGGGGAGAGAGACACCAATGATCCTCTCTGCAGCTCTCACTATGCGTTGGAGGGTTCTATGACAGGACGCATTGCAGGCTCCAAACCACACAGTGATGCAGCTCGACAGGATGCTCTCGATGGTGCCTCTGTAGAAAGTGTACATGATGGGGGCTGGTGCTCCTGCTCTTCTTAGTTTGCGGAGAAAGAAGAGACGCTGCTGTGATTTCTTGGCCAGTGCTGTGGTGTTGTACGTCCAGGAGAGATCCTCTGTGATGTGCACACCCAAGAACTTGGTGCTGCTCACTCTCTCCACAGACGCTCCGTCAATGGTCAGAGGAGCATGTTGGGTGTGCATTCTCCTGAAGTCCACAACAATCTCCTTCGTCTTCTCCACGTTCAGAGAGAGATTGTTGTCAGCACACCACGTGGCCAGGCGTCTCACCTCACTTCTGTAGTCGGTCTCATCCCTGTTGCTAATGAGACCCACCACCGTTGTGTCGTCCGCAAACTTGATGAAGAGGTTGGAGCTGTATGATGGGGTGCAGTCATGGGTCAGCAGAGTGAAGAGGAGGGGGCTCAGCACACATCCCTGCGGGGCCCCCGTGTTTAAAATGATGGTGCTGGATGTATTACTGCCAACCCGTACTGCTTGAGGTCTTCCGGTGAGGAAATCCAACAGCCAGTTGCACAGTGAGGTGTTGAGCCCCAGCTGGACCAGTTTTTGAATGAGCTGTTGGGGGATTATTGTCTCATCATAGTCAATCTTAGTTTTTTCACAGCTAGTCATAGTTGTCAAAGTGTTTCATAGAGAGTCATAGAGAGTCATAGTTTTCATGATTTTTGCCTGCAACCAGTTAAAGCTCGCGTTTCGTTCAACCTGCAAGTCCTCTGTCTGCGTCTGCTTCTGGGTCCGGCTTCACAAAGATCGGCGTGCCCCGCCGTGACAGTACCACCTGACCATTATAGACCCAGCGGACATCTGTGACACCAACAGTGTGAAATCAAATTCATTCTAAAACAAAGTGCTCTTAATGTGAAAATCTACTTCCTCCCCCTCCCACCGGTGCTGAGGTTCGCGTGGAGTCCCGCCTCCTTCCAGGAAGCAGCTCACCTGTGTGTCTGTGTTTAGTCTCAAGCTGTGGAGTGGAGCTTGTTGTTGGTGTGAGAAGAAACTAAGTTTGCTTTGTTTCCTCCTTTAACAGTTTGTCTTTAGGAACTTTAGGACCAGAATGTGAAGTGAGACATGTTTATTTACGTAACATTAAACAAATCAGATGTATGATCTGAATTTGAGTGTAATGAAACAAACTCTCAATATGTGATAGTGTTTTTATAGCTGTATTAAATAACAAGTTGTTACTGTTGATGCTTCACAAAAGATGGTAAAAATTGCCTGTATTTGTATAGCGCTTTACTAGTCCCTAAGGACCCCAAAGCGCTTTACATATCAGTCATTCACACACTGGTGATGGCAGCTACATTGTAGCCACAGCCACCCTGGGGCGCACTGACAGAGGTGCCCCAGGGTGATCATGTGTGCTGCAAACTAAAACTATGTTGCGTGCAGTGACTAGTTTTTCTAGTTTGAACTTCCGTAACGAATCTTTCCTTTGCTGAAAACAACATAATTTAAGGCAGCTTTGTTTCTTAAACTTTGTGTTCTTCTTTCTTGGGTTCCCCTCAATAAGCAGCCCAGGACCAGAAACATGTGAGGTTCAGCTCCGAGATCCATAAACGGATCACATTGTTTTTATCTGAAAGCTTAAATCAGATTCAACACGAGTTACATCTTGAAGTGTGTTCTCTATATCAGAGAAAACAGAGCTGTTAAACATGTTTCGGCTGTGTACAGGCAGGAGACGGACCCAAACGCAAAACTCACGACAACGAAATTAAACTCAAAAAGCTGCTTTATTGCAGAATGGCATGGAAAACTAATCTGGGACACGGGTAAACTGAAACACAGCCATGAGGGAGACTACGACACTGACAAAGAGAAACACAGGGCTTAAATAAACAGAGGGATAATGAGGGAATGAGACAAAGGAGAGCACAGCTGGGAGTAATCAGGCTGGACCAGCCAAGGGAAGCAAAACTAGAAACACTCACATGAGACATGGACCTTCAAAGTAAAACAGGAAACACACTGACTGAACTCTAAACATGCAAACTTAACAGCAATTGAGAAGACAGAACATAGGAACCTGAAACATGGTACAAAAAGGCCACAGTAGACACAACATTGAACACTGTATATTACACTTGTGTAATATTACAAAGCCAAAGAACTAAACCTATGATAACCATAACTGAAATCTAGGGAAACAAGAAACAGTACAACAAAGGACTCAAAACATAATCCATAATATAAAAACATAGGAAGCCTAATAAGCTTAAACATACACTATAAACATCAAAAGAACTAAAACTCAAAACACTGGGTCATAGGACCCAGGATCGTGACAATTAGCACCTGTAGGTTCTCTAGCACACTCAGAAAAATAAAGGTGCCAACTGGAACCAAAAGTGGTTCTTTAGACTGATGCCATAGAAGAATTTTTTTTTGGTGCCACAAAGAACCTTTCAAACAATGGTTCTTTGAAGAACCATTTCTTTCAGTGGTTCTTTGGGGCACCTTTAATGGTTCTTATAAAGAACCATTTTTAAAAAAGGTCCTTCAAATGGTTCTTTTAAAGAACCATTTTAAAGAACCTTTTTTCAGTGGTTCTTTAAAGAACTATTTTAAATCTTTCAAAATAAAATGCATCATAAATTGAATTTGAGTAGGGTAAAATAAATACGAGCAGAGCATAGACATGTATTAATGGTTTGTCATTTTGTAGTTACCAAAAGACAAAAAGGCATTTTAACCCTCAGCACAACATCACTACTAATACATGTCACATATTAGTGTTTTAAACAGTAATAATTAAATATATTTGCTATACTATAAATAAATATATAAATACTATAGCTACAGATAACACAACAATACATGTATTGTTTAATTAAGAAAACAAAGTGATAAAAAAAACATTAGAAATAGCAACAGCTTCATAACAGACCATTAAATCAACACATTTTCATCAGCAGATGTTTGCATGTTCAGTAAAAACATTTCAACAACAAGTTTATGATTAAAATGATCAATGAACTTTCAGCCTTACACTATGTAATGTACATTTCATGTTGTACTCATGGTCCTTTGTTAGTCCAGTTTAGGATAATGTCTCTGACGTATGTATCATATCAAATATATGTCATATCAAAACAAGCCCACACCTGCAGTTGTTTCAGTTTTTGCACTGGTGTTTCCTGTCAGCTGGTCAACCTCACTCAGGCGGACATCCATATCAGCCAACCAAACGACAAGTTCCTCCCTTTGTGCTTCAAACCCCTCCCACTCTGAGACAAGGAGCTGAAAGAGAGAGAAAAGGGTCAATTATAAAGAAGAGAGAAAAGTGAAACCCTCCTCAGAAGGTCTGACTCACATACCTGCAGTTGACCTGTGATGGACTCCAGTTTGGCGTTCACGTCATCCCTCGTCGATGCCAACAGCCGAGTCTGCAGGGTGCCCTGGAAGAGCTGAGTTAATGTTCGACTCCTCCTGGTCAGGCTCTCCAGCTGGATGAGCCGAGGTCTCACCGCTGCCTCTGAACACAGAAACACAAATTGCATCTGAAGCAGGAGGTGCAGATTTTTTTTGCTATTCTTTTCTAAATGCAGGCTAGATCACGTGGAGGTATTTAGAAAACTTTTTTGGCCAGTGGACGACTGTTGTCTTGCAGAAAGTCAAATCAAACATATGTGATACACAATCAATTCATAAGAACACATTAAAAAAATAAGTCCAGTTTTTGCCTGATTTCAAATGAAATCTGCATCAAAACAGGGTGACAGAAGTAAAACGAGTGCACAAAGCCGCACAAAGCCGGCGTACTCGTGCGTTTGAGGAAACACGGACTGAGAACGGCCCTTCCTGGGATCTTCCTTTCTAATGTACGCTCACTCTGGAATAAGATAGACGAACTGGCCCTGATGAGAAGCATGAACAGAGACTTTGCCTCCTCCTGTGTCTTATGTTTTACGGAGTCGTGGCTCAGTGAGGACATCCCGGACTGCGCGCTCAAGCTGGAGGGCTTTCATCTGCTGCGCGCGGACCGGCAGGCCGCTCTCTCCGGTAAAACCAAAGGTGGAGGTGTCTGCTTCTACATCAATAGTGGCTGGTGCACAGAAGTAACAGTGATTGCTCAGCACTGCTCTCCCTCTCTGGAATATCTTTTTATTCACTGCAAACCGTTTTATTCTCCGCGGGAGTTTGCTTCATTCATCCTGGCCGCTGTTTACATCCCGCCAGACGCGGATGCGCAAGCAGCTCAGTGCGCACTCGCAGAGCAGATTCTCCACATGGAGCGGACATACCCGGACTCTCTCATCATTGCTCTTGGGGACTTTAACAAAGCCAATCTGAGCCATGAGCTTCCCAAATACAAGCAGTATATTAAATGCCCGACCAGAGAGGAGAGGACATTAGACCACTGCTACAGCACGATCAGCGGGGCCTATCGCGCGGTGCCCCGCGCTTCACTCGGACTTTCTGATCACGTCATGATCCACCTAATCCCCGCGTACAGACAGAGGCTGAAGCTCTCCAAACCTGTCGTGAGGACCAAAAAAAACTGTGGAGCAACGAGGCTGTGGAGGAGCTTCGCACGTGTTTGGAGACCACAGACTGGGACACAATGAAGGCTGCTTCTAACAGCTTGGACGAGTTTACGGACACTGCCACCTCCTATATCCACTTCTGTGAGGACAGCATTGTGCCATCACGCACCAGGGTGAGTTATAACAATGACAAACCCTGGTTTACCCCTAAACTCAAAAAGCTGTGGCTGGAAAAGAGTAAGGCGTTCAGAAGCGGAGACAGGGACTGCTACAGAGAGGCCAAGTACAGGTTCACTAAGGAAGTGGACATTGCCAAACATCAGCACTCTGAGAAGATGCAGCAGCAGATCTCAGAGAATGACTCGGCCTCTGTGTGGAAAGGTTTTAGGAATATCACCAACTACAAGCCTAAAACCCCCCACTCCACTGATGACTTGCTCTTAGCCAACACCCTTAACGACTTCTACTGCCGTTTTGACGAGCCATCAGGCAGCCTTCACACCTCCAACGGCCCCAACAATAGAGACACTTTGGACACTCATTCCCCCACCTCTCCCCCCTCCATAGAGCCATCACCACCTTCAAACTGTTCACCTGCAACACCCGCCCCCTCACCCCACACAAAAGAGGATTTCACACCACCTCCTCCGACCACAACTCTTCATATTCATGAAGCAGATGTGAGGAAGCAGTTTAGGAGTCTGAATGCTCGGAAAGCTCCCGGCCCAGACGGTGTGTCTCCTGCCACCCTCAGACACTGTGCAAACGAGCTGGCCCCAGTGTTTTCTGGCATTTTCAACTCCTCACTGCAGGCATGTCATGTGCCTGCCTGCTTCAAGTCCTCTACCATAATCCCTGTCCCCAAGAAACCTAGGATCACTGGACTAAATGACTACAGACCCGTGGCTCTGACATCTGTGGTCATGAAGTCATTTGAGCGCCTAGTTCTCTCCCATCTCAGGACCCTCACGGCCCCCCTCCTGGACCCCCTGCAGTTTGCATATAGAGCCAACAGGTCTGTAGATGACGCCATCAACATGGCCCTACACTTCATCCTGCAGCATCTGGACTCCCCAGGAACCTACGCCAGGATCCTGTTTGTGGACTTCAGCTCTGCCTTCAACACCATCCTTCCAGACCATCTCCGAGGCAAGCTTTCCCAGATGAATGTGCCTGATCCCATCTGCCGGTGGATCACTGACTTCCTGACGGACAGGAAGCAGCATGTGAGGCTGGGAAAGAATGTCTCGGACTCCCGGACCATCAGCACCGGCTCCCCTCAGGGCTGTGTTCTTTCTCCTCTGCTCTTCTCCCTGTACACCAACTGCTGCACCTCCACCCACCAGTCTGTCAAGCTAATCAAGTTTGCAGATGACACCACCGTTATTGGGCTCATCTCGGACGGGGATGAGTCTGCCTACAGGAGGGAGGTTGAACGTCTGGTGTCCTGGTGCAGCCACAACAACCTGGTGCTGAATGCCCAGAAGACAGTGGAGATTATTGTGGACTTCAGGAAGCACACAGCCCCACTCCCCCCCATCATCCTGACTGACACCCCCATCACCTCCGTGGACTCATTCCGCTTCCTGGGTACCACCATCACCCAGGACCTGAAGTGGGAGCCCACCATCACCTCCGTCATCAAGAAAGCCCAGCAGAGGATGTACTTCCTGAGGCAGCTGAAGAAATTCAACCTGCCAACACGGACGATGATGCAGTTCTACACTGCAATCATTGAGTCCATCCTCACCTCCTCCATCACCGTGTGGTACGCTGGAGCCACTATCAGGGACAAACAGAGACTGCAGCGTGTTGTGCGCTCTGCTGAGAAGGTGATTGGCTGCAGACTCCCATCTCTGCAGGACCTGTACACCTCCAGGACACTGCGGCGTGCAGCTCGGATCTCAGCTGACCCTTCTCACCCTGGACACAGTCTGTTTGACCTGCTCCCCTCAGGCAGGAGGCTCCGGTCCATTCGCACCAGAACCTCTCGCCATAAGAACAGTTTCTTCCCCTCTGCTGTTGGACACATGAACAATAACCGTATGACTGTTCCCACCACTAACACATGACCCTACGCTGTGTCACTGCATCATTCCATGTTTGGCACTGATCACCACCTGCACTCATGTATATATCATGTATATATCTATCTACTTAGCACTTTTAATTCTTATTCTTATTTTATATTTTTATGACAGTATGTTTGCACTGAAGCACCGCAGCAATTTCCTAATGTTGTAAACCTGCTCAACATTTGGCAATAAAACCCTTTCTGATTCTGATTCTGATCAGACAATCCACTGTGAGCAGCACTTGGTGATGGTGGGAAGGGCACAAAGATCCTCCCAGTGAAAACAGGCTCCAGGAGGAGCATCTACCATGACTGGTTGCATGGTGAGGGGAAAGAGAAGAGATGAGCTCAGAGAGACAAGAACAAAACACAAACTAAGGAGAGAGAAGACAAAAGTTAAGGACATGCAGTAGTGACATATAAAAGTATCAGGAGTGAAAAGAGGGGAGTGGAGAAGAAAGCAGAGCATCATAGGAAGTCCACCAACAGCCTGAGCCTACAGGGAGTGCAGAATTATTAGGCAAATGAGTATTTTGTCCACATCATCCTCTTCATGCATGTTGTCTTACTCCAAGCTGTATAGGCTCGAAAGCCTACTACTAATTAAGCATATTAGGTGATGTGCATCTCTGTAATGAGAAGGGGTTGTGGTCTAATGACATCAACACCCTATATCAGGTGTGCATAATTATTAGGCAACGTCCTTTCCTTTGGCAAAATGGGTCAAAAGAAGGACTTGACAGGCTCAGAAAAGTCAAAAATAGTGAGATATCTTGCAGAGGGATGCAGCAGTCTCAAAATTGCAAAGCTTCTGAAGCGTGATCATCGAACAATCAAGCGTTTCATTCAAAATAGTCAACAGGGTCGCAAGAAGCGTGTGGAAAAACCAAGGCGCCAAATAACTGCCCATGAACTGAGAAAAGTCAAGCGTGCAGCTGCCAAGATGCCACTTGCCACCAGTTTGGCCATATTTCAGAGCTGCAACATCACTGGAGTGCCCAAAAGCACAAGGTGTGCAATACTCAGAGACATGGCCAAGGTAAGAAAGGCTGAAAGACGACCACCACTGAACAAGACACACAAGCTGAAACGTCAAGACTGGGCCAAGAAATATCTCAAGACTGGTTTTTCTAAGGTTTTATGGACTGATGAAATGAGAGTGAGTCTTGATGGGCCAGATGGATGGGCCCGTGGCTGGATTGGTAAAGGGCAGAGAGCTCCAGTCCGACTCAGACGCCAGCAAGGTGGAGGTGGAGTACTGGTTTGGGCTGGTATCATCAAAGATGAGCTTGTGGGGCCTTTTCGGGTTGAGGATGGAGTCAAGCTCAACTCCCAGTCCTACTGCCAGTTTCTGGAAGACACCTTCTTCAAGCAGTGGTACAGGAAGAAGTCTGCATCCTTCAAGAAAAACATGATTTTCATGCAGGACAATGCTCCATCACACGCGTCCAAGTACTCCACAGCGTGGCTGGCAAGAAAGGGTATAAAAGAAGAAAAACTAATGACATGGCCTCCTTGTTCACCTGATCTGAACCCCATTGAGAACCTGTGGTCCATCATCAAATGTGAGATTTACAAGGAGGGAAAACAGTACACCTCTCTGAACAGTGTCTGGGAGGCTGTGGTTGCTGCTGCACGCAATGTTGATGGTGAACAGATCAAAACACTGACAGAATCCATGGATGGCAGGCTTTTGAGTGTCCTTGCAAAGAAAGGTGGCTATATTGGTCGCTGATTTGTTTTTGTTTTGTTTTTGAATGTCAGAAATGTATATTTGTGAATGTGGAGATGTTATATTGGTTTCACTGGTAAAAATAAATAATTGAAATGGGTATATATTTGTTTTTTGTTAAGTTGCCTAATAATTATGCACAGTAATAGTCACCTGCACACACAGATATCCCCCTAAAATAGCTCAAACTAAAAACAAACTAAAAACTACTTCCAAAAACATTCAGCTTTGATATTAATGAGTTTTTTGGGTTCATTGAGAACATGGTTGTTGTTCAATAATAAAATTATTCCTCAAAAATACAACTTGCCTAATAATTCTGCACTCCCTGTATAGCAGCATAACTAAGGGATGGTTCAGGGTCACCTGATCCAGCTCGAAATATAAGCTTTATCAAAAAGGAAAGTTTGCAGCTGATCTTCAAAGTAGAGAGAGAGTCTGTCTGCTGAACTCAAACTGGGAGCTGCTTCCACACGAAGCCCAACATAGCCAGGCTGAGTCGTTAGATTAGTCCAAAGTAAAGTCAGAAAGTCATTATTTGTGTCACATTTCAGTGAAAATGTAGAAAAACTATCCAAAAGTTATTTCTTTTTTTTTTTCAAATTTCCTTTTCCAACTTTTTATTTTGATTTTTTAAAATTGAAAACGAACACCAAACAAACAAAAACAAACAATAAAAGACATTCACAGTTATGGGACAGAGTAGGTATCATCAACTAGCCAACTCTTGACTGACCATTATGACCCCAAAAAAAAAAAATAAATAAATAAATATTCTCAGGATCACACTCTAGTATCTTTATCTTTCAAACATAGCCTCAACCATCTGAGGACCGAACACAGAAAATACGGGCGTATTAATAATAATAATAATAAAAAATAATAATTATAATAGTAACAGTATTAGTAATTAAAGAAATAAAAAAAAAAACTAAAAAAAAAACATATCGTGTGAACCCCTCCCACCATCCCCCCACCCCTTTACCCCTGTATGGCTCTCAACTTTATCACATTCGTGTATCCAGACAGCCCATATTTACACCCATCTATACACAAGAATCAGCACAACATTTAAGAATTCTGATCAGAAGGGCCTAACCGATGATCAATTTAGGGTAAACCCAGAGGAATTTACGTCATCTCTATATTCTGTCAAGTCCAAAGACGGTAATACTGAAAGAAATGGTCCCCAAATTTTTTTAAAGGTTCCGTATTTCCCTTTTACACTATGCAATATCTTCTCAGGTGTACAGTAGGATGCTAACTCATTAATCCAATATCTCAGTGTTGGAGAGTTTTCAGATTTCCAATGTGTCAGAATACATTTTTTAACTGCAGTACTCGCAAGTAAAATAAAATATTTCTTGTGGTAATCCACATTTATGGAATCTATGTCACCTAAAATCCATAGTTTTGGGTCCATTTCGACTTGGATCCCAATTACCCTTGAAATTATTTCAGTAGTCCGTCTCCAGAACTCCTCTATTACTGGGCAATTCCACAGCATATGAAGGAGATCACCATCTATCACCTTACATCTCAAACATTTGGGAGAGTAATTAATATCAATTTTATGTAATCTGTAAGGTGTATAATATGTCCTGTGGAATATATTAAATTGCATTTGTCTATGATTTGTAGAAATTAACATGGTCTGTGCCTGTTCCATTAGATGGTACCATTCTACCTCTTCATAGACATAGCCCAGATCTGCCTCCCATTTTCTTTTCAGAGACGTTTTGTTGTAGTCAGGTAATTTTTCATTAATAATAGTGTATATTGAAGATGCCTTTTATTGACTTCCATGGTTTGGTGCAAAGATGCGTTTCAAAAGGACTTTCTTTAGGAATCTCAGGGAATAATCCTTTGGTTTTTTCTTTGATCCAGTCTCTTATTTGTAGAAATTTTAAAAAAATTTGGTCTGGAAGTTTAAATTTTTCCTTTAGTTGTTGGAAGTCAATAAATGTATCATTATTATATAGATCGGCAACAATTCGAATATTTCTATCCTTCCATCCCCGCAATATGGAATCGGAAATATGATGTGAGAGATTAGGATTGCCCCATAGGGGTGTCCTTCTAAGAAAAGAAATATTTATTTTTAGAGTTGGTACTTATATACGATTTCTATACATTTTACATCAGATGACCACTTTGGTTATAAGATTCAGATAGTTATTTATTAACCCTTTAAGACCTACCATAAAACCAAGTCCACCAGAGCTTATCTTTATATTTTTACAGAAAAGCATGAAGTCAAACATGATGTTTAAAAACACCAGCATTGTCACGGTCCTGAGTCTGTGGACTCAGTGTTTTTCTGTTTGTATTAGTTATCTTTGATTTCATGTGTTTTGATTCTCTTGGGTTTGATTTCTGTCACTGTATCCCCTGGTTTAGTCCACGTCTGTTCAGTTTCCTGTTTTACTTTGAAAGTCTGTGTACTATGTCAATTTGTTGAGTTTTGCCTCCCCTTGTCTTGTCTGATGAGTCCCAGCTGTGCTCTCCTCCTGTTTCACATTCCCTAATCACCTCAGTATGTATTAAAGCCTTGTGTTTTTCCCTGCCAGTTGTTGCGTCCTCCACGTTTGTTGTGTGTGTATTCATTGTCCGCTACCTTCAGCATCTCCAGTCTAGTTAGTTTAAGTTGTTGTTTATGTGTCGCCAAGAGTGACTCTCCAGCAAATAAAGCCGTCGTTCAAGTTAATGTTTAGTCTCCGAGTCCTGCACGTGGGTCCAGCCACTGACAGCCACACAACTCACCGTGACAAGCATAGGCTTATAAGGCCCTGAAGGGGAAAAACCCAACAAACTTTCCCATGAAATATGACATCACTTCTAGTTTTTGCAGGTAACTGCGATCATGCGATAGTTCATGCTGACGTCTATTCCAACGTAGGAAGTGTTATGAACAGCTGATCAGATTGGCAAAGCTGTTTTCTGGAATATTATGTTTTTGTTGCTGCAAGTACTTTTTGCAAAGCCTCATGTGGAAGGAAACTGTGACCTGGGACAAGCTGAATGCATAAGAAGTACAACTCCTCTGGTTTCCTAAGCAAATATATACACACACACACACACACACATATATATATATATATATATATATATATATATATATATATATATATATATATATATATATATATATATATAGTGCTACATTATGTGGTTGCAGTTCTACCAGGATTTAGAAATAGTCAAGCAAAGCGCAGCGTGCCCGCTCCAAAAGGTCTTACAGGGTTAAACACTTAACATTTTAAATGAGAATAAGAAAGAAAAGTATTTCTTTGTGCCCCCCTCTCCCTGTTAATTCCCTACCTGGCCCCCTGGCAACACTTTGCTAGACCCGCCCCTGCACAGTTACCAGCTGTCAGCTGCTTAGAAAAGGATCCTGGTGTTATTTGTCTCTCAGAAACAGTTCATAACTTCAACTCATCCATGTCACCTAAAAGGTAAACCTGTTTCTCCATCACAGCTCTGATGATTCAGTAAGGACATCTCCTGGTTTCATCTTCATGTTTCCCTCTCACCACATATCCAAACCGACATCATGACCAGCAGCTTTACAGCTGTGGCTCCAGCAAACATCAGCTGATACTAGAAATTAATATTAAATAAATTCTAACAACAGCTGATCAAGCTTAAACGTGCTGCTGTTGTTTAGCGCGACATCCGCTGGTTTCCTCTTTCTGGCACAAAGTGGGCGATAAATAAACAAGAGAGTCGATCAGCTGATCACTGATCAGTTTCATGATTGAAGTAGAAACGGGAGAGGGAGGGGGGAGACGAGAGAAGAGGCAGCTGTGCAGCAAAGACAGAATAACTCCAGCTTTGTGTCTTTTTTTTTATTCTAGCTGAAGTCCGGGAAAAATACGGTATGACAAGAAGCAGAAGAAGAGAAAATGGAGGATTTTCATTCTGACTTTGATCCTGATGCAGAAAAGTTGTTAAACTTCAGAAGAACAGCGTCTGACACGTCATTCAGTCTGTGATGTCAGAGCACTGAAGTTACTCAATGAGTTGTTTCCTTTTTATACCTTCCTTCAGCTTGTTTAGATGGATCCTTCACATGAGGATGATGTGTTGTGATGGAGTTGAAAAGTAGGAGGAGTCACAGGAATTATTAGAAAAACAATTTGTTTTTTTGTTTAACACTAAAAGTTAGATTTAAAAAAAATGAGTTTGTTGCTCATAAAAAGGTCAAAGAAGCAAAACTGAGCTGAAGCAACAAAACAACTGACATCTTGGTCCTACGTCAGCTTTAGAACCTCCCCCACATCATGTATACCGGTTTCCCACAAGTGCTCCGGGATATCACGCAATTCTGGAGCGTCTGGGGTCAACTTGGGTTGGGTTCCCCCTGTTGGACATACAGAGAAGTTTTTTGTTAACGCCTGCACAATTCATACAGCACTAATGTTTGCTGTTAGATACTTCCAAAACACCTCATTGCAAAGTTTTACCCCTGAAATGTGAAGCATTTGTAGTGTTGCATTTATTTTAGACCCAATCATTTTATTCAGCTTTAGAAAGAGAAGCATGTGCAATCCTGTCATTTATTCTATAAAAGCAGTTATGTTTAGTGAAAACTATCTTTTGCCAAATAGAAAGTTTCTTCATAAACTGTTTCCTGTATCTCTGTACTATTTTTTCTCTAACTGCTCATCAGCTCCCTCAAACCCATGTGGTTTACCATGACTAGGTAATGTTCAAATAATGTGATCATCCCAGTGTTTCCAGTGTGGGAGAAAGTACTCAGGGCCTTCAAGCTACACACTATGAAAGGCAGCAACAAGTTTAATGTTCAGAAACCTAAAGTCTGTATCAGCAGCAGGATGGAGCTAAAAATAAATGTTGGTTTCAGTTCTATGAAGCTTTGAGGATTTTGGATCAGTAGCTGCTGTGTTTGTTGCATCATATTGCTGTAACTGTTTATATGCTTTATATATTCTGAGCTAAGTTGATCTATAGTGTTACATCATATTCTATAAGGATGTTATGTGTTTGTAGACTTTCTGCCCAGTTTGACCCATTTAGCAGACGTCAGCCTGTTTAAGGCTCTGATATCTATTCTGTGTGACTTACAGCAGTTATGACATGGTCTGATTTTCTCACCCAATAAAGGAATATTTAACCTCCTAAGACCTGAACTCTTCCACGGCAGCATTTTTAATTTCTCTTTGATATTTGGGCTGATTGGGACCTGATGAATGTAAAAACACAGAATTATTAGACTTTTTTTAACCTAATCTTTGTTTCTAGTAAAAATGAGAGCCACATATGAGGATATTCGTTTAAAATTCTGATAGAACAGTAGCAGCATAATGTCCTTGTAAGAGGCTATCAGGCCCTTGCAGAGCAAAATTGAATTTTTTGGTCTAAATAACCCAAAATGTGACGTCCACATATGTGGACACCAGGTCTTAGGAGGTTAATATATCAGTCTACTCTTCATTTTATCAGAAACAGTTATCACAGCTCGTACATTTTTTTTTTACATATATCTGTAAGCACTGAAATGCTGTAATTAGGTGTAACAGCAACCGAGTAAATAAAGAATAGTGGAAAGCATGAAAGTGTGGACAGGTCTGCTATGTGTTGTTCACAACATGGTCTCGTACCGTCTCCGTGCCTTTCTGTTCTCTGAGTCTTAGCTCATTCGGGTCCAAGAGAAGAGAGCAGGAACAGGGACAGGGTTGACCAATCAAAGAAGAGAGCATTCTACATCATTGTGACCATACTGGGAATACTGGTGCTGAAGTTTGTTTGGGATCTGAATTGGTCTGTAGTTCATATCACAGGAGCACATCTTGGATGTGTTTTAATGTCATCAGGAGGCCGGCCTGTCTTCCCAGCAACCTCTTGTACACAGAAAGGGTAAATTTGTGTGTTGTAAGAACACACACAAATAGATTACACACAACAATGTTTTGCTCCTGTACATCATTCCTGTTTTACTGTTGTCTTCAAACATTACTCATGAAACCCCCAAAATAACAACAGCGCCTTTCGTGGAAGTTACTGAAAACTGAAGTGAAGCTGCAGTGAACACAAACTCGCTTATGTGACCTGAACCTGGAGGCTGGGCGTGACAGCTGTGTTTGCACATGAAACTACACTTGGTTCAGTGTAATGTAAGGACTGATGAAACAGGTACAGAGTGAAAGAAAAATCCCACTTTTTATCTTTCATTTATTTTTACTGTAATTCTGTGTCTTCTTTCCTGCTACTAATGAATTATTAGTCAGCCAGGTATCTGGTGAATGTAGCTGTTTCTGTCAGTAAAGCTCATCATGTGAAACTGAGGTTGATTATATGGGATAATGTTGTACTCTGAAAAGGGCTCGTGGCCACAAAACCTTTGAGAACCTCTTTTCTGGACCGAGGAGACTGAAGGTTTCCCACTGCAGGCAGAACAGACTCTGGAGTAAAGGTGAGACATGAACCATTAAGTTGGTGTTTTGTGTTTTCAGACATTTGTTATTTAAGCTCATGATGGTTTTATGTGCTTTGACAGTTAATGCCTCTGGGTGAGGAGAGCTTTGTGTAGTTTATCATGTTTGATTCGGCTGGCTGGATCATTTCTGTTTGCAGGGCTCTGTTTGCCACAAAATTTTTAATTTCATTTTGCACCGGTGCAACTAAAAAAATCTTAGTTCGCACCAGTGCGACCAACTGTTTGAGGAGGGAAAAAATGTCTCTGCAGTAGAGATGTCGCGAACAAATCGGCTCTTAGAGGCAGCTCTCTGAAGTGAACAACGCGAGCCGACTCCTTATTGGGAGCGTTGGGGTTTTATTTCTTTCTCTCACCCTCTCTCTCTCTCTCTCTCTCTCTCACTTTTTTTCCGCTTCACTCCGCACACGAGCGCCGGGAAGAGGGGGAGGGGCGGTAGTTACTCTCGCAGTAGCACATTAGAAAGGTATAGTAATCATCCACAACTATTTTCAGTTGCAGATGATAAAGGATTCAGAAAGTTTATTCATGCAGGTCCATATGACAGAGAATATGCATCTTCTTTTTGTTTTCATATTTTAATTTACATTTAATTGTGTTGTGGTTTGCAGTGTTTTGTGTTGTTTCACTTTAAATTTGTTTAAAAGGTGTTTGTCGTTCAATAATGACTCAGGGTTCGTGAATATCATCGAGCATCATTTACTTCGAAACAAAGCAACCATTACACGTTAGTCATTCCATTCCAGGGGGCGGGTCCCCTCCTCTTGCTTCCCGTCTCACTGCGTGCATGCGCAGCATACTAATACGGAACAGGTATATTAAAGCAGCATTAATGAACAACATTGGTCAGATGTTCTACAAAAGGGAAAAGCTGAAAATTTAAATAGTTAAAAGTTGAAATTTAAATAGTTGGTTTTTGTATTATATGATTTATTTATTACATTTTATGTGGAGTGAATAAATAAAAGTATATTTACGGTGGCCCCTACAGACAAAGTACGTACAAACTCCAAAACACGTAAAAACACAACAGAAGTGCTCCAGGATGCTAGGGGGCAGTGTTGAGCTTTTGTTACCTCGTGGCTACACAAGCCAGCAAGTACCAACGACCGGATTTGGTGTGTGGTAGTAACAGGTAAAAGAACATTTGTTTAAATTATTTGAATATATTTGAGTGCTTGTGTATAAATACACAAACAATACCCACATGCTTTCAATTGTGTAATTTAAGTGATCTAGTAGCTCTGCTTTGGAAGTTCAGTTAATGCCAGCAATGTGTTTTGGAGTTTGTGCGGGCCACCGTATATATTCATATATAAACATATACAAATAAAACCACTTTTTTTTACATTAGTAATTCCTTTTGTGCATAATTTTGTATTGTTGTTAATAATAAATAAATTAAAGCAACAAAACAACCTGAAGAGACAGTTGGGAGCCAAAAGAGCCGGCTCTTTTTAGTGAGCCGAGCCGAAAGAGCCGGTTCTCTAAAAAGAGCCGGAAATCCCATCACTACTCTGCAACTCTGGAAGTCTCTCTGTGGTCAACAACAGACACACATTATGCCCGTATTGTGGTCTAAACTAATCAGAGATAGTCAGGGGCGGGACCTCTCTGATTGGCCGTGGTCCAGATATTCCTGTAGTCCTTCGCGTGTACGTGTGAAAGTGCAGGTGGATAGAGGGAGGTGAGTAGCTTGAATAAAGCAATATCGATTCATTAAATCCTGAATGAACTTTTAAATATAAATGCATTTTGCCAGAAACGCCAGAATCTCAGGTTAAAGGTCGTGAAACTATTTCAACAACCAACAAACAGTGAATGAGAGCAGGTACACGGATTCCACACAAAGACGTAAACACCGACGCATCAGAATCAGCTTCCTCTTTCTCGGCTTTCTCACCCGTCGGCACAAACACGGACACGCCGTTGGGGCTAACAGCCGACAGCTCGCTGTTTCTGATCCTCACTTTGTAGTGTTTTTTTTTGTGCCCTAGATTCTGAGCTGCAGGTTTTGTCTCTCCAACCAAAATTCACTGAACCAACAGCAAAAGAAGATCCAAACTACGATTCACATTGGATAAATGTCATGCATTCACTCTTACCTTTGCTGTTTAGCTTCCACCACGACAAAATCACACTTCCTGCACAGCTTTCTGTACTTGAAGAACAGTTTCCACCTCAAATATCTGTGAGCCTAATTTCTGCTGTTCAATACTGAAGAAATGTAAACTTTTTAAAATCATGCAACATTGTAAACTGCTTGGCTGTATTTCTAATAAAACCTCTGTAACTTTGCTTCACTTCAGCAGCATCAGGTAATGTTCACATGTTGATTCATGGTTTTCTTCAGTTTTTGTTCTACTGCAGAATATTTTGAAGCTTATCTCCTATAAAAAGCCAGAACAGGAAAATCTCCTTCATGTTTTTCTGTTTTGTCCTCAGTTACTTTGACACGAAGGCCTCTGCTGTGATGCTCACACCTCTGATGAAGTCTCACATGTATCAGTATTGATAAAAGATAAGAATTATTATATTTCTAACTGTCTGATTCAAAATTGAATCGCATCGAATCAGGACCTTGTGAATTGGAATTGAATTGATTCTAGAAATCAGTCACGATACCAGGGCCATAATATATACCACCAAGACAGCGCACATCAGTGTCGCGACAGCGTTCGTTTTCATTCAAAGGCCTCGTGGCTTTTCCTATAATACCCGGTGGGCCGGTCTCTAGTCAAAATCCCCAGGCCGATTTTTTCATCCCAGTCCAGACCTGAACCCTGCTGAGTTTTACATGTTAAAATTCAACATGTTTTAAAGGCCTGAACATGAAAAACACAAACAGTCTCCAGCAGCTTTTAATCACCAGCTTAGAAGAGAGCAAGTAGCGAGCTGTCCACTTTATTCACATTAATAATTTAATGAGCAGCGGATGAACGAAGGGACCGTCAGCAGAAGTGTTAATGTCTCAGAGACGGAAGAAGCTGCTGGTTTGAAATGAACGACTGATTAGAAACACACCAGAAAAACAAGTTAATGTGAAACATGAAGGGCTTTGATTCACACGAGTAAAAGGAAGAAACATGAGAGTGGATCGATCTGGAATCAAACATTTTCTGTAAGTCTGGAAAAATAAAAAATGTTAATACATGACTGAAACGAGTTGCAACAAAAACCTGAAGCAGAAACGACTGTTAGGAAAAGAAGAATCCTGCTGTAAGACACGAACATGCACTCGAACAGGTTTCACTGACTGAGTTCCCTTTTGTAGCACCTTATATAGAACGAACAGTTTCTAGGGGAACTCTCCTGGGAACAGTTCGTTTTGATGTCAAACACCTCTGAGAGTGTTTAAAGTGAAATCTCTGCTCTCATTATCAGTAGTTAGAATGTTATTATTTCACCAGCTGGTTTTACAGTCTAACACAGACTGTTTGCATCGTTTATTTTCACACAGCTGTCCTCCTTCTTCTCTCCTTTCTCTCTCTCTTTAATCCATTCTTTGTCATGTTTTACAAAGCTGAACGAGTGATGTCTTTTCACTGTAATGTGAGAACTAACAGAGGTACATTTTGCTGTCAGCTTGGTGAAACCTTGAAACCTCAGTCGTTATCAGTTTATCATTCCTATTACACTGATGACGTTTCTACAAGTTATGTTGTTATATTTGAATAAGGCATCCACTTGAACTCATATTTTATCACATAACCACACTGGAAACTACTTTCTACCCTGTTGAACAAGCGCTGTAACTGCAACACTGTTTCTAAATGTCTTCAAACCTGCTTTGATGTGTCTGCAGCTTCTTGTCGTGTCTGTTTGTAGATGTTGTAATGAGTGAATGAAGTCAGACTGTAGATTTCCCTCCTTCTAGCTGTACTGACTGACCTTTGACCTCGTGTGTTGATGACTCTTCGCCCTCCTCTCACAGGGAGAAGATGATCTGCAGGATCCTGCTGCTCATCATCCTCACCTCATGTGTCTCAGGTTAGTTTACAGCTTCACTTTATGAACTCCAAATAAAGCTCCACAACAGATTTGTTCCAGAGTGTGTCTGCTCCCCTCTTTCCCTCTCTGTCTCCTCAACAGGATCATTTGTAGTCAATGTGACACAGACCTGCTATCAGGCAGAGGAGAACCACAACATCACACTGGAGTGGACGTTCACCACCAAACCTGACAGATCCAACAAAACTCTTTTTATCTACTGTGAACTCAAAGCTGAGCTTAAATGCTCAGTCGTGTATCAGGTTCATGAAGGTGTTGAGGTGTCTCAGGATGAAACGTTTCAGGACGAGTCCAGAGTGACAAAGACGCCCTCAGAGAAGGACGGATCAGACTTCAACTGTCCAGACTCAGGACTGATGACTCGGTCTGTACCTGTGTGAGCTGAACACTGATTATGGTCACGGCTCTTCCAGCTTAAGATCAGTAGTAAGTCGATTATTAGATTATATTTTTGTATGATAGTTATCATTATAACTTGGGCTGTTTTACATAAAAATGCTGAAAAGGATGATAAATGTCACTTCTTGAAGTTCCAAATCCAACAAGTGTCAACAAATACATGTTTTTATGCTCTTTACAGGAACCTCTGGTCTGTTTCAGAATCAGAGACCAACTTCACAGCCACAGAGTTCAGGATGGACAACGTTGTGTATTTTCCTGGGACAAGCAACAGCGTTTCTACTGTTTTATTTTCTCATAGTCAAAGGTGGAGCTTGTGTAAGCCAGCCTGGAGAGGTGGAGGTGTGCTCTGGAGAGCGTTAAATTACCCCAGTTCTTTGATCGAAGGAAGAACAACACTCGGTGTTTTAATGCTCGATCAACAATCACTTTAATCAATACAATTCTCTTTATACCACACAAACACTTTGAGCAGCACAATCATCCGGATGGCAGATGTGCACGAGAGGGCAGATCTCAAAATGTCGGCCCGTTACTCAAACTTTTATAGCCTCGGCCCACTCCAAAGTCGTAAAAAACTTAAACGTCCCCATTCTTTCTGTCTCTCAGGGAGCCTGAGTTATGACCTTGGCTTCCTGTTTTCTCCTCCTGTGTGAGATGAGGGAGAATTCCCCCTGCAGTACGTTCTGTTCTCTTTGTAATCAGAAAAGCATGATTCCCTGGAAACAGTATTTCTTTATAAATCAGCAGCATAACGCCTCATAAAACAGTGTAATATCCCATTTCTGTTTTTTTAAATAAACAATCAATTAATTTTATTACATGTACTTGGGAATTTTCATAGCTCAGCAAAATCCAGGGGGGCAGTCCCAGCAGCACACATTGATACACAGAAGTCAACAACCTTTGTGTCTCAAAACTAGGTGCCTGCTGATGCCCTCTGCATCTCGAGTCACTCTATCTCGAGTCCTTGCTGCCCACTTCTTTGCACACTATGTTGTCCTTGCTTTGGCTTACCACCTCCTTATCCCACTGATGGCAGCTCTGTCATCCCTGCTTCTCACATACACCTCTGACCTGTTCTCCCAGTTCTATGACCTATGACCTGCTTAAATGAATAATGAATACTTTACTGTGGTTCATACAACTAAATCCCTATGTGGTGGGGCGTGGTCTGCGGTGCCGTGCAGGGAGGGCGGACGCACCTGCACAGCATCCTTAATCACGCCCGCCTAGTTAAAAACACGGGGACTCAGGGGTTTGGGTGTGTTGTGGTGTGGTGAGATGTAAATAAAGATGACTCTGAACGTTGCTCCGTGGTCCCGCCGTGTCTTATTCACGCCACACCCTAACACTACGATAATCTATTCTTACAATTCCCCCTTTTGGTCTCTCCCATGAGAGATCAATTAATCCCCGAGTTCAGTCATTAACACGTCCTGCATGCACTCCTATTGAGTCTATATAAGTGGGTGAATTAGCAGTTAAATCAAATGACCAAGATGATCTCCTAAACAACACATGGCGCCTCATGGTGAGTCGTGCATTATCATCTGTTTCTGCCCCAGGCTGGGATCTATGTTCAGGGGTCTCAGCCGAGTTCCCCTTTTGTTGACCCAGAGCCTTTCCGACCTCCTAGGCTCTCTTTTCTTGCAGCTAGATCACATGAAATATTTTCTCCACCAGCTCGAGTGGTCCTGTCCAGCTTTGCACCCCTTCAGATGTACCCACTGGGCTTCTGGGAACGTGCTTCCTTGGATGAGTGACGAAGCGTTTCTCCCACTGAAAACGCCACCTTTGGAGAAAGCACACTCTACTTTCTGTTCAGCGAGCTTTACTTATGGGTCATCATAAAGGGATCAGGGCATGTATGTACCCTGTAGAAGTTTTACCTTTACATGGATTGCTAAACACACCAATCGTAGTAAAGTCATAGAAGAATCATTGGTTTATATTAATGCTGGACTCCCCCTTTTGACACATGGTTTCCCCATGTGTGTGTCCACCGAGGAGGGGGAGACGAAGACCGCCAAAGTCTGTCGACAGCCATGGCGCCCGGGGTGCGTGAAGAGAGTCCTGGATGTGAATTGGAGACCAGGTCAGTGAGTTAGCGTCTGACCTCCCCTCGGGGTGGATGGCGATTGACAGGATCCAGAGGCTCTCCCCGTGAACGAGAAGCAACACCACAGTAAGTAAAGAGAGAGGGCCTTATGCATCACTGTGACTGTGCGTTAAACGTGGGTCCGGGAGCGTGCCCGCCGCGTGTGGGAACGCAGGCTTCTTCGCCATTTGGTAAGTAGACAGATTTTAGAGACAATCTGGGTTTCGGTTACTCCGCCGTGAGAAGGGTTGGGATTGGCCACCATTTGGGGCATTAGGAGAGTTTGCGATGGTTGAATTCTCCGTCACTGGGCGTTAGAGAGCTTTCAACAGAGCTCATAGGCCTAAAAAGTGTGAATGAACGTGAGTGTGGCTGATTGTTGTCTTGTAATGGGGAATAAACTGAATAAGGCTGCCTCGGAAAGGGGATAGAATACATTGAAACGTATTCACCGAGCAGCACGTAGTGTGTAGATCACTGAAGAAAGGAAAGGAGTGACATTGTGCACAAAGCAGATGAATGTCTGATGTCACTGTGTGTGACAATCGCCTCCATACGGGGCTGAGGGTGATGCTGCAGGTCACCATCTACCCTAGTGGACACAAAAGACATACAATAGTTGTGTTGTTGTTGATGAAGACAACAATAATGATGATATGAAGAACGTTTGGTGTCTCTCAGCCTAAAACAAATACCATGTCACTTCCTGTTTTTAAGAAAGGAGAGTTCAGAAACCAGAGAGAGGAGATGTGTGTTGTTAAAGCAGTGATTAACGATGGAAATGTCTCTCACTGTATCACGTGCAGGTGAAGAGCAGACCTGGATCAATTTTCCACATGCAGCAGTCAGAAGAAAATTATAGGTTAAACATCAGTAAGTGCTTAGTTATCAGTCTTTTTGTTTGTTTGTTTTTGTTTATTTATTTTTGGTTCTGAATTGTACACTTTAGTAAGTTATGTAATTATGTACTATTTGTGAAAACAGAAAAACTAATAAAAACATTTTAAAAACAAGTGCATGTCAAGTTTCCCAGCTTTAATACTGCTGAGAAATATTCTGTGTGTCAGCAGATTTTCATTGCATGTGTGTGCGTTTGTAGGCAGGTTTGGGGAGGTGCAGATTCAGCAAAGCCTCTTCTCTGCCTTTTTCCCCCCAAATAAAGCATTTCCTTAAAAGCTGTCTTTCTCTGCCTGTGTGTGGTTTTGTTTCACCTTTTGTTGAATGCTCCGGACACTTTCTCAACCTCCACAAGTCAGTTCGCCCCAAATTTCAACCCAATTTTTTTGTACTCTTAAAACCTTTAGTTTCACTAAATGTCCTAATTTCAATAATTTCGATTTTATAAAGAATGTATTTGTATGTTCTCTATATTTAATGTTTTGAATCATTCGTATCACTTTCTTCTGTAATACATTTGGAGGGTTTATGGTATTCACATATGTATTCCCCCAATATTTCTGCTGTATTGGCTTCTGTTGAGTCTGCACCTCGCAGGCCTGCTGTTTTAGATGCTTAATCCCAAGAACAAAGCAAGACAGAGTTTGATCCATTTTAAGTTGCAAGGGGAGCCGATCGTACCCGGGTCTTGGAGCTGCAAGCTCCTCACCTGATCCCAGACAACTCGTGTGTGTCTATGAGCATGTGATGTGATCAGTGTGTATGTATGTATGTGTAGAAAACAGAGGTGAGCTTTCATGCTAAAGATCCAATCATCTTGCAAGATGACAATCATATTGATCCACAATTCTGTAACACTTCCCTTCATTGGCTTCCTGTTAAATCCAGAACTGAATCCTGCTCCTCACATACAAGGTCTTAAATAATCAGGCCCCATCTTATCTTAATGACCTTGTAGTACCATATCACCCTATTAGAGCATTAGAGGGCTGGACCAGGTGACCCTGAATCCTCCCTTAGTTATGCTGCAATAGACGTAGGCCGCCGGGGATTCCCATGATGCATTGAGTTTTTCCTTTCCAGTCACCTTTCTCACTCACTATGTATTAACAGACCTCTCTGCATTGAATCATATCTGTTATTAACCTCTGTCTCTCTTCCACAGCATGTCTTTATCCTGTCTTCCTTCTCTCACCCCAACCGGTCGCAGCAGATGGCCCCGCCCCTCCCTGTGCCTGGTTCTGCCGGAGGTTTCTTCCTGTTAAAAGGGAGTTTTTCCTTCCCACTGTCGCCAAAGTGCTGCTCATAGGGGGTCATATGATTGTTGGGTTTTTCTCTGTATCTATTATTATAGGATCTGCTGTACAGTATAAAGCGCCTTGAGGCGACTGTTGTTGTGATTTGGCGCTGTGTAAATAAAACTGAATTGAATTGAACCTGATTATGTTAACAAAGTCTCTTCATCCTAATGGCCTCTTATTCACTGTCACCGTGTTTATATTTCACACACTGAAACACACAGAGAGCGTGTCTCACACGCAGAAACAACTTGGAAATAATTTAAATTGTTTCTGCGTCAACAGCCAGTCTCTATTTCAAACTCTGTTTCATATACTGAAACGTTCAGCCATAAATTTTCACCGTTTCTTGCCTCAAAAGCCAGTCATAGACAAAATGAAATGTGGAATTTAATGTGGAACATGCTGCAACTCTAGCTTCAATTTAGAATATTTTAAA
The DNA here is from genome assembly GCF_057382095.1 of Aulonocara sp. 'chitande type north' Nkhata Bay. Classification (NCBI taxonomy): domain Eukaryota; kingdom Metazoa; phylum Chordata; class Actinopteri; order Cichliformes; family Cichlidae; genus Aulonocara; species Aulonocara sp. 'chitande type north' Nkhata Bay. The sequence goes on from NC_141346.1 coordinate 2,091,300, forward strand.
GTTTCTTGTGCTGGAGCCAGTTCCTATGTCACACATGAGAATCCAGCCTCAACTTAGAGTGTTTTTTAAAATTTCTCGCGCCATAAACCAGACAGCGACAGAATTTCATGTGGAAATACCTGTAACCTAGCGAATAGATTAATTTAGAATTTCCAATATGCACACTTCGATTTATTACAACAGGTGGTGCTCACCTTTGTATTCTTTTGGACCGGTCCTCTGTTCGCCTCGCCCCACGATCTCACCACGGGCCAAATCTGCCTTCCTCAGCACACCAAAGATCCGGGTCACAGCACCAAACTGTTAAATACCCCAATTCTTTGATCTTCGGGCTGAAGGAAGAACAACACTATGTGTTTAAATGCTCAATCGTGTTGAGATGAAATTATTTGAAGTGCCTCAGCTCTATATTAACTAAAAGGCCATATAACCATTTGGTGTAGTATTAAGTGGACACTGTCCTGGAAAATAAAGGCATTAGACTACATGTCCTTGGGGGATAGAAGGCTGTAGACTCTCGCCCACACTTGCCTGGGAAAAAGTAGATAACATGGGAGCATCTTCTAGTGGAAAGTTACTGAAACACTGTTATTTAGACTAGAGTGAGTCAGCTTCTTATAAAGACTGTTAGCGTGCATCACCCGTTTGAGATCCGCGGCAACGTGTCATGCAGGATGCGCCTCCCTTCTAGAAGTACTTGTGTAAGAGAACAAAGTGTGAAATGGTCTGCTGAGCAGTGTTTCGTCTTCCATCGGATGCCTATGAGGAATTAAAAGAACACGGTGCAGTGTTGATATTTAGCAGCAGCAGACAAAGAGGCGGTGTGTGTTCCGTCCCAGTGCGTTAGAGCAACTCAATCGGGGGTGTAAATGAGTAAATAAGCTGAGTAAACAAATTGGCTGTTGCAGATAGCGACTGAAAGTGCAAGAGTAAGACTAATTGTTCTGGGCTTGGCTGCCACACTCGCGGACGTGAGGGCGAAACCCATGGGAAGGGAGGACTAGGGACTAGGGAGGTAACCTGGGGCCTGAGGACATCCTAAAGAACCAGTCAGGGTGTGGGATCCTTGCCACAGTTGACAGCCTGCACGAGAGTGGGCCCAAGCCTGTGCGGAGGTGGGCGAGCCCGTTGAATGTAGATTGTGTGTTTGTGTTAATGTGAAAGCACGAAAGGTTGCGTCTCGATTGAAATCGATTAGTTAAATTCGCCATGGTTAACAGCCTGAATGAGAGTGGGCCCAAGTTCTTTAGCGGGTAGATTCCAAGTCGAGGTTGGTGACCCCGCTGCAGTGTCTTTGACAATGTCTGTGTGTGTATGAAAAAGTTCATATTTGCTACAGATGACAGTCTGCATGACAGCGGGGCTAAGTTCACTCAGTGTATGTGGACTGTTCTGCAGGAACTGTGTCCTTCTACAGCGTCTCCTCTGACAAAAGGATCCACCTGCACACCTTCAACACCACCTTCACTGAACCTGTATATGCTGGGTTTAGAGTGGCGCTGGTGACTCCAGTATCCACCTCTGTGCTGACTCACAATAATGAACTTACTGTGCAGAGAGATGTTGTCACATTTGAGATTCACACTTCTTCTCACTTAAATATTGTGAAAGTTAAATACGTATCAGGTATGATCAGGTATAAACTGCACAGTGTGTCCACATATCAGCTATTCTGTATTATACATTGTACATATATTAGTTTGGTTTGCAGTCCAAAGTTGGTGGATGACACTGATTCTACTGAAAAAAACGTCTTATTTATTAGTCATTGGCTATGATAGCTATTTTATCTGTTTTATCAGTTTCTGCTAATACGATAATACGATAATATGTTTAAGTATAATTTCACTACAGTTAACTAGCTTGTAATGCTACTGACACAAGTGCAGTTGATGGAGGTTGTAACCTGAAGCTTTGGAGACATCTCTCGTCACTTCATATTCAGTAAAAACAGTCTGAGTTACGGATGACCTCCAGTCTGTGTTTTCTCAACTATTCAGAAACAGTTTCACAACCTCAGACTTGGTTTTTATTCTGTGTGAAAAACATAATCTTGAATTGTAACAGAAAAGGGAAGGTGAAGGGAAAAAACAAGGTAAAAACAGTGGGATTTTTTTCTTGTCAGCTTGCATATTAAACTAAAGCCAAAGAGTGTTTGTTGTTTGCACTCCACACTGTATATAAATGCCACTTGTTTTGCACATATTCAACTCTGTATATTTTATATATTTTATTATTATTATTATTATTATTTTATTTTATTGTTTTTTACTATTTAATTTGTAAAAATGTGTATACACACACACACACACACACACACACGTAGGAAAATATTTAGTATACACATCCAGAAATGCATACACTATTATATATTGTACATATATTTATTAGTTTCAGGTTGGCCATTCTTGTATTTTGCTCGTTTGTGTTGTTGTGTTTGCACATCTCTGTTGCTTGTGGGGCTCGCACACAAGAATTTCACTCGCATGTGCTGTGCCAGTGTGCCTGCACATGTGATGTGACAATAAAAAAGTGATTTGATTTGATTTGATTTGTCAGCGTATAACGTGCGTTTAATTCTCACTCGTATTTATGTGTGTAATTCATTTTAAACCTTTGTCAGTTTAAATATTCTACAGCCAAATTTAAAAACAGCTGTTTCTTCTAAATAAATAAAAAAGGACCATTTGTCTGTTACTGTGTTGCACTGTTTATGTAAAAACTACTGAAATAAAACTGTTTATATCTGGATAAACTTAACAGTGTGTACAGAGAATTGTGGGTAACTGTAGCGTCCGTTAGATCAGTGATCTGCCACAGTCACAGAGTCATGTTCTCTACATGTGTGTGTCCTCTGGTCCATGATCAAACAGAGGACATGTGTTTTCATATTTTAGGGAGGAAATCTAATTAAGATGATGCTTTTTCTCACCACTTATTCTCCAAACTGAAGCCTAAACCTGACACACACACAGTAGCTGCAGCTGCATGATACGACTTTCACCTGGTAGAACAAACACTCACTGACTTCTTAAAGGAAGCAGCTGTCACATATTGTAAAAGCAACCATGTAGTCACTTCTAAAGCTTTAGTTGTCCCCATGATGGACAGCAGCTCCACCCCCTGCAGGAGGCTGTGGAGGCCCTGAGAGCTCCTTCATCCCCACAGTCACACTGTGACACAGAATCAAATGGAAAAGCACACAGTTGGGGGAGGGGCTAATGCCCTCTTTAAAGCTGCAGTATGAGTACAGGTGTATGAACAAACAGCACCTTCTTCCTCTCTCCTGGGACTCGATGTTGGCCGATGCTTTCTGGACACATTTGTCACTTTGAGCTTTTTGACCTGAAGGGTCTGAGCAGCCTGGATCTGCTCCAGCATCTGCTCGGAGAACAAAAGTCAGGATCCGATTGGCTGTGAGCAGCATGTGGGAGCAAAGCTGGAACACCTGAGGACGGGCTTGAAGAAGCAGAGAGTCAGTGCAGACAGAAAGCCTCAGAGCTTTGAAGGAGAGGCTGCAGGAGCCCAGAGCATAGACTGGATATCAAAGACTGGAGTCAGTGTATTTGGAGCAGATGGTGGAGCGCTCAGTTTCTCAGTGGATTCATGTTTCAGTCCTGGACGCTGAAGCTTGTTTGAAAGGACACAGATGGACCTTGTCTCCTTCTTTCCTTCCTTTTGTGTCCTCTGTGCTTCATCTGCTGCTCTTCACTCTGTTACTTTGGACTGATTTCACTCACACTTTGTTTCCATGGTTTCTGTGCGTCACGCTGACAGCACGTGAACAACACGACATGTTTGATCTCAAAGAAGGAGCAGCATCCTCTCTCCACCCTGTTTCTCCATCTTCTACAACACCTGATTCATTCCAGTTTCTCTGCTTTCACTTTGATTCCTGAGCGTCTGTGATGAACACACTATCAGCATCACTGACATGTTTCATCATTTAAAAACACTTCCTGTCACTGTGGTGGTTACAGTGACATCATGCAGTTTGTGCTTTGACCTCCAGAGGGCGACAAATCAGCACAGACAGAGAGCTCCATTCAAACTTTGCTGCCATCAGGAATAATTCTTCAAATATAATCATCAGTGTTTGAGCAGCTATGATATCAGGGACAATGTGTGACGATACTGAACATGTCACATGACACACCTTCAACGTCATGTGATCCACTCTCAGTCTGCACTTTCAGTCATGACTTCATGAATTTATGATCAGTTTACTCCTGAAATATTCAAATGCTGCAGGGTGAAGAACAACAAAGTGCTGACACGTGTTTGTGTTTCAAACAGGAAAACCAGCAGAAATGAATCATCTTTGGACAACATGACAGAGATTAGTGAGTTTCCAAGTTGCACTTGAATGCAGCACACATAGTTTCTGATGTTCGTGGTTGTAAACGTGTCCTCAAACGCCGCTCTGACTCTTTCCTTCCTGCTCAAAGTTCCTCTTTTCTGAACTTGGTGTTTGTGCCTGATGCTGATCGTCTCCGTGCGAAGGTAACGTAAGCAGTGTGTAATGTTTCCTGGCTAACATCAGCTGTGTGCAGCTCAGTTCCAGCACAAATCTGCCGCTCCATAGTTCACGGTAACGGACTCATGAGGCCGACCGTTAAACGCTCTCCCGCCATTTTGTCTGTGTGCGCGGATGTGTACGTTTTTGTTACCACTGTCATCAGATCAATAGCCTATTTGTAAAAGATCTCTGTTCATAGTTTAGTTGGATTTTAAAAGTCTGTAGTTGGACAGTTTTATTTTGGACTGATGCTAAAATTCTTGCTGATTGTTTCTGTCCAGGTTTTGTACTTGACATCCGCCATTTTGGACGTGATACGCTGTAGAGAGCATGTTCAGAAAGAGAACCTGTTTTATTAATAACCTCTTTCAGATAGAAGAATATGAAAAAAAACAACAACAAATAGGATAAAACTTTAAATTACTTGAATTTTTAAAATCACCAGCATCTGTTGACACAATATTTGATCATTTCAAATTTTTGTTTTCATTTTCTCTTCCTAGTTCCTTCTTTCTCAGTCTCTTCATTCTCCTTGTCAGTTAGTTATTATCATCAGATCCCATGAGACATGAGACCCAGACAACACAAGTTTACAAGCTAACATCATGTCAGCTAACATTAGACGATAGCATCATAAACTTTAAATTACTTTGCCTCTGATCAACAGTTTGATTACATTCTCACATCACAGGGTTATTTGCTAAGTGTGAGTCCGCCCACATTAGATCCACTTTTCAGCAGGTGGAATAATTTGTAGTACTGCTGTGTTTAGCAGCATGTTTTGCAAATTACTGCATTTTGTTTGACTTCCTTGTGAAATCCAAAAAAACCCCAATAAAATTACATAAGGTATAAATAAAAGCCAAACGAAAGGAAAAATAAAATCCTCCTGGATCTCGGTACCTCCAGGAGCAGCTGGTCAGCTGACCTGAGACTGACACGGTGTGTGGAGATGAAGAAGCTCAGAGAGCTACAGCGGGGCAAGACTGTGAAAGCATTTAAAGACAAACGGCACGGATTTTAAAATGAACTGAAGACACAGGCAGCCAGTGCAGGGAGGCCAGCACGGGGGTTATATGCTCTCTTTTACAAGTTCCTGTTAGGAGTTGTGCAGCAGCATTTTGAACCAGCTGCAGACGTGAGAGCAATGACTGACTCACCCCCACATAAAGTGCGTTACAGTAGTGCAGGCGGGAAGAAATAAAAGCATGGATCACTGTTTCAACGTGCTGCTTTGAAAGAAAAGATTTGCCAGTCGCCTTAAATGATAAAAACTGGACTTCACCACTGCTGTGATTTGGTTCTCCAACTTAAAACCAAGGTCAGGAACAACAGGTTTAAAATAAACTTCTGGGGGTCCCAAATCTACAGAGGAGGACTCGCAGGGACCACTGGGTCCAAACACCAACACTTCTGTTTTCTTTTCATTAAAATTTAAAAAGTTTAGAGCCAACCAAGCTTTAATGTCATCTAGACATGTCATGAGAGGTTTGATGGAGATGCCATCCTTCTGCTTCAGTGGCAAATGAATTTGGCAGTGCCACCAATACCCACTACATCACTTAATTGAGAAATTAGAATATTGTGGTCTACGGTGTCAAAGGCAGCAGTTAGGTTAAGCAAGACCAGAACAACATGGTTACCAGACTCACATCCCAGAAGGATGTCATTAAAAACCCTTAATAATGCAGATTCATTGCTAGGAAGGGTTTTAAAACCTGACTGAAAAACCTCAAAGATGCCGTTATCATCTAGAAAATCTTTCAGTTGACTAAAAACAATTTTCTCTAAAACCTTGGAAACTAAAGGCAGCTTGGAAATAGGCCTATAATTAGCTAAAACGTTGTGATCAAGGCCAGGTTTCTTAGCGCTTTGATGTCCTCACCAAGAAAAAAAGCAGTGTAATTTTCTTTTTTCATTTCTTATTGATTTGGGTGAGTAATAACCACAATCATTGTTTTCAATAGACCCTGTAGTTTTTAAAATATTGATCTGTACCAAACAGTTGAGATGTCACTTGAGATGTCACGCAAATACAAGTACATTAGATAATACAGTTGAAAAAATTTAATAAAGTTCCAAATTAAAATTAAATGAATAACAAAACCTATCCAGGGCATCGGACACAGTTTATTTCTAGCAGCATGCCAGTGAACATTGCTGTTTTCATTCCATCAAAGGACAGTATAATATCAAACAACAAAATACATCGTTTTTTCATCTGCAAATGTGAAAAATGTGCTGCAGCACAAAACACTCACATTCAGGCCACTTCTGGTTGAATGCTACTGTGCCAAATCATTTTTGTTTTAAAAAACAGCAAAAAACAGTGCAAATCAAGCACATCTGCTTGTGGTTTTGGTCTTTGGGGTCTTAGTGTGTAGCATCTCTTCTGTGGTCTTGGAGAGCTGGATCATGGTTGTCCAACTCTAGATGCTGGCTTGTTAACTTGGTTCAGACACAGCCAGGTGGAAACCTTGTGAGAGCCATCGGTTTCTGGTCCAGTAGGGCACAGTCCCTCTTGTAGACCAGGTATTCGATTCAAGGATGTGTCCGAACAGTGGGATATGCCATCTCCTTAACTTGTAACTTATAACTTGTCTTATACAGGTGTAATATCATATCAGAGAGCTTAATTCCTCCAATATGCTAATTATATACATGGATGAGTGATGGGCATGGGACGGTGATCTTTGCATTGGACTCTTTGCTCCACCGTTTGACCGATGAAAGAGGCATGAACCCACAGGCATTGGTTAAGAGGTTGACACATTTGTTGTCAAACCATTTCATTGCAATCAGACCTTGAAAAAGGTCAGTTTGGTCATACAGTACCAATGCACCTGACAACAGAGGAGGTGTGCAAGTTCTGGACCAAGTTGAAACTTGTGAGGAGCTGAGGTTCTTTTATGGGTTTGCATAGTGTTTTTTACCTCTTTGGCCCCTTGGAGGTAGCTTCTGTTCTTTTTCACTGAGGGGAGCATTGAAAAATGTTGATCTCCCTTGATACAGCAACAAGTCATGGATGATGCCAGATGAACTTGATTGGCAGAACAATTTAAAGCCCCACTCATACTGGTGGAGAGTGCCAGCCCTGTTAGCTTCATATGAAACCATGACCTCAAACACACTGTAGTTGAAGATGGATGGTATCATGAGTATCATGCCACAGGACCATGTGATTTTAGCCATATAAGTTTTTAGCGTCCATATAGTACTTGTTCAACATGAAATTATAATTTTGACAATTTACTAATTTTAACTTTGTAACTAAGTTACAAGAATGACTTACTGAGAAAATTATTTCAGCATATTCTTGCTGTACTAACACTTAATTTGATTTATCAACAGCAATTGATAAACAATGATTTTATAGCAAATAATTAATATTAATAACATTTAGGTTGTTAGCATTAGCACCATGAAGGGACAAATCAGCTGTTTTTTTAAAAAAAATTATTAAATATTTAATTTCACTTTTTAATGCTGACAAGTGACATACATCTGTTTAGTAAGTCCTCTAACACTATCTGTCAGATCTTTGTTACTTCGGAAACATGGGTTAAACAATTTCTCTTCCACGACGTAATCCGATAAAAACCAATCTCTTTATCCGTCGGCTTCCCGTGGCTGTCATGCGGCTATTGCAGTTAATAATACAACAGCTTCTTGCCATTCTTTGTGTGTCTTTTTATCGCTGTGTGACTGTTTTCATGTGAAAGCCTGCTTGCACATGTACCGCTTGCCACTTGTTCCCAGAATCCTTTGCGCTTTTACCCCTGAATGACGTCACATTTTCAATCTCTATCCGGTTGTTCAGTCTGACGTCACTAGCCGTGTCTGGGCCTAAACTCTGCTGCAGGTCCATATATCAAACGATCACTGTGGCATTACTGAGAGTTAAAAACTGTCTAAAGTCTTTCATCTTTAATAAAATGATCAGCGTTCTGCTCTACCAGGTGTAACAATTGAGTTTAACATCCAGGCATCCATGAAAACGGAATTTATGACATTTAACGGAGTTAGAAGTTAGCAGGGAGTTAGCTCGCTAGCTTCTATCTAAATACAATATAGCATGTCCTGACTGCGGGGTTTTGGAAACAAATTCAAACATACAGCTCTGCTATCACTTCCAGCATAAATGAAGACAGAAAACTAAACAGCAGTGACGTTTGTAGGGTTACTGAAGTTTGGCTAGCTGGTATATAATGATGTGCTAGGTGACCGCTAGCGACACAGCTATGTTAGCATAATATAAACAAGCTAACTTTTTTTCCACTCGATAAAAGTTAAGGTGAGTGTTCTCGGTGGTCAGGAACAAATGTAATCGCATGGCAGGATGCTGTAAAAGGACCAAACTTCAGCCAGGAGAACAACTGAGATAATCCATCCACAATACGAGGTTAGTCATTCATATACTGCTGCATGGGCTGGGCTGTAGTTACATCCTAAGGTTTTAAAAACTGAGCTTAAATAAATGATTAGCGGTAATAAAAGCCGAGGGAGGTCAACAGTGATCACTGACTGTTTTAGGAGCTTTTTGAGATCAAATAGAAGAAAATACATAACATTAAACATGTTAACAACACAAAAGCCATATTAAACGCAGACTACTTTAGGCCCGGAAGTAGGATTCGTCACGTCATCACTTAACGACCAGATAATGGCGGTTGTTGATGGATGTGGCTCTGATGCAGCTAGTCAGCCGTGGTAGCTGCTGATAATCATGATGCTATCGGCAAAAATAACAGGAAATCGGGACCGTAAGCCAGTTTCTGTCTTAGCACATTTGTGCCGCTGTGTGTTTTTGTTGTTTTCTTTTGCAGCTATTTCAGTGAATTGTAGTCGGAGTGCGGTGAAACTTGGTGTTTGGAATCGGTGATAGCTCTGGAAGCTAACTTTCTTTAGCCGGTTACATGAAGTCTGGAGAATTTCTGGTTCGGTTTCGTTTGTTTATGGACTTTTGGGCATTTACGTAACTATTCTTTTATTTCTGTCAGGACTTATATTTCTGACGTGTTATAACCGATCAAACGTGATCTCCTCCCTTTTGCCCCCGGTACGGGAGTGCGGGGCTTATTAAAGTAAATTTGTAAGAATCAGGAATTTATTTAAGTTTTTCTCTCTCTTTTTCATTTTCTTTTGCTAACTGTGTTTAACATGAACGTGGTCATTGAAAGCATCTCAGTCGGTGCTGCTGTCTCCTGTGTCTGTACAGAGTTTGATCTTCAGCACATGATGTTCGTCTGTCTCTGCATCTGTTTCTCTGACTGCAGCTGTGTTTGGAACATCCAATCCTCCAACACCTCAACTCTGCTGATCCTCTTTGAATCCTGGATCAGGAAGTTGAATATTTGGTCTTTAAGTTTCTGTCTTAAACTCAGTCTTACTTGGAGCTTCATGAGTGCAGCTCCTGTTCAGACAGGTGTTCACAGAGACAGGTATTAATGACCTTCCTGTTCCACATGTGTAAATGTGCACACTGCTGTTTGTGCCACGTGATGCTGCAGGGTCTGTTAACATGATGGTAACATCTGTTCTAACAGCAGCTTTGTCAAACGCCTCTCTGGCTGTTTCCTTCCTGTTTCACTTCCTGAACTTGGTGTCTCTGACTGATGCTGATCGTCTCCGTGTGAAGCTCCGTGTTGAGGTAATGTTAACAATCTGTAATGTTCTCCTGGCTAACATCAGCTGTGTGCAGCTTAGTTCAGCACAAATCTGCCGCTCCATAGTTCACGGTAACGGACTCACAGCTGGACCAACGAGGCCGAGCTGGCCTGCTGGTATTATACAGCTAATATATATATTGTTTAGTATTAAGCTTTGCTTGTTCCATATTCAGTTTTTCAGCAAAACTTGCTTGAGTCCATAAGAAAAGATTCATTCTTATATCTAGAGGAAGATATTTTTTTCAATAAATATTACTGTTAGCCCGTGACTTTGTTCCAGTTTTGAATTTTGGCCCACTGTGTATCTGAGCTTGACACCCCTGCTCTATACTCAGACTCACAGAGAGGTCACAGCTGGTTTGATAGATTATTATTTAGCACAGGTGGAGTTTAGACGCAGATTAAACACGTAAACGTCTGATTTCCACTCCAACAGGAAGTGATGTTTCCACCACAGACAGTCATGTGACTCAGACTGTTTCCTCCAGCAGACGGTTAACCAGTGTAGAAACACAGAGCTGTAACGTCACAGTAAGAGGACCGTTTGGTTTATGAGGACAGCAGCTGCTCACAGAGGAGGCTCATCAGAGCGGCTGTAACACATTAAACATCTGTCTGTGCATCACTCTGATGCTTACAGATGATATTTCAGTAGAATCACTTTCTTATCCTTTAAGTCTGATTGAGATCTAAGACTCCAAGACAGACCATCTGCTGTCATGACAACAAAAACTGGTTTAAAACAGTTTATTTCTCGATTAGAGTTTTCATATTTCTAAATACCTCAATTTTGTCCTCACGGTCGTATAATATATTTACGTATGAACAGTTGAATAGATGTATTTGAGCAATAAGAACAAAGTAGATACAAATCAGACCTGAGTGATGGTCTCAGCTCTAACTTTAATGTTAGCCTGAGTCAGGTGATTAAACTCTGATGAACTGTCTGCTCTGTCTGATAGAACCTATTCATGCTGCAGTTATGTTCAACTAACAGCTGACATTTAACTAGAAAAGTTCTTTATTCATCACATATGAAAATAAACTGCATGGTGATGATCTGTAGAAAAATAACAGAAGACTTTCAGCTCTCAGCACAGGGTGGAGTTTGTGGTGCAGCATGCAGGACAGTGTGTAGATGGAGGCAGGTGGACACTTTGTTCTTGGACCGATGGAAAGATTCTTGCTGATGCTTCTGTTGTTACCTGTTGTTGTCGCCCGTGTGTCTGCTGCTGCTGACCTGAAGTATTAGTAGTTGCATGTTTCACCACAGAGTGCACCGCACAGACGCTCCTTTATGGAGTGTTTGTGCTACGATTGTTGAGCATCTCCATAACAGTGACTTTGACTCATGCAGTGTAAATCCATATTTGGCTTGTGTTTGTGTGATGAGGATAAACCAGTGGCTGTGGGTCCTTTTCCACAGCAATGGTTAGTTTGTACGTTTCCTCTTTTCAGCTCCTGGTACGTCCAGCTCAGTATAGTAGTTTGGTTTCATGTAGGACGCTGTTACAGCTGATAGGCAGAGCCACACTCGTCTTTTATTGTGTCTCAGGCTGCAGGTTACTTAGAATTCAGTTTGTTAAATATAATTAATGAAGTTATCTGAATATGTTGTGTGCGTCTGTAGTGCACGTTTGAACCTGTGCAGCCTTTGACTTTAAACACCATCGTTACAGTCCACTTACACTCAGACAAACAGCAGCTTCACTGCATCTATGTTTGTCTGCTTAGACACAATCACTGCTGTGTTTCAGTGCCTCTGCTAAACTGCAGCTTGCTGATGAAAGCTGCGTCTCACATGGATGTTAGTCCAACACACCTCTGCAGCTCTCATGTGCACATGAATGATTTGTGTTTCCTCTGCAGGTAGAAAGTGTGTGTGAGCTGAGCAGCATGGATCAGTGTGAGGACAGAGAGGAGGGAGCCCCTCCCTCTAAAAGCACTCTGTGTGGGGAACATGAGAGCCAGACCAAAGCTCAGAGGTGAGATGACCATCTCTAACTGTCCATGACTCTTCTCCATGTCACAGCTCAGCACTCACATCACTGCTCCATCATTATTCACAGGAACCAGCCTGGACCTCCACCCAGCTCTGTGTCCTTACAGAGTGATGGGTCTAAACATTTCTCCATTGAATGTGAATTCCAGCCTGAGTCTGCTGCAGAGAGGTGAGCTGTTACCGTGTAAAAAACCGTTTACCTCTGGGTGGCGCTCTGTTCTTCCTTTTGCTCATGCTCAGCCTGCAAACAAGTTTATTTTTGGAACAACGAAGGGATTCTGAGTCTTCATCAGCTTCTGTGGCTGCAAATGAAAAACACGTTTTTCTTCTCTAACAGTTTCTACAAGAGATCTGTTGAACCTCTACACAGGTATTTTTCTGACTTCACCTCCAGTCGTAGCACCAGCTTAAGAGGAAATGTCAAACCTGCAGAGAGGTGAGCTGTTAGTAACATGAACTCTTTGATTAAACTGCTTGATGTTGTTGGATATAAACTGCAAACACGTCGTTCCCTCAGTCCATTTAAACTGTCTCTTTAAAACAACTGAAAATCCACTTCAGCAAACAGGAAGTGATGCTCGTGCTCATGGTTTCTGCATCAGTCATGCTGTGGAGGAAGTTAGCGGTAAACTCAGTTAAGCATAGAAATCACTTATACTCAAAACTCAACCATCAGTAATTACTTCTTAGATTATAGATTATATTATATATATTTTATTATAGATTATAGATCAGTTTGAGTTTCATAGAAAACAACAGTAAGCTGCTGTCTGTCTTTAGTGCCAAGAAGACCGTTTTCTACCAGGAAATAAAATCACAAGACAGTTTCTAAAGAAATTAAATACCAGCTGTTTATCAAACCGGTTCACAATCAGGGGATTTGTCTTTAAACACAAAGGAATCAAAGCTTGTCATAAGAACCGAACATCTTGTCTAAAGACCAAAGAGGAGAAACCATCCCCAACAATCTTCTCCCCATTTGTCCACCATTAAAATCCACTCCAGTCAATAAAAATGAAATAATCGTTCATGCTGCCTGTTGGACGTGCGTTCTACTTAACGAGCTGTTCAGTAGGATTAGTTACCTTTGATGCTTGAACCAATCCAATTATCAGCACCAGAAATTCATTAGCAGTTCCCAATAATTTGTTTTTCAATTCATTGCTTGCCCTGAAATAATAAAGTATAAGATTTAATTGAAGACACATTTATTTACACACAACACAACATCTTTTGCTTTAGGCTTTGACACAAGCAGTACACTGCATGTACTGGACTTCCTTTAGTTAAGTCCAGAGACGTTTCCAAGTTCCATTGACTGAATGCTTGATTTATGCTATTTTGCTCTTTGAGGAAGGAACTCTGAGAAATATGTATGCAACGTGGTCGGTCAAAAACCTCTGACTCTTACATGATGAATCCAAAACAACAAAACAAGACTCGCTGAGAGGCAGAATCCTGGTTACATTTGTGATGACACCACCTCATGTTAAAAGCTGCTCTGGTTGTAAATGATCCTTTTATTAGGTTACACAGACAGAAAGGGTGTAACACAGACAGTGGAGCAAGTACACGAGTTATTTCTTTCCAAACTAATGTACAGACCCCTGAAAAAAATATTTATCATTTATTTTTTATTAAAACATTTAATAGTTAAATAATATAAACAAAATTTATTTCCATTGAAAACATTTTATTGAATGACAGGTTGAGTTTAGATTCTAATCAAAAGATTAAAATATGCTCACAACAAAAATCAACTGACTTTCTACTGTAAGATAAAATGTACAATATTAGAGAGACAACAACAATCAGGTGATCCACTATGAGCAGCACCTGGTGACAGTGGGAAGGAAAAACTACATTTTAACAGGAGGATAGTTCTAACAGAGCCAGGATCAGGGAGGGGAGTAGAGAAAAGCTTCAGTGGAAAATGACTAACAGATGTATTTTTCTCTCTGTCAGAGCCGGAGAGAGTTCCTTGTGGTCTTCCTCTCCTCTTAGAAGGAAGGACTTTTCTGAAACAGAGTCTGGATCCATGGGAAGTGATCTGTTCCTGGGAAGTGCTTGGCCTCTGCTTCTGCCTCTTCCAAGTGCTCGGCCTCTTCCAAGTGCTCGGCCTCTTCCAAGTGCTCGGCCTCTTCCAAGTGCTTGGCCTCTGCTTCTGCCTCTTCCAAGTGCTCGGTCCATGGACTCTGTACCGTCCTTTGCTACAGAAACGTGAGTTATAACTAAGTTGTGAATGTGACATTCATGTGTTAAGTGTTAACTGCTCCCAAGTATAAAATGTACAAAATAGATAAATTATGCATATAATTAAAGAAGTTATAGTATATTATAAATATACAGTGGGGCAAAAAAGTATTTAGTCAGCCACCGATTGTGCAAGTTCCCCCACCTAAAATGATGACAGAGGTCAGTAATTTGCACCAGAGGTACACTTCAACTGTGAGAGACAGAATGTGAAAAAAAAATCCATGAATCCACATGGTAGGATTTGTAAAGAATTTATTCGTAAATCAGGGTGGAAAATAAGTATTTGGTCACCTCAAACAAGGAAAATCTCTGGCTCTCACAGACCTGTAACGTCTTCTGTAAGAAGCTTTTCTGTCCCCCACTCGTTACCTGTATGAATGGCACCTGTTTGAACTCATCATCTGTATAAAAGACACCTGTCCACAGCCTCAAACAGTCAGACTCCAAACTCCGCCATGGCCAAGACCAAAGAGCTTTCGAAGGACACCAGGAAAAGTATTGTAGACCTGCACCAGACTGGGAAGAGTGAATCTACAATAGGCAAGCAGCTTGGTGTGAAAAAATCAACTGTGGGAGCAATCATCAGAAAATGGAAGACATACAAGACCACTGATAATCTCCCTCGATCTGGGGCTCCACGCAAGATCTCATCCCGTGGGGTCAAAATGATCATGAGAACGGTGAGCAAAGATCCCAGAACCACACGGGGGGACCTGGTGAATGACCTGCAGAGAGCTGGGACCAAAGTAACAAAGGTCACCATCAGTAACACACTACAACGGCAGGGAATCAAATCCCGCAGTGCCAGACGTGTTCCGCTGCTGAAGCCAGTGCATGTCCAGGCCCGTCTGAAGTTTGCCAGAGAGCACATGGATGATACAGCAGAGGATTGGGAGAATGTCATGTGGTCAGATGAAACCAAAGTAGAACTTTTTGGTATAAACTCAACTCGTCGTGTTTGGAGGGAGAAGAATACTGAGTTGCATCCCAAGAACACCATACCTACTGTGAAGCATGGGGGTGGAAACATCATGCTATGGGGCTGTTTTTCTGCCAAGGGGACAGGACGACTGATCCGTGTTAAGGACAGAATGAATGGGGCCATGTATCGTGAGATTTTGAGCCAAAACCTCCTTCCATCAGTGAGAACTTTGAAGATGAAACGAGGCTGGGTCTTCCAACATGACAATGATCCAAAACACACCGCCCGGGCAACAAAGGAGTGGCTCCGTAAGAAGCATTTGAAAGTCCTGGAGTGGCCTAGCCAGTCTCCAGACCTCAACCCCATAGAAAATCTGTGGCGGGAGTTGAAAGTCCGTGTTGCTCGGCGACAGCCCCAAAACATCACTGCTCTCGAGAAGATCTGCATGGAGGAATGGGCCAAAATACCAGCTACTGTGTGTGCAAACCTGGTAAAGACCTATAGTAAACGTTTGACCTCTGTTATTGCCAACAAAGGTTATGTTACAAAGTATTGAGTTGTATTTTTGTTATTGACCAAATACTTATTTTCCACCCTGATTTACGAATAAATTCTTTACAAATCCTACCATGTGGATTCATGGATTTTTTTCACATTCGCCACAGGGCTATGTGCTTAGCCCCCTCCTATATTCCCTGCTCACACACGACTGTGTTGCTAAACACGATTCCAACATCATCATCAAGTTTGCGGATGACACAACCATCATAGGCCTCATCACAGACAATGATCAGACGGCCTATAGAGAGGAGGTGATGGTGCTGTACGAGTGGTGTCTGGAAAATAACCTGACTCTCGACCAGTCAGGGAACACCAGCCCATCCACATAAACAGTGTCAAGGCCGAAAGGGTCAGCAGCTTCAAGTTCCTTGGAGTCAACATCACAGAGGACTTCTCCTGGACCCTTCACACAGACACTGCTTCACACAGACACTGCTATCAGGAAATCTCGCCAGCGGCTTTACTTCCTGAGGAGGCTGAGGAAGTTTAGCATGAATGCCAACATCACCTCAAATTTCTACAGGTGTGCAATCGAGAGCTTGCTGATGAGCTGCATCACAGTTTGGTACGAAGCTGCTCTGCCAGCAGCCGTAAATCACTACAGAGGGTGAAGGCAGCAGAGCACATGACTGGCACGAGGCTTCCTGCCATTCAGGACATTTATCTCCAGCTGTGCCTCCGTAAAGCACACAGCATCATCAAGGACCACAGCCACCCAGCACATCAGCTGTTCTCCTTGTTACCATCTGGCAGACGTTACAGGAGTCTGTCTGCTTGGACTACAAGACTTAAACACAGTTTCTACCATCAACCACAACACTTAAACACACACACACAGCACTCAGAAGCTGCAGCTTCACAAGTACTCTGTATAATCTGAACTGGTCACTCCACTTTATTGATATCTATATTTAAAAGTGCAATACTGTGATTTTCTGCTGCTCATTCTTGTGCAATGTCCCATCTGCCCCCCCGTCATGTTTCTTATTTAATCACTAGTGTACATATATTTATATTTATAGATACATATATATTTAGTCATCTTTTCTCTTTTACCACGTCTCTCTAATATTTGCTCCTTACTAGTTTTCTATTGTTTTATTATTTTATTTTATTTTCTCCTACTGTATCATGCTGCTGAGTGACTGCTGCTCGTCAAACACATCTCATTGCAATGTTGACCCTGTGCTAACTTGCATATGACAAATAAACTGAAACTGACTGTGCTGCTCTGACCCCCCTCCTCCTTTCAGGGTGGAGCCTGCTGGAGTCCGATGGTTGAGACCAGGTCTGAGGAAGTGTAAGTGTGTTTTTAATGGGATTCATGAAAACAAAGCAGCACACATTCAACCATCTTCATCATGTCAGGAGTCATCATCAAAGTGTCAATCAATGAACAGATGATGGATCAATAACTGCAGCTGGATTGTGTTTGTTCTCTCCATCAGATTCCTGTCAACTCACAATCGACACAAACACAGTGAACACAAAGCTCCAACTGTCTGACAACAACAGGAAGGTGACACATGTGGAGGAGGTTCAGTCATATCCTGATCATCCAGACAGATTTGATGTTTGTGAACAGCTGCTGTGTAGAAATGGTCTGACTGGTCGCTGTTACTGGGAGGTCGAGTGGAGAGGAGACGTTTATATATCAGTGAGTTACAGAAGCATCAGAAGGAAAGGAGGCAGTGACTGTGTGTTTGGATGGAATGATCAGTCCTGGAGTCTGTACTGCTCTGATGATGGTCCTCGTTATGTCTGGCACAATGACAGACTAACATCCATCTCCCCCTCCTCCTCCTCCTCCTCCTCTGTCTCTAACAGAGCAGCAGTGTATGTGGACTGTCCTGCTGGCACTCTGTCCTTCTACAGAGTCTCCTCTGACACTCTGATCCACCTCCACACCTTCAACACCACATTCACTCAAACTCTTTATCCTGGGTTTGCAGTCTGGCATACTGGTTCCTCAGTGTCCCTGTGTGCAGTTGAGTATCAGCAGTCTCGTCCTGTTATAGAAAACCATCAATTGCGTGAAGTCATTTACTAATCTTTTTTTTACTGTCCACTTTTTAGGATTTCAGAAAAGCACAAATGACTGAGGCTGAAAAACCTTCATACAGGTGACCAAATTATAATTATTTTATTTGTTATTTAAAAAAAGAATGGGGGTCTTTTTTGGATTTATTTGATAGGGACAGTAGAGACTGACAGAAAAGCAGAGGGAGCGAGAGAGGGAAGACCAGGGCCACAGGTCCGACTCAAACCCAGGCAAGCCACTATTCGCCAAACGGCATATGTCCGCTTGCTCTTCCCATTAAACTAAAGGTGTGCCAGCTGACCATAATTACTAAAAAACAAACTCAACCTGATGGAACAGATTATGTGATAACTCACTTTACGGTTTACATTGCTTCTGGTTAATTACAGTTTAATTCAGATCCCTCTAACACACACCACCAGACAAAAGTTTGTCATTTAAGATTGAAGAATTAATTAATGGCAGGACTTCTTTGAGCAGTTTTGTAGGAATGGGGTCTAAAAGACACGTTGATGGTTTGGAGGAAGTAATTATTGAAGTTAACTCAGAAAGATCAATTGGAGAAAAAGAGTCTAACTTAACATCAATGGTACTAAGAGTAGCTGTAGATAATATTACATCTGTGGGTTGATTATTGGTCATTTTTTCTCTAATGATAAAAATTTTATTTGTGAAGAAGTTCATGAAGTCATTACTAGTTAACGTTAAAGGGATGGTTGGCTCAAAAGAGCTCTGACTTTTTGTCAGCCTGGCTACAGAGCTGAAGAGAAACCTGGGGTTGTTCTTATTTTCTTCAATCAGTGATGAATAGTAAGATGTTCTGGCTTTGCGGAGGGCTTTCTTATAAAGCAGCAAACTATTTCTCCAGGCTAAATGATGATCCTCTAAATTTGTGACACGCCATTTCCTCTCCAGCTTACGAGTCATCTGCTTTAGGGTACGTGTTTGAGAATTATACCACGGAGTCAGGTACTTCTGATTAGAGACCTTAGTTTTCACAGGAGCTACAGTATCCAGAGTCGTACGTAGTGAGGAGGTGAAATTATTAACAAGATAATCGACCTCTGTTGGGGTAGCGTTCAGATAGCTGCTCTGCTCTGTGTTGGTACAGGGCATTGGAGATGATAACAGTGGGTGGATTATATTCTTAAACTTAGTTACAGCACTTTCAGAAAGACATCTACTTTGATAAAGTCTACTCTCCACCGCTGTGTAATCAATTATTATAAAAGTAAATGTTATCAGGAAATGATCAGACAGGAGAGGGTTTTCAGGAAACACTGTTAAATGTTCAGGTTCGATGCCATATGTTAAAACAAGATCTAGAGTGTGATTAAAGTGGTGGGTGGGTTCTTTTACATTTTGAGAGAAACCAATTGAGTCTAATAACAGATTAAATGCCATGTTGAGGCTGTCATTTTTAGCATCTACATGGATGTTAAAATCACCCACAATAATTATTTTATCTGAGCTCAGAACTAAATTAGATAAAAAGTCTGAGAAATCAGAAACTCTGTGTATTCCATGTTGCTTGCAGTGTCCTGTTGTGAGATGAAGAAAAATGTCACTGACTGGCAGATGTCCTAGAAAATGTCCTTTCATCCAGTTAAGGAAGACTGGGTTAAGAAATTTCATAATGTGTTCTTGGTGGATCATTATTATCTCTCTTCGGCCTGGTCTATCTCACTGTCAAATAGTGTTGTGTCAGTAATTAGCCATATGTTGACGGAGCACAGCAGCCACAGAGACAGTAGAGGAGGTGCTACAGATCGCCTCAGAACTTACGAAAAGTAACTGACCTGAACACTAAAAGGACCATATGTGGTCTGATTTAAATTTGGTGACATACATTCTTCACAAACTTTGTGATTGCCTGAAATTTAATAGTATAATAGAGAAGAACTTGAGACTTAGAAGTCAGGTTACTAAATTAAACTGTGAACCTATGAACTACAGCAGATACCAAAGTAAATCGTCTGTTTCCACACTTTCTCACAGTCTACTGGTAACTGGGTCTCCTGAATGCAGCAATGAAGCAAAGCTTGAAAACCTGTTGGGAGCTTCTTCCTGGCAAGCAGAAACCCATCCAGATGTTGAAAATCATACAGGAGAAACACCTGTAGGGACTGAGTTTAATTCAGTGAGCAGCACCCTGCCACCAAGCTCCCACCTGCACATCTGCTCCACAGCTTTCTGCTGCCTGACTCGCTCTCAAAGTCACTCATCTTTATTGAGCAACGTACCAAGGAACAACTTAACACGGGCAGCAAGCTTACCATCCATGAAGTTACATGAGTATACACCCAACATCAGTGTTGATGATTTTGGTGATGAAACCTACATGTTCCAGTGCTCCTGTCCAGGCCTGTACCAGTGCAGTGTGACCAACCTGATGTTTGTCATGAAGGGAGAAGGAGATGTGGTTTACAGGACTGTCCCTTGGAACAGAAGGCTGCTGGCCCAACACCACAAGAAGCCTGCAGGACCTCTGTTTGACATCACGTGTCCTCAGCAGTCTGTGTGTCAGCTTCATATCCTACACTGTGAGGTCATCTCCACAGGTGGAGGCCAGTTCTTGCAGGTTGCTCATGTGAAAGCTGAGGGCATCGAGTTTATCCACCCTCACCAGATAACCAAAACTCATGCTATTATAAATATCGAAGGGTTTTCTGCTTATGGTAATGTCAAGGATGAAGACTCTCCTCCCGACCCAGTCCAATCATTGGTTCTGCTCTTCTACAAACCCCCAAACGATTGTAATCCCAGATCTGTCCTCAGTGTGTTCATGTTGCCACGTAATGTTGTGTTCCCCAAAATGCGGCGTGACAGGAAGAAGTCAGACAAAACTGAGATATACATCGAGACAACCTCTGACTGCAAACTGCATCCAAAGCAGGCTTACACTCTGGCCACTGATCCTGAACATGACCTCATTAAAGTTCTACCAAAACAAGCTGATTTTCAAGAGGAGTTCTTCGAAAGCTACTTCCCATCATTTCAGGTGTTCTTAAAGGAAGTCTTTACAGATATTAACCTGTGTCTGAGAGACAAGAGCAGCTCCACCTGTGTTTGGGAAACAGAGGTTTGTCTTTTGCCTACTGGAGGAACAACTGGTACTGTGAAATCTTTGGATGCTGGTCCAAAAAAGATACGGAGGAGCTTCATCGAAAGGATATCAGGACCTGTTCTCAGCAGTCTGCTGGACCACCTGCTGGAAAAAAAAGTGTTAACTATAGATGAAGTGGACAAAGCAAATACAATGAAAAACAGAAAAGATAAAGCTAGTTGGGTTTTTGACACTGTGAGCAGGAAAGGTGGTGATTCAGAAATGTTTGAGGTTCTCCGTGAGGAGGATCCCTTTCTCTATAAACATCTAGGTTTGAAATAAAACGGAGAGCTGTCACATACAGATGATCTTGCTAACAGCCACTGTCACTAAACATAACATTCTCAGTGCTCCTAGGACAGTGCTGTCCAAACGCTGAATTTGTACCTACCTAGCTGTTAATCTCTTCAAGGAGTAAAGAAAAACGCATTACTCATCGATTTATTCTTATTGACTTGTAGCATTTTATGACACACAACAATTATAGATGTGTAATTTTTAACTTTTTCATGGCATGATAG
Organism: Aulonocara sp. 'chitande type north' Nkhata Bay; assembly: GCF_057382095.1. Lineage (NCBI taxonomy): Eukaryota > Metazoa > Chordata > Actinopteri > Cichliformes > Cichlidae > Aulonocara > Aulonocara sp. 'chitande type north' Nkhata Bay. The sequence goes on from NC_141346.1 coordinate 2,112,897, forward strand.
TGTATTTCTTAACAATATCTATTTGTTTCATGTAGTTTTTAATATTATATTTAAACATTTTCATTTAAACCTTTCGCCAAATGTGTGATTGCAAATTTCTGCATGTTTTTTTGTTTTGTTTTAGAATTTGATTTTTTTTTTCCTGCATACTTCTGATGTTATCAGTTTTAATTTAATTTTTTGTTGGGTTTTTATTTTTTGGTTCATGGCAATGTCTGCAGGATATTTTCTGATATATTTACTGTATAATTACTGATTTTTGCCTTGTCAGATTATTGTAAACTCTTTCACTTTTACCAACATAAAATCACATCTTAAAGTGCTGAATCCAAGTATTTTCATGTAGCTATTAACAAGTTTTCACTGGCAGTGCCTGAATGGATTGCAATATAGTTTGAAATGTATGAAGGGCTCAGGTGAAATTTTGTATAAAAACCCAGAGGTTGTTACTCTTATGTTTACTCAAAAATGTTTTTGTGCTATAACTCTTCTGCTCCCAGTAACAACAGTGACTACCGTATCTTCTGCACTTTAAGGTGCACTTAAAATCCTTTTGTTAGACTGAACTGTTAAATGTTGTCATTTTTATGCTTACCATCTCTACATCGTTTTAACTCTGTGATGCAAGGAATTCCACTGCCCCCCCTCCCTCTCGAGGTTCTGGTGGGGGGCTGTAGTCTTTTATTGCAGACACATCCTTGTGACGGTCTTTTTGATGTAAGCTTCCTGCCCAGCAGGAGGACACACACACACACACATTCTTACATACATACAGAAGTTCACACATATACATACAATGCCTTGTCTTAGAACCATTTGGGCGTTGCCTTGCTGTGATGAACTGTTTTCCCAATAAAAGGCAGCGAGAGGAGGCCATTGTCGGGGTCATTCGTAATGAGCTGAGATACCGACGAGGCCTCCCTTGCAAGTAAACGATCGATCACTGTTGCCTTGTTTTTCTTTCACGGGAATAAGTCCTGGATACAGCAGGGTCTGAGTTTAGACCCAACACCTTTAATTATCTCAAAAATCAGCAGTGCGCTTTATAATCCAGTGCGCCTTATGTATGAATTCTCGTTGTGCTGATCACAAAGTCGCAAAATCGCTAGCCCGACGTCCCGGAGCTAGCGATATCTCCGGTCGGGCGACCAAAATCTATCTCAGCCCCGCCCGTCGGGCTATATGATAACCTGACGGGCAGGGCTGAGATAGATTTTGGTCGCCCGACCGGAGATATCGCTAGCTCCGGGACGTCGGGCTAGCGATTTTGCGAGCCCTGCAAACCGATTTTATGTGGTACACGTCGCTCAAAAATCTGTCAAAAATGTTTTAGTACGACTTTGGTAAGCTACGAAGCCGCACCACTTCGCTTGATGGATTACGGCTACTGTAGTCAGGAGCCAGTAATCTGTAATCTGCCAGTAATCAGTAATCTGTGCCCAAAACTCCGTCCATGTCAGGGACCTGGGTCTGAGCGACCCAGTCCATGAGCAGTTATGACTCCTTTTATATTATGTGTTTCTGCACTGTGCTGCTGTTCTCGTGTCCATGCTTGTGTGTGTATAGGAAGGTGTGTTTGCGTGTGTGGATGTGGCTGTGACAGGCACCTTCAGGCCTGGTGGGTGGGTGGCCCTGCCAGCTGGCTGGCCACACTTGAAGTTCATCACACACCTGGACCTGATCAAGCCTTGTTGGGGAGCTACTTAACAGTGTGGCTGAGCGCTCCTCGGCACGGGATCGTTGTCATGTCATTTCAGGCTTCCACTGCTGAGGCTCGGGAAAATGAAGAGGATAATTAAGAGGAAGCATCAGTTCTGTCTCATCTAACTACACAGTATTATAATCATGCACTTATGTCTCAAACTAAGACAAAATGAGACAAAACGAGTTATGTGAGTCTTTAGATTATCAGTAAATTCTGGTGATAGGTTGACGCTCAGTGGAGCCATGTTTGGTTTGTGATGGTCAGCTTCTGTTTTGTGAATCGCTCTTTGTAATTTAGAAGATCGTGCAGAAATGTGCGCGCCCTTATCTGAGAGGACATGGAGAGAGTGTCGCAGACTCGAGGTGATAAGATAAACCTCGGCGCTGGACGGCCTGCGCGTTACCTATGTGCATCTTTTCAATGACATCAGGTGAACCCATAATAAGCATTTCTATGTCTTAGACATCTTCGGTCCCGCGAAGGCTGAAGATGCGATGATGAATTAATTTCTTACGGAAACTGGAACTAGTGTTCTAGTTTGTGTTTAACACGGACTCTTTAGTGCGCTGCACACTGGCTCTCTCAGCCCGCGGGTTTCGGAACAAGAAGAAAGGAGAAAAAAGAGCACAAGCGCATCGTTAAAGCCGACTAACGTGAAAACACGTGACAAGACGAAGGTAAGCGGTACGGTTTGGTGACGTCACAGTGGAATCCAGCGTCATGACTTTAACATTGAACAAATCCGGTCCGCACAGGCTCAGAGACAGACCTCATCCTTTTACTTTAACCATGAAACATGAAGCTGTTGCTCATGAGACAGGAGCTCAGCTTTCAGCGTCACAGCTGGAACAACATCAGCTGACATGAAAGACACACAGACGTTTGTTCCCTGTTAGCAAAGATGAAGATGGAGAGCGTGAGGGAACTACAGAGAGGAGGAGGAGGACACGAGCTGTGAGGGACGCAGTGGACCAGCCCTCAGACCTGTGTGTCTCACACTGCCCTGTGATTAAACTCCATGCACTCAGTTTCATTAACACTAATGAATAACAATCAAAAGATAAAGTAATAAGTTACTGTAGTTCTCAGTTACATCCTCGTGTTTACTCCACGTTCGTCTCTTTCAGACATCAGCAGGAGCGAGGACGACCCCCCCCCAGTGTGAGGACGTTCCCACCACATGAATGGGGGACAGGAGGCGCAGCTTCCAGCCCAGCTGGTAGGAAAGTCCTCCTTGGGTGGACTTCTCTGTAACTATGGACTCGTGCATGCAGACGTTTCAGTCCACAGTGATGTCAGTCAGTGCTTTTTAAAGATGTGCAGGATGTGAAATCTTCAGTTTGATTGTTAAATGTTCGTTCACTTTGTTTGTGCTTCAAATAAATTCACTTCATGGATGAAACAGTTCAATGTTGCCTCTTGTTTTGGTTCTGTGGCCCCATGAAACCCCCCCCCTGTGCGCACCCTGGTCGATCTGCTGTCAAACTTTACCTTCATCTATCAAATATTTTACATCAAAATGCTCCTTCCACTCATTTTCATGTCCTTTTCCTGCACACTGAAGTCTGAGGCAAAGCTTAAACATGAATCTGTCAACACATATAAACACACTCGAATCACAGCTTTTTCTCCTCATGCACATGAATCAGGGTCTGTCATTCAGCACACAGACTTAAATACACCAGTATAAAACAAGCAAGCGCTCCTTCCAAGTCTGTGAGCGCACGGTAATAGAAACACTTGACATGTGAAAGATAATCAGTGTTTGAATCTTCACAGAAATGCAAAAATAAAAACGTAGAATAGAAAACAGAAGTGAAGAAAATGCTGTTTTAATTTCCTTCCAGCATTAGAAGGGTGTGACATGATGCACACGTGTAGAAACAGACACGTGTACCTGTGCATGGACACATGATTCCATCTTTCTCATGCAAACACTCACCTACAGAAGCTGTAAACAGGCAGAGAATCAAAGCCAGCACAGCTTTCCTGCACATGTTGGTGTTCTCAGCAGTGACGCTGCTCAGAGCTGCTTCGTCCTCGTGGGTTTGGTGATGTGAGGCTGCAGGTCAGTAACCATGGTTACAGGTGACGCTCTGATGATCAAAGATGTCAGGTTATTGTTTCCATTCAAGACTAAAGTCAAATAAATCCACTGTATGTTTAGATAGTGTGTTAGTGTCGTTTCCATGGTAACACTGACTTATAAAAACAAAGGCGATCCATCAGATCAATAACGTGAGCTCATTTAAGTGCACATGTATGTTTGTGTATTCAGAGCATGAAGGCTGATGTACTCTGATGACTGCTGACATCTAGTGGACATTTCATGACATTACAACAACAGTTTGTGTGAAATAAAACGCAGATAGAAAACTTTAATTCACACAAAGAGGAGTCATGTGACTGTGACGACAGATGTCATTGGGTGAAAAGATCGGCGCCATCAGAACGCTGACTGATCTGCAGCCTGTGGCAGGAAGCAGTGCGTTCATCGTTCAGCTGTAACCTGATGGAGTCGTGTGTAAAATAAGGCAAAGATGTGGATGGAGCTGAGCAGACGCTGAGCTTGGCCCCCAGTGTTTCCAAACATACACACCACTGTGTTTGTTCCAACATCTCCAAGAAGTTTGAACTTTTTCATACAAACATTAGTAAACGAGGCCACACAGGTGATGACTTCATGCCTGTTGCTCTCTAATCTGGAAACACAGAAGAAGTCAGACGTGTGTGCAGCAGGGAGACGAGCGCTGTCATGCAGTGTGATGCTTCCAGCCTGCAGTCAAATGCCACCTTCAGCATGTTTCAGCCTTTTATCCACCATCACACCATGAAGCCGCCTCCACTCAGAGCAGCTACGTACTCTGAGCGCTTTGTCATCGGGTCTCCTTCGCCTCCTCGTGTCCTTGTCTCCTCCCTCCTCGTGTCTCAGGTGAAGCTCCACAGAAACCTGCTCGTGTGATTCTTCTGTGCAGAGCTTTAAACTCACGCTCTCCTGTCACACAAGCTCAGTTAAATAAAGTTTTTTGTCCTCGTGTGAACAAAGTGAGTGTGTGTGCTGAAAGCAGCTGCTGTGTGTGTGTTTCACTTCTTGTTGCATACTAAAACACACACACTCTCTTTCAGCTCAGTTTAGTGTGTGCAGCCAAACATCACGGCAGACTGCCACAGAGTTCAGCTTCCTCATAGTTTCACACGTCACTTCCTGACCTCACAGGAAACTAAACTCTGTCTCTCACAGCAAAGAACGGAGCATTTGTCAAAGCCACACATATTCTTAAGGACAAAATCAGTATTTCACAATAAAAGCCTTGTTAATACAAAACTGTCCAGCAGCTATTAGGAGGGCCTTTAATTTGAAATAGATGGAAAAGGAAGCAGAAAAGGTCAGCCAGCTTCAGCGGTCAGAGGTTAAAGGTCATGTCCATGAAGAAATGCTGTTCATACTTTGGTTATTTTTTTTGTCTGAACTGGCAGGAAGTCCTCTGTGAGAAGCAGGAAGTCCTACTTTTGTTGTTTTTGGTGACTTTCAGAAATCTTCCAGCCGCTATAAAATAAAGTGATGCTGGAAACATTGCTGTGGCAGACGGAGGGCTCAGCCGCCTCCAACCGAGTAAAGAGGTTCAGGCTCAGCAGCTCTGATCGTTCATTGGAGTCAGCACAGAGTGTGGAGGCAAGGCAAGTTTATTTGTATAGCACAATTCAACAAAGTGCTTTACAGAGACATTAAAAACAAAAACAAACAAAAAGCATGATTTACAATGATTAAAACAAGCAAACAAACTAATTAACAAACAAACAAACAAAACAGTATATAAAATCAAAACAGATAAAATCAGAACAGTAGATAAAATCAGTAGTTAATGTAAGTTTTGAAATATATATATATATATGTATGTATGTGACCTCTGTGTAGTGTCTTCTCTGGTCTGCATTCACAACAAAAAGGCAATGGTTAGAATGCTCTTTTTAATGTCGTGGGCAATCAGCACAAAATCTCGCAGGAATCCTCCATTATTCTCAGGATTACATTTCCACTTGCAGTGTGATCGTATAGTGGTAAATTTATACAACCAAAATAGAAAAACTTCAACACCATTAACATTGCATGTTAAATTTCCCAAATGAAAGGAATATAGAAATATATTTTAAAGCTGTACATGAAACAATGTAAATTCTCTAAACAGTGTGGCACAGTCACATACCTGCATTCACAACAATTCAATTCAATTTTATTTATATAGTGCCAAATCACAACAAAAGTCGCCTCAAGGCGCTTCATAGATACAGAGAAAAACCCAACAATCATATGACCCCCTATGAGCAAGCACTTTGGCGACAGTGGGAAGGAAAAACTCCCTTTTAACAGGAAGAAACCTCCGGCAGAAGCAGGCTCAGGGAGGGGCGGGGCCATCTGCTGCGACCGGTTGGGGTGAGAGAAGGAAGACAGGATAAAGACATGCTGTGGAAGAGAGACAGAGGTTAATAACAGATATGATTCAATGCAGAGAGGTCTGTTAACACATAGTGAGTGAGAAAGGTGACTGGAAAGGAAAAACTCAATGCATCATGGGAATCCCCCGGCAGCCTACATCTATTGCAGCATAACTAAGGGAGGATTCAGGGTCACCTGGTCCAGCCCTAACTATATGCTTTAGCAAAAAGGAAAGTTTGAAGCCTAATCTTAAAAGTAGAGATAGTGTCTGTCTCCCGAATCCAAACTGGAAGCTGGTTCCACAGAAGAGGGGCCTGAAAACTGAAGGCTCTGCCTCCCATTCTACTTTTAAATACTCTAGGAACAACAAGTAGGCCTGCAGAGCGAGAGCGAAGTGCTCTAATAGGGTGATATGGTACTACAAGGTCATTAAGATAAGATGGGGCCTGATTATTTAAGACCTTGTATGTGAGGAGCAGGATTTTGAATTCAATTCTGGATTTAACAGGAAGCCAATGAAGGGAAGCCAAAACAGGAGAAATCTGCTCTCTCTTTCTAGTCCCTGTCAGGACTCTTGCTGCAGCATTTTGGATCAGCTGAAGGCTTTTCAGTGAGTTTTTTGGACTTCCTGATAATAATGAATTACAGTCGTCCAGCCTGGAAGTAATAAATGCATGAACTAGTTTTTCAGCGTCACTCTGAGACAGGATATTTCTAATTTTAGAGATTTTGCTCAAATGGAAGAAAGCAGTCTTACATATTTGTTTAATATGTGCGTTGAAGGACATGTCCTGGTCAAAAATGACTCCAAGGTTCCTCACAGCGTTACTGGAGGCCAAGGTAATGCCATCCAGAGTAAGCATCTGCTTAGATACCATATTTCTAAGCTTTTCAGGGCCGAGTACAATAACCTCAGTTTGATCTGAATTAAGAAGCAGAAAGTTAGCGACCATCCAGGTCTTTATGTCTTTAAGACATTCCTGCAGTTTAACTCATTGGTGTGTGTTATCTGGCTTCATGGACAGATAGAGCTGGGTGTCATCTGCATAGCAGTGAAAATGTATGCTATGTCTTCTAATGATACTGCCTAAGGGAAGCATGTATAATGTAAACAGAATTGGTCCTAGCACTGAACCCTGTGGAACTCCATAATTAACCTCAGTGTGTGAAGAGGACTCTCCATTTACATGCACAAACTGGAGTCTATTAGATAGATATGATACAAATCACTGCAGTGCAGTACCTGTAATACCTACAGCATGTTCTAATCGCTCTAATAGGATATTATGGTCAACAGTATCGAACGCTGCACTGAGGTCTAGCAGGACAAGCACAGAGATGAGTCCACTGTCAGAGGCCATAAGAAGATCATTTGTAACCTTCACTAAAGCTGTTTCTGTGCTGAGCTCTGAAACCTGACTGAAACTCTTCAAATAAACCTCTGCAGATGATCTGTTAGCTGTTTGACAACTACTCTTTCAAGGATTTTTGATATGAAAGGAAGGTTGGAGATTGGCCTATAATTAGCTTAGACTGCTGGGTCTAGAGATGCTTTTTGAGTAAAGGTTTAACTACAGCCAGCTTGAAGGCCTGTGGTACATAGCCGATTATTAGAGATAGGTTGATCATATTTAAGATCGAAGAATTAATTAATGGCAGGACTTCTTTGAGCAGTTTTGTAGGAATGGGGTCTAAAAGACACGTTGATGGTTTGGAGGAAGTAATTATTGAAGTTAACTCAGAAAGATCAATTGGAGAAAAAGAGTCTAACTTAACATCAATGGTACTAAGAGTAGCTGTAGATAATATTACATCTGTGGGATGATTATTGGTAATTTTTTCTCTAATGATAAAAATTTTATTTGTGAAGAAGTTCATGAAGTCATTACTACCCATATGGAAAAGATATATATAAATCTTATAAAGTTTGTATCTGTCTTGTGTGAAACTTGTATGAAAAGCATATAAGAGTGAAAACAGATATAAGATGCCTTGAAAAATTATATAATGAAACTTGTATGTTTTGGATACTTACTAAAACAATGTATGAAAGTAATGCGAAAGTGGCCACTTTCATGAGTAATCACATATAAGTTTTTACTATTTCTTTTCCGTATGGGTAGTTAACGTTAAAGGGATGGTTGGCTCAATAGAGCTCTGACTGTTTGTCAGCCTGGCTACAGTGCTGATGAGGCCCTGATGGTAAAAAAAAAACAACTACATTTCCGCAAAAATGACGTCACTTCCGGTTTAGGGCAGGTGGACATGCAAAAAAAATGCGCTGACGTTTATTCCAACGTAGGAAGTGTTACAAACAGCTGATCGGATCGGCAAAGCGTGTTTCTGGAATATTATGTTTTTGTTGCTGCAAGCGCTTTTTATGCAGTTTTTGCAAAGCCATATGTGGAAGGAAACTGTGACCGAGGACAAGCTGATGGCATAAGATGTCAGTACAACTCCTCCGGTTTCATATGCAAAAAAATGTATTGCGCTAGCTTACGTGGTTGAAGAGCTACCGGGATTTAAAAATAGTTACGCAAAACAGAGCGTGCCCGCTCCGACCGGCTTTAAAGGGTTAATAGCCTCAATACTTGAAATGTGCAGTTCACTTGTATTTTTATTTTTATTCCTATTTATTCTATTTATCCCCTTCGTATATTTTATTTATATATGTCTCTGTATTTATATATGTGTATATATATAATATTCTCTGTAACTTCTGTCGGTGCTGTGCTTTTGGAAACTGAATTTCCCAGAGGAACCCACCCGAGGGATTAATAAAGTTTTATCTTATCTTATCTAACATGTTTGTACTCTCTTGTTACCTCGACCAGGTCCGCGGCTCCGAACCGTGGAAAGGAGACCTCTGGCTAATACTTTGGGTTCCGTGTTGGGCTCGTAGCCGGGAGCTAGCTTTACTGTCTGGGTCAACTTTGCTAGCGAGAGACAGAGAGAGGCATTGAAAGGCTGAACTTACTTGTTTTGGAGGAAAACACAAACACAGTGTACAGTCGAGTCTTAATAGCTTACTTACAACTTGGATCGTGAGGCACTCTTTTTGGCTGCAGTGGTTATTATTATATTTACATGCTTCCATCTCCCGTTTCTGGGCAGTAGCACCTCATACTTTTCATATTGCCTTTTTCTCCCTCCCTTGTGCTCACACACACAGGAGGGGCAGTCCCACATGTTATTCCTGGAGCAAGGACTACACCACCCATGAGGCTACAGTCTGAAAGGGCTATGCCTGCCTAACACTCTGCTCATATTGCCTTCATATTAAATCATTTTTTGAATAATAACTTTGTAAAATATTTCTTCACATCAAAATGTGGGCCGCAAGTAGAGGTGAAGTGGGCTGCAAGTTTGAGTCCCCTGGTTTACAGCATCCTGCCATGCGATTGCATTTGTCTCTAACCATCAGGAACCCTCATGTAAACTTTTATCAAGTAGAAAAAAGTTAGCATTGATCCTCCAGCTTCACTGTGTTTGTGTTATGCTGTTATGCTTGCGATCACATAGCACATCATTATATACCAGCTAGCTTCAGTAACCCTACCAATGTCACTGCTGTTTAGTTTTCTGTCTTCATTTGATAGCAGTGCTGTACGTTTGAGTTTTTTCAGAAATTTCTCAGTCAGAAAATTACATATCATGTTTAGCTTCTTCTAACTTCTAACTCTGTTAAATGCAACAAATTCTGTTTTCATGGATGCCTGGATGTTAAACTTAATAGTTACACCTGGTAAAGCAGCAACGCTGATCTTTTTATTACAGATGAAAGAATTTAGTCAGTTTGTAACTCTCAGTGACGCAGCAGTGTTTGTTTGACTTTAGGACCTGAAGAAGACGGCTGATGTTTCTTGGGGCTTCTTTGTCTGTAGGTTTTCTTACTGAAGCTTTCACACGGTAACATCCATCAAACATTTCAAGCACTGCATCTTTTCATGGAGACGGAGTTTTGGACCCAGATTATTGGCCCGGAATCTACGGTGAGTGTAGACACTGTAGACTTGGGCCGATAGGAACGCTGAATCCCACTGTAGACGACCAATCGTCTGGTCGATGGAAGATACGTCACGAAAACAACAACACGCAGCGGAACAGCGAAGAAGCCGGTGTTCCAGATTAACTGGTGTTGCAGATTAACTGGCGTTGGTCGAACAGATGTGTGGTAGACTTGCTTTTCAGGAGCCGCTACCGACAAAACAGCAAATAAACACCAAATGTGTCATCTGTGACACTTGTGAGGTTACCTCAAACACACTCCGTCAGTCTTCATGCTGTTGAACAGCAAAATGTTTTAAAATGTCGTGAGTTTACCTGGTGATATTCTCATGCGTGACGTGATCGCGAAAACAGCAAACAATTAACACTACGCCGATCCTGTTCACAGGACAGCAAGAGTAAATCTTGTCTTCATTATCGTTCCCCTCGTATGTTTTATTTCTCCGATTTCAGCGTTTCTGCTTCACAATTAAAGTGTGCAGTTTACTTTGTGTGCAGTCAAAATGGAGTCGAGTCAACCAGCACCACCTCCGGCCAAGTGCCTTTTCCGATTCATTTTGATGTGCTGAGAATAAATAACCAATACTCAGAGCAGGTCCCGTCAAAAACAAATATTTATTACGCACATATGTGGTAGATCCACCCGACACCACCCAAAGTGCAGTCTGGTAGATCTCAAAGAGGAAATACACAGCTAACTTCCCCCCTCTAAGGCACCTCACTTACAGTCTCAACACTCTTTCACCCCAAGCTGTTTCCTGTTATTCTCTCTTAGCAGCATAAAAATAGGCGATGTCCTGTGCAACTCTGCACAAAGCTTCCTGTTCTGCACAGTTTCAGTCTGGCTAAATAACTTAACCCTCTACAGCATAGCATTGCCCTGAGGCAACAAACCACATTTTCATGCCTTACACTGGCCCTTCAAAAAAAGACAACACTTTTTTTTTGTCAAATAATGCAACCAGACACATCTCTTTCCAATAAAAATGATGAGTTGAAGGTGGGGTGACTTTCATTTTTTTTTTTGGGGGGGGGGGGGGGGGGGGGGGAAGGACCCCTTTCTGCAAGCTGCACTACATGAGAGACATCTCCATTAGGAGGCAAGATAAAGATCACTATTTTACATGTTTATAGTGAAATAAATGTATATTAAAATATACTTGTATGTGCATGAATATGTTAAGAAGCATATTTGATTGTTTGTTCTACTTTTTAAAATTTACTTATACAATAAAACTGTTCATTTTCATTCGTTGCCTCAAGGCAACACTGCGCAGTTAGCCCAATTTTTTTCAGGCAATATAATGCATTTTCTTTTTTTTTTTTTTCTAACCTTTATTTAACCAGGAAAAGTCCCATTGAGATTAAAAACCTCTTTTGCAAGGGAGTCCTGGCCAAGAGGCATATGTGTGTAGAGATGTGTTTGTGTGCATTTATATGATCATAGTCAATGTTTTTTACTTTACAATAAAGCTCACTGTCCTCACTTTCTGAGCACAGAAAATGCACATTCCCTTTATTGTTGCAGTTTCAGAAAATGAAAGAACCAGTAAACTTCTTAAGAGCTCATCTACTTTTTGGAGTTTCTGGGTTCATGTTTAGCTGTTTGGATAGCTAGTCAGACTTCTAGCTAGGTCAATTCAGACACTGTAGAGTATTTACACTCAATATGTTAATTTCTTCCCTTCAATAAAAATCAATCATTCATCAAATAAAATCAGTCGTTGATGTCGTTTGATTGACAGGACAGATGATCAGAGGTGCAGAGTTTTTACCACAATAACTTAGACTTGGACAGAAGAATGGGTGGAGTTTGTGAGTGAAGGAGCAGCCAGTAAAGGAGTACATCAGAGCTGCAGCACCTACATCATAAAAAGAGACCAGACCCTCCTCATAATCCACAAACACCCCCACCTTCTCAGGACCAGGAAGAAGAAAGAGACGGACTGGAGGGTCAGCACATGCTATGTACTCATTTCCATTTCTCAGCACTACAGTCCAGAAACCATTCTGAGGACTCAGTGTGATTTTTCCCTTCCTGTTGATCGACTCTCTGGCCACTCCTAAATCCCATTTAGTCTTTCCTTTAACCTGAACCTCAAAGTAAAATCTGCCTAAAGAGAAACTCTGCTCTCCTAAAACAATAGGACAGTAAGAAAATCTCTCTGAGTTGTCTGGAAGATTCTTCCTCACATCACCACAGTACACTTGTTTTCCATCATCAGACAGGATTAGATTAGTTTGTGCTGTATCAGGATCCAGAGTCACATCCACTGCATACTGTTGGACCCTCTGCAGCTCAGCCTCAAACAAGTCATTCATATATTTCCAGACTGTCTCGTCCAGCTGAGCCACAGCTCTCACCACAGTCCCCTCATATGATGGTGGATGAACTCTGACCTCTGTCCAGTCCTTGCTGGGTGGAGCTTTCAGGGAGGAGAAGCTTTGGAGGAGGTGGAGGTGGTCTTCAGAGCGTGAGAGCTGCTCCACCTCAGAGCTTCTCTCCATCAGCTCAGAGATTTCCTGTTCCAGATCTTTGATGAGACCTTCAGCCTGTTTCTCTGTAGCTTCCTGTTTGTCTTCGATCTCCTTTATGAACTTTTTCAGGCGTCTCTCAACAGACTCCTTCAGAGCCGTGAAGACCTGAACACCTTCTGCTTTCTGTCTGTCTGCAGCATCTTTACTCATCTTCACCGACTCTGTGATCTCCTGAATCTTCAGTCGCCTCTTCTGGATCATCTGCTGAATCTCAGCCTCTGTCTTCTCCAGCTCTGCCTTCTTTCCTTCATATTCTTCTCTCAGAGGAACAAACTCGTGGTTCTTGTGGTCTAAAACAGAGCAGAGCGTGCAGACACATGTCTGGTCGGTCTTACAGAACAGCTCCAGGAGTTTATCGTGCTTCGTGCACATCCTGCCTTCCAGGTTCTCCACAACATCAATCAGCTGATGTCTTTTCAGAGCTTCCTTTTTCTGATGAGGCTCCAGGTGAGTCTGACAGTAGGAGGTCTGACACACCAGGCAGGACTTCAGGGCCTTCAGTCTGGTTCCAGTGCAGAAGTCACAGGGAACTTCTCCTGGTTTGGCAGCTTGTTGCTCTGAGCTGCTGCTGCTGGCTTTCTGCTGAGCTTCACGTCTGAACTGAGCAACCACCTCAGAGATGAAGGTGTTGACCCTCAGCTGAGGTCTAATGTTGAAAGTCTCATTACACATGGGACACTTACAGCTCTGATTCATGTCCCAGTGCAGACTGATGCAGGTTTTGCAGAAGTTGTGTCCACATGGTGTAGAGACTGGATCAGTGAACACATCCAGACAGATGGAGCACAGAAACTGATCTTCAGATCGCAGATTGCCGGCAGCAGACATGTCTGCACTCTGAGGGAGAAAGAAAAGAAACACATTTCATTCAAAATTCAATTTAAATTTCATCTTTTAAAAGAGAGAAACAAGCATCAATAGTCTAAGAAGCTTGGAAAGAAAAGCGAACAGACTTCTATAAGTTTTAAGAAGTTTTAGGTTTCTTTAAGTTTAGTCACAAACTCAGGATAAGGAAGAAGATGACCTTTTCCATTCACTTGATGCGATACATCATTAATATTATTCTGGATCCATTTCTCATAAAACATTGATTTATTTTTGTCTTTAAAACATTTGTTTGTCCAAATCAAAGATTTATGCTTGTAGAGAAGAAGCCTTTGATAAAGCCACCATCATCTATGTTTGTGTCTGATGACATGTTTGATCCAGTTTACCTTGAATATCTAAGCTGATGTATGGAACTTTAACCTATTTAAACCCTTGATTATCAGGATGATTTAGTAAACATCTGTTTAAATACTGAGATTTATTTTTCCACACAAAGTTATAAAGTGCAGCATCGACTGTTTTTTGAATGATTTAGGAACATCTATGACTTTTACAGGATACACTAAGTGAGATAAGTCCTCTGTTTTAGATAAAAGGATTCTACCTTTCAGTGATTGATCGCTCAGGAGCCACAGATCAAATCTATATTTGTCATTTTTGGAATTAAATGTTAAAAATGAGAGATAACCCTCTGAGACTGACATTCCCAAATAAGTCACTTGTTGTTTGACAGGAATACCTTTGATTTCTTTATGGACACAAGCCTATCTGAACAGGACACATTTTATGTTTAAAGTCAGACCTGATACTTCAGAAAAAGCATTAATGCAGTTCATCATTTTTGATCTGAACTCATCTTTAATGAAGACAGCTGTATCGCACAGTTACGGTGTAACCTTGGTTCTCTTAGTGAGAGACTATCTCTCCACACCGTTACATATTCCATATGTACGGGGTAACTCTGTAAGACAACCAGTGAGCAGACAGTGCAACCGAACTGCCGTGAAGATGCCGGGAGTCAATGACAACGCACCCTAGTCAGGGCTTCGTAGACGCAAAGGCCGAGCCAGGGGGTGGAGGCAGCAGTCTGCAGACGCCAGACTGGCCCGAACCGGTCGTGCAGGACGCAGGACCGCAGGTGATTGGCCGCTCAAGGTCTATGAAGGACCACAAGAGCCACGCGCATCGAAATAAAAAATTCTGTGCTTAATTAATGAATTGTAGAATAAAACCTGCATTTGTAAATTCATTTTTGAATTCAAATTTAATAAACTGATTTTTAAAATGCTTTTTAAGTCTTCATTTCAAAAAACATTTTCGAATTCCACTTTAATAAACTGCATTTAAAAAACCTTTTTTGAATTGCACCTTAATAAACTGCAGTTCAAAATCCATTTCCCTCTCCTGTTCGCTCAGGAATTAACATGTGGATTAGCATTTGGATTAGCAGTTGGATTAACAACTTCATTTTAAAAATCCTGCTCCTATTCAAATTAGCCACACCGTGGGATGTAAGGAGCTCTCTGATTGGTTGGTCAGACACAGGCTGTCTGCCAGCTTGGATTTTTCTAGCTCATAGCTTCGCCCTGCTACAAATTGTGTGTGCTTGTACAAAGGCCGTTCAGCCTCGGGATTTACACTCGGCTCGACACGGATAAGTTTAGAATGAAGGGACCCTGCAGCGAAACGGAGAGCTCAACATCTGACTGAGTGCCTGTTTTCACAGTCTGACCACCTGTTTAATGGTGAACAACAACTGGTGCAACAGTGCGAACGTTGTTCCTCTCACACGCTCCTGCACACCAAATCTGGAACTACTGTCCATCATGTGTCGTCCCTTTTATCTACCTCGGGAATTTACATCGGTCATTATAAGTGCCGTTTATATTCCACCACAAGCGGACACGGCCACCGCCTTATGCGAGCTGCATGAGGCACTCACACAGCACCAGACACAACACCGGGACGCTGCGCTTATTGTGACGGGGGACTTTAATAGCGCCAACCTCAAACGCGCAGCGCCGAACTTTTATCAACACATCACCTGCCCCACCAGGGGTGAAAGGACACTGGACCACTGCTACACTACGGTCAAGGACGGCTACAAGGCACAATCCCGCCCTCCGTTTGGCAAATCTGATCACGCCGCCATCTTCCTCATGCCAAAATACAAACAAAGGCTGAAACAGGAAGTTCCGGTTCAGAGGAAGGTCGCGCGCTGGACGGATCAATCAGTGGCCGCGGCCACTGATTGATCCGTCCAGCGCGTTACAGGACGCACTCGATGACGCAGACTGGGGCATGTTCAGAAACAGCTCCGATGATGATGTCAACGTGTTTACGGAAGCGGTTGTGGGATTCATGGGGAAACTAGCGGATGATACAGTGGAGACAAAGACTATCACAACGTTTCCCAACCAGAAGCCGTGGGTGGATAAAACCATCCGCGACGCTCTGAGATCCCGCACCGCTGCCTACAACACGGGACTCACGACGGGGGACATGGACCCGTACAAAGCCGCGTCATATAACGTGCGGAGGGCGGTAAATCAGAATCAGAATCAGAATACTTTATTGATCCCTGGGGGAAATTATTTTTTGTTACAGTGCTCCATTTTAAACCAACATTAAGACAAGACAGACAATACGCTAACTAAGAATAGTACAATATATACATATATATACATACATACATACATAAGTCACTTATAAATAAATATTTGGAAAAGAAACATGTGTAGTTCTAGCAGCAAACAGTGTGTTAAGTGGATGCGTTGTACAGGGAGATGGCCACAGGCAGGAATGATTTCCTGTGTCGTTCAGTGGTGCTTTTCGGTAATCTCAGTCTCTCACTGAACGAGCTCCTGTGACTGACCAACATGTCATGGAGTGGGTGGGAGGTGTTATCCAACATTGTCTTTATCTTGGACAGCATCTGCCTCTCCGACACCACCTTGAGGGAGTCCAGCTCCATCCCCACAACATTGCTGGCCTTACGGATTAGTTTATTAAGTCTGTTGGCATCTGCGACCCTCAGCCTGCTCCCCCAGCATGCAACAGCATAGAGGATCGCACTGGCCACCACAGACTCATAGAAAATCCTCAGCATTTTCTGGCAGATGTTGAAGGACCTCAGTCGCCTCAAAAAATAGAGACGACTCTGGCCCTTCCTGTAAAGTGCTGTGGTGTTTTTAGCCCAGTCCAGTTTATTGTCAATGTGTACTCCAAGGTATTTATAGTCCTCCACAATGTCAACACTGACCCCCTGGATTGAAACAGGGGTCAAGTGTTTCCTGGTCTTCCTGAAGTCCACGATCAGTTCCTTGGTCTTTGCCACGTTGAGCTGCAGATGATTCTGCTCACACCACGTGACAAAGGAGTCGACCACAGCCCGGTACTCTGTCTCATCATCCCTGCTGATGCATCCAACCACCGCAGAGTCATCAGAAAACTTCTGAAGATGGCAGGTCTCTGTGCAGTGGCTGAAGTCTGTGGTGTAGAGGGTGAAGAGGAAGGGGGAGAGGACAGTCCCCTGTGGTGCCCCTGTGTTGCTAATCACCTTGTCAGACACACACTGTGGGAGACGTACATATTGTGGTCTTCCTGTCAGGTAATCAACAATCCAGGACACCAGAGAAGCATCCACCTGCATCGCTGCTAACTTATCACCCAGGAGGGTCGGCCTGATGGTGTTGAAAGCACTGGAAAAGTCAATAAACATGACCCTCACAGTGCTCGCCGGCTGGTCCAGATGGGTGTAGACACGATTGAGCAGGTAGATGATGGCGTCCTCTGTTCCGAGACGAGGCTGATAAGCGAACTGAAGGGGATCCAGATGTGGTCTTACTATGGGTCGCAGCTGGTCCAGGATGAGCCTTTCCAGGGTCTTCATGATGTGGGAGGTCAGTGCCACGGGCCTGTAATCCTGGGGGCCACTGGGACGAGGCGTCTTTGGTACAGGGACGAGGCATGATGTCTTCCACATCACCGGGACCCTCTGCAGACTCAGACTCAGCATAAACAGTTTATGAAAGACTCCACACAGCTGGGGGGCACAGGCCTTGAGGACAAGGGGACTCACTCCGTCTGGTCCAGCAGACTTGCCTGAGTGAAGTCTCCTCATTTGCATCTCAACCTGGTATTGAGTGAAGGTGATGGGTGGGGGAGGGGTGTCAGGAATCTCACAGGAGGCAACATGTGAAGAGAGAGGCTGGCACAGTGGTGTGGCTCTGGATTCCAGGCTGACTGCAGGTGAGGTTGTGGGGGTGGGAGCAGACACTGTGGTGTCGAATCTATTGAAAAACAGATTCAACTCGTCGGCTCTATTCTCACCTCCCTCAGCTCCCCTGCTGTTGGTTGGCCTGAATCCAGTGATGGTCTTCATGCCCCTCCACACCTCTCTCATGCTGTTCTGCTGGAGTTTCCACTCCAGCTTCCTCCTGTAATTGTCCTTAGCCTCTCTGATCTTGTCCTTTAGTAACACCTGGACCTTCCTCACCTCCTCTTTGTTGCCCCCTCTGAAAGCCCTCTTCTTGTTGTTGAGGAGGGCTTTGATGTCCTTAGTCACCCACGGCTTGTTATTTGGGTAACAATGAACAGTCTGAGCTGGAACAATGGAGTCGGTGCAGAAAGTTATGTAGTCTGTGATACACTCAGTAAGCCCATTGATGTCCTCGGCGTGAGGCTCACAGAGTGTTTCCCAGTCGGTCACCTCGAAACAGCCCTGTAGTTCCGCTATTGCCTCCTCTGACCACCTCCTAACAGTCCTGGTGGTCACAGGTTCCCTCCTCACAATTGGCACATAGCGGGGGGTGAGGTGAATCAGGTTATGATCTGACCTACCAAGTGGGGGGAGGGAGGAGGAGCTGTATGCATCCTTGACGTTAGCATACAGTAAGTCTAAAGTTTTCTCTCCCCTGGTGGGACAGTCCACATATTGTTTGAATGTTGGTAGTGTATTGTCCAGTGATACATGGTTGAAGTCACCCGAGATCACAATAAAGGCACTCGGGTGCTGAGTCTGTAGCCGAGCTATGGCAGAGTGGATAGTGTCACATGCAGCTGTGGGGTTAGCAGAGGGGGGAACATAAACAGCCACCAAGATGACGTGAGAGAATTCCCTGGGTAAATAATACGGCCTGAGTCCAACAGCACACAGTTCAGTGTCCGGGCAACAAATCCTTTCTTTGATTGTTATGTTGGCAGGGTTACACCACCGGTTGTTAACTAAAACAGCAAGCCCACCTCCTTTACGCTTACCGCTAGCGATGCTGTCCCTAAAAGAGGCGAAGCAGCGCTACGGGAGGTAACTAGAGTCACAACTCCAACAGAGTGACTCTAGGAGCCTGTGGCGGGGACTAAGGACAATAACGGACTATAAAGCACCAACAACCGGTATGACGAACGCGGCCGTGACTCTGGCAGACGAGCTGAACACTTTCTATGCTCGCTTCGAGGCTGCAGCTAAGGACTCCAACGATGCTAGTGCTAGCGGCGCTAACGGCTGCAGACAGGAAGATACTGCCAGCACCGGAAACCTGCTCGTCATCTCCGAGCATGAAGTAAGGAGAGCCTTCAAGAGAGTGAACACCAGGAAAGCAGCAGGACCAGACGGCATCCCAGGTCGTATCCTCAGAGACTGCGCATACCAGCTAGCTCCTGTGTTCACGGAGATATTCAACATCTCTTTATCTCAGTCGGTGATCCCCACATGCTTCAAAGAGTCCATCATTGTTCCTGTCCCGAAGAAACCCGATGGTGATTTTCCGTTTTTATGGGCCGATGGGTTTTTTTTGTTTTTTTTTCGTAACGGTGTAAAAACTGAAATGTGGTGGATTGGCCAGATGCTGGGAGATGTGTAAAAATAACTCAGTTGTTTGGTGGTGGCTATGGCGGAGCGTCCACAGATTCAGTAACATTAGCAAGTGGTGGAGGCCAGCGGGTGAGGCTGAAGGAGGAGAGACCC
Source organism: Aulonocara sp. 'chitande type north' Nkhata Bay (assembly GCF_057382095.1). Classification (NCBI taxonomy): domain Eukaryota; kingdom Metazoa; phylum Chordata; class Actinopteri; order Cichliformes; family Cichlidae; genus Aulonocara; species Aulonocara sp. 'chitande type north' Nkhata Bay. The sequence goes on from NC_141346.1 coordinate 2,132,376, forward strand.
GAGGCGGCCGCCCGTCCGAGTGTCAGGTGAACTGAACTTCAGGTAAGAAGTTATGAGATACAGTCTATCTGGGTCAGATATAAACCAAGTTTAGGTGGAGTTTATATTCGTTATGCTGACTTTTTAGTCAGTTACAATAACTCGTACTGCGTGCTAGCTAGCATGACGGAGTTTCTATACAGCTGGGTGGGTGCTATGATGTTACTGATAGTGAACTTTATTTTATTCATAAGGTTAATTATTAGAGTTGCCAACCGGAAAAAATGGAATCGTCCCGTATTGAGAGAAAATATTACGCGTTTCGTATTGAGCTGAGAAGGAACACAGTTTGTCCCGGACTTCAGCTAGAATAGAAAAAGACACAAAGCTGGAGTTATTCTGTGTCTTTGCTGCACAGCTGCCTCTTCTTCTCTCATTCTCCCCCCTCCCTCTCCTGTTTCTACTTCAATCATGAAAACTGATCAATGATCAGCTTTTCTCTCTTGTTTGTTTATCGCCCACTTTGCGCCAGAAAGAGGAAACCAGCGGATGTCGCGCTAAACAACAGCAGCACGTTTAAGCTTGATCAGCTGTTGTTAGAATTTATTTAATATTAATTTCTAGTATCAGCTGATGTTTGCTGGAGCCACAGCTGTAAAGCTGCTGGTCATGATGTCGGTTTGGATATGTGGTGAGAGGGAAACATGAAGATGAAACCAGGAGATGTCCTTACTGGATCATCAGAGCTGTGATGGAGAAACAGGTTTACCTTTTAGGTGACATGAATGAGTTGAAGTTATGAACTGTTTCTGAGAGACAAATAACACCAGGATCCTTTTCTACGTAGCTTACAGCTGGTAACTGTGCAGGGGCGTGTCTAGAAAGTTTTGCCAGGGGGCCAGGCAGGGCATTAACAGGGAAATACTTTTCTTTCTTATTCTCATTTAAAACGTCTAGCTTTTAATAGAAAGGAAGTGCACTTTATTGATCCCCGTGGGGAAATTCCTCTCTGCATTTAACCCATTCACTCAGTGAACCAGTGGGAAGCCATTGGGCACCCAGGGAGCAGTGTGTAGGGACGGTACCTTGCTCAGGGGTACCTCAGGGTAGCTGTTCAAGGGAATCGAACCCCCGCCCTTCCGATCATGGGGCCACCACTCTACCTACTGAGCTATCCCTGCCCCAATAAGTAATTATCTGAATCTTACATCCAAAGTTTTTATCTGATATAAAATGTACATCATACATCATACATATACCAACAAGACAGTGTACATCACTGTCACAACAGCCTTCGTTTTCATTCAAAGGCTTTATGGCTTTTCCTATAATAACTGGTGGGCCGGTCTCTAGTCAAAATGCCTGGGCCGATTTTTTGTCCCAGTCCAGCCCTGATGTGTGGTAAAGACAGAGGTGGGTCGAGTATCCAAAAATTGTACTCAAGTAAGAGTAGCATTACTTTAAAATATTATTACTCAAGTAAAAGTGAAAAGTAGTCGTCAAAAAAGTTACTCAAGTAAGAGTAAAAAAGTACTTGGCGAAAAGACTACTCAAGTAGTGAGTAACTGTTTGAAATGTCCGATTTATTTTATAAATAAATGCTATCAGACAAATAAAAATAAATAAATGTACAAATTTTAGTATTTTCAAAAGGAATAAATGTAAAAACATCAACAAAAATAAGGCACAACAATTCTAATTTCCAGACTTCATTTTTTCACAACATAAAGCTTTTTTCACCAATACCTGCAGTAAATAATATAAATATATAAACAGTGCAAACAATTTCCAGTGACAAGATATGCTGTAAACTTTATATTCATTTCTGCTCCAAATGGCACAGCAGCCTCAGGTAAAAACATTAGCATGAGGCAACTTTAACATATGTTCATACAAGGCAGCTCAGTTTACCATAAATTGTATGGGTTTGCATTTATTTCTGCATATTTAGCAATGCAGGGAGAGCTGTATTGACTTTGATCGACAGCTTCTTGATGTGAGGAACGCCATGCAATAGATCCACACCTCCAGTGAATGGACATGAAAGGTACCTCTCCAGCCCTGCTTCTGGCTTTCCTGACCCCATGGATCCATCATCTTCGTCGGTTAGGCCGCTGTTTGTGCTGGCCTCATCCAGCTCTGAGTCTAGGTGATGTCTGATGAAGTTGAGACCTGTGGAAAGATGTAAGGTTTTCAAAAGAATTAGGTCTGGTCATTATAGTGCTGTATACACTGCCAAGCTGCAGATGTTTGTTTGGAGCTAGCCTCCAAAAGCTGGCCATACACATACACAAAAAATATTGTGTCTGTGTGAGTGAAAGACAGAGAGGGAGAGCCAGAGACAGATTTTGTATGATAAGCTTCATGTTACGGACGCACAGTTTGAGCACTCAGGTCACATCAGAGCATCAGGCCGTATAGTGTGAGACCTGCATCGTGACCTATGAACTTCTAACCCCTGAGATTCAATTGTACAGTTTGAGCAGGAGCTGAATAACGTGACTGAAAAAAATCCCACAGTGTTTGCCCAGCTTAATGTAGACTGTTTAAACTAAACAAGCTGCTGCTTCACATAATAAACCCTGTCAGCCGCAGTATTGCTTCTGTTTTAACAGTTAAAGCAGTAGAGACGAGCTGTTTGCATGTGCGTGGAACTCTAGCGTCATTAACCAGGCTAGCTGTTAGCTTATAGCTCACGCTAGCTAACCAGCGAGCCGTTAAAAGACAGCTGAAGCTGCACAAAACACCCACAACCTTATCTCACTACAACGTAGCGCCGAAAATATGACTCGTAGCTCGAGCTCGACACAGCTGCTGTAACATCAGACTGACATCCAGCAAACCACAGCTAACAGATATTTAGAGAAAACTTACCGTTTCCTCAGGTTACACGAGTTGAGTTGTTTCACGCTGAAAAGTTGTTGTTTTGGCTCTCACTGAAGACACCGACGCTGAAGACATAGCTGTTCTTTTGTGCTGCTTTTAAGAGAAACATTCTTAGTATATGAGGCCAAGGGTGTTCATCCTCTTCAGCTCTAGCGTAGACAACTGGCTCTTCTTTCCGTGTGTCCGCTACTTTGAAACGCTTGGGCCGCTCTGCCCGCCACAGTTTCAAACTGGTCATGTGACTGCATGGCCACATCTGATTGGTGAAAAAGTTACCGGAAACTCCACTGGCGGCATGTTATCTAATGTGTTAAACTAATTTTTTTTTTAAAAAAGTAACGAGTCGAATTTTGCAAATGTAGCAGAGTAAAAGTACAGTTTCTTCTTCACAAATGTACTCAAGTAAAAGTAAAAAGTATCGTGCAAAAAAGGAACTTTAAAAGTACATTTTTTTCAAAAACTTACTCAAGTAAATGTAACGGAGTAAATGTAACTCGTTACTACCCACCTCTGGGTAAAGACAGATAATGAAATGTAATTATTAATACAATATACATCATGAGAAACAAAAGCTGAAATTGATTCATTTTAGTACTTTTCTCTGTATGCTCTGTGATCATAAAGGCCTTAAATTCTGTGATATATACTGTAAATGGTTTTCACAGAGGTCTTAAAGTAGTTAAATCACTGCTGATAGTCTGGTTGTTTATATTTTCACGTTTTTGTGTCAGTAGGGCTGTTTGATGACGATTTGGACTCCTCTGGGAGATGAGGACACACCCACATCTGTTCCATACTGCAGCCATGGATGGTGTTACGGCTCTGAGGCAGTGGTGTGGCTAATTTGAATAGCAGCAGGATTTTTTAAATGAAGTTGTTAATCAAAATGCTAATTCACATGTTAATCCCTGAGCGAACAGGTAAGGGAAATGTTTTTTGAAATGACGTTTATTAAAGTGGAATTGGAAAATGTCTTTTGAAATGAAGTTTATCGCTCAACCGATGATGCCATCTCCACTGCACTCCACTCAGCACTCACACACCTGGACAAAAAAGACTCATATGTTCGAATGCTGTTCATAGATTTCAGTTCAGCATTCAACACTATAATCCCCCAACAGCTCACTCAAAAACTGGTCCAGCTGGGGCTCAACACCTCACTGTGCAACTGGCTGTTGGATTTCCTCACCGGAAGACCTCAAGCAGTACGGGTTGGCAGTAATACATCCAGCACCATCATTTTAAACACGGGGGCCCCGCAGGGATGTGTGCTGAGCCCCCTCCTCTTCACTCTGCTGACCCATGACTGCACTCCATCACACAGCTCCAACCTCTTCATCAAGTTTGCGGACGACACAACGGTGGTGGGTCTCATTAGCAACAGGGATGAGACCGACTACAGAAGTGAGGTGAGACGCCTGGCCACGTGGTGTGCTGACAACAATCTCTCTCTGAATGTGGAGAAGACGAAGGAGATTGTTGTGGACTTCAGGAGAATGCACACCCAACATGCTCCTCTGACCATTGACGGAGCGTCTGTGGAGAGAGTGAGCAGCACCAAGTTCTTGGGTGTGCACATCACAGAGGATCTCTCCTGGACGTACAACACCACAGCACTGGCCAAGAAATCACAGCAGCGTCTCTTCTTTCTCCGCAAACTAAGAAGAGCAGGAGCTCCAGCCCCCATCATGTACACTTTCTACAGAGGCACCATCGAGAGCATCCTGTCGAGCTGCATCACTGTGTGGTTTGGAGCCTGCAATGCGTCCTGTCATAGAACCCTCCAACGCATAGTGAGAGCTGCAGAGAGGATCATTGGTGTCTCTCTCCCCTCCCTCCAGGACATTTACAGCACCCGTCTCACTAAAAAAAGCCCTTTGCATAGCGGCTGATCCCACGCACCCAATGCAAAGCTTCTTCAAGCTGCTGCCGTCGGGGAGGAGACTGCGGAGTCTCCAGGCCACCCATACGGAAAAGAAATAGTAAAAACTTATATGTGATTACTCATGAAAGTGGCCACTTTCATGAGTAAATCATATAAGGCTTACATGATTTACTCATGAAAGTGGCCACTTTCGCATTACTTTCATACATTGTTTTAGTAAGTATCCAAAACATACAAGTTTCATTATATAATTTTTCAAGGGATCTTATATCTGTTTTCACACTTATATGCTTTTCATACAAGTTTCACACAAGACAGATACAAACTTTATAATATTTATATATATATCTTTTCCATATGGGCAGGACCAGCAGACTGAAGGACAGCTTCATCCATCAGGCTGTCAGGAAGCTTAACTCCCTCCCGATTCTGCCCCCTCTCCCCTCTCTCCTCCACGGTCTCACTGAACTCTGTCACACACACACACAAACACACACACACACGCACTCACTGGCCTGCTCCAGTCACTTTGTGGAGCATTGGACTGCCATTACCTCATAAGACTCTGTTGTTACACTATCTCTTACCGTATACTACTACATCTCCATTTGCACTATTTGCCTATTTTGCACCACTATGCCTCCTTACTTGAATATTGTATATTGTATATTGTATATTGTATATTGTATATTGCATAGCTTTTTTTTTGTTATACATAAAACTGTATTGTATTTATTTAAACTTTTACTTTTTAATTATTTTATTTGCATTTTTCTAATCACTAGGGTTTGAGAGTAACGCAATTTCTATTCTCTGTATGTCCTGTACATGTGGCAGAATTGACAATTAAAGTTGACTTGACTTGACTTGACAGATGGCCCCGCCCCTCCCTGAGCCTGGTTCTGCCGGAGGTTTCTTCCTGTTAAAAGGGAGTTTTTCCTTCCCACTGTTGCCAAAGTGCTGCTCATAGGGGGTCATATGATTGTTGGGTTTTTCTCTCTATCTACTGTACAGTATAAAGCGCCTCGAGGCGACTGTTGTTGTGATTTGGCGCTATATAAATAAAATTGAATTGAATTAAATAGCGCTTTTCTACTCTGCCTGAGCACTCAAAGCGCTTTATACAACTAATTCACTCACTCAAACCCATTCACACAAGCACTTCTTCTAAGCTCCTAAGTGCTCTATCTAAGATTCATACACATTCACACTCCGATGGATGCATCGGAGAGCAACATGTGGTTAGTAGTTTGCTCAAGGTTATTTGGCATGCAGAATGGAGCAGCCTGGGATCGAACGACCGACCTTCTGGGTAGTGGCTGACCTGCTCTGATACCTCAGCTACAGCCACCCACTTCAAAAACACTTCTTAGAATGACAATCAGGTTTTAGCTCATTACAGTTCTGTACAGTTACAGAAGGATACAAATAATTATCAGTCAAACTGTTTGTTGAAATAATCCCATCCGATAACACGTGAGAACAATAGATGTGTCACATTCTTTTTGTTATGATGATTTGTGATATGAGGTTCAGTTCTACGGTGGTGATCGCAGGGTGTGCACAGGTCAAGTGCCACTATGACCCTCCAGAAAATAACGAGGACAGGGGATGATCGTTCAGCTCTTTAATGGCAGATTTAGTGTGGGTGTGGGTATGTGTGTGTGTGTGGTTCTACAAACAGAATGGAAAACAGAACACAAATTACAATCAAATTATAGACAACAATAATCACCATATAACATATTACAGCCACATACTTGTCTTATAGGCCCTAATACTAAGCTGGCGGCTTTTACTTATAGTCTGAACCATATTTGACAACAAAGAAAATAAACATCTTCCCATCACTTAACTCTTGTGCCCCACTCACTTATGATGCCAACTAAAGAAGGCAAATACACATAACAAATCCCCAACTCAAACCAAACTCAGTTTGGCCTAGGCGAACTTAGCTTAGCTTAGCCCGCTTAGCTTAGCGATAACTTAGCTTATAGAAAATGTACAAACAGAGGACGTCCAGAGCAATAAAACATACAGGCTATCCTTCTTACACAAGAAATATCCTGTAACTCACCAGTCTTATGGACGCACACTCTCATTGAACCCACATAAACTGCTCCCGAGCATAACTTGTGATTGACACTGCCTTCATGAACACCATTTTCCATCCCAGTCAAAACATTACTCACAAAACGGCCGCGCCCTCTAGTGGCGAGGCAGAAAACTGCATCACAGTCCTGCCTTCAGAACACTTTTGTAACCCACAAACTGAACGGTCACTCTCATTTTTCACATTTTCACTAAACTAAATTTTATTTTATCTAGTTGGTTGTAGCGGAGGCGGAGTCAGTTGGATCCGCTCTCCCTGCCCAGCGACGCAGGGGAAACTAATTCTGTCAGGGATACCCACCTTGGCACAAGACTGCCCATGGTCTTTCCACACTCACCACAGTAAATGCAGTGCATCATGTTGTCAGTGTTACTGTATCTTAGCCAGAGGAACTGGTCAAGCCACTTTCTTTTCTCATTACCCACAGCTACATCCACTTCCATCAGGCCCAGGCTACTCACCTCTCTCTATACGCCTGCACTTTCAAATGCGCCCACACACAGGAACATATGGACCACAGCCAATCACAGAGGTGACTATCTCTGATTGGTTTAGACCACGAAATGGGCATAATGTGTGTCTGTTGGTGACCACTCGGACACTTTCAGAGACTTTTTCTTTTACTCGAATGGCTGGTCGCACCAGTAAAACCTAGGATTTTTTTTTAGTCGCACCATTGAGAAATGAGGTGGTGCTCTAGAGCCCTGAACAGAGTGAAGATTTGTGTAGAAGCAGGAAGTGTGATCAGCTGCACTCACCACTGTTGCTGAGAGGAACCTGATGGACTCCAGTGAATCTTCTTTTAGAGACAAACAGGACTCGACTGCAGCTCTGCTGCTGCTCTCTCACACTGTCACTTCTGCAAAATGACGTTGGGCTTCTTGTTTTTCAGCTGTTGCTCCGCCTCTTCCTGCCTCTCCCTTTACAGGAATCAGCCGGTCTGTACTCAGTGACTGTGTGCAGCGGGTGGAGGAGTGAGGAGTGGTGTGTGGGTTCACACAGTAATGACGGCCTCAGGTGATCAGGAGAAACTACCTGGATTTCCTTTTTCCACAGCAGACTGAGAGCTTCAGGTGGACCCTGAAGGAGGTCTCAGACACAGGTGGTAAAAGTACACACAGTGTGTACTGAAGTAGAAGTACTACTGTTAAAAATACTCCAAGTACTAATTCAACTTCTTTACTCAAGTAAAAGTAAAAAGTAGTGGCTGTGAAATGAGAGTAAAAAGAGCTGATTGAAGAACATTTCTAACACGTGTTTATACAAAGCTAACTGAACCATGTGCTGCATCAACGTGATAATAAAATAATATTATTCACTTTGTTTCTAATAAATATTCCCAGCTTGAATCAGACAAGTTGAACATGAGCAGAGAAAAAGAAGCAAATCCAAATATTCCTGTGTTCAGTTTTCTCCATTTACAGGCCGACTGTGCCTCTAAACAGGAACATGAGCAGGAAGAGGCTGAAGTGGATTCAGCAGGTGGAGGATGCCTAACATCAGCTGGAAAGATTTACTGTGACGTTTGTTTGCTGTTTTCGCCTCGTGCACGAGAACATCACCAAATAAACTCCAGACAGTTTTTAATATTTCACTGTTCAAGAGCAAAAAGACTGACGGACTGTGTTTAAGGCCACCTCACAAATGTCACACATGAAATATTCAGTGTTTATTTGCTGGTTTGTTGGCAGCAGCTCCTTAAAGTCTGTCACACATCTGTTTGACCGTCTCCAGTTAATCTGAGACACCAGTTAATCTGCAACAGCAGCATCAGGCGGCTCAGCTGATCTCTGGTGTGTAGCTGCTGTGCTGCGCTCCCATTCCTCAGTGAAAGCAACAGCAGAACAAAAACTCTCTCGATCCACATGTTTGAAAAGAAAGCTTTTAAACAGATGGACACACTCAGTAAAGGACAAATAAGTAAGAAAAAATTAGAGTAAAGAGTAAAAGCAGGAGCAACTGAAACAGGCTGCATGCTAGCTGACGCATGCTAGCTGACGCATGCTAGTTGACGCATGCGCACTAGACTTGTAGTAATAGTAATAAAGTACTAAAATTACTTTATTGTTATGGTTTTAGTTACATGAAATCCTGCATCAAAAAGAACAACACAGCGATCACAGACGTTTCTGCCAACAAACCAACATTAACCCAGAACAGCCTCTAAAACAACCTGCTGTGGTTTGGAGTAGAGATTCCTGAGTTTACCAGGTGCACCTGAAGGCAGCACAATTTAAACCGTAAATAATGATGTAGGTGCGCAAATCCTTTTCAAGCATCACACCATCAAATGAGCCGGCTTACCTTTGTTGCACTTCTACACTAAGTTCTACGCCAGCGTTTCTTCAATGTTTCTTCATTGGTGATTTTTGTTCCACAAACCAAAAGAACAAAGATTCAACCTTTAATATATTTTCATGTGTGTTTCAAGCACTGTGACATATCACACACACACATGCTGAGTGTGTCACTGATAAAGCTGTGACACAGCAGCTCACTCAGTCCAGTCCAGTAACAGACTCACCTGTTAGCAGCAGCTCTGCCCTCACAGAGCTCAGCTGCTTATTTCAGTCAGCAGGAAACATTAATATTATGGACTACAGCCGTCTGTCAGGGCCGTTCAAGGACACAACGTCACACACAGGTTTAAACTGTTAGACTCATGAATACCCACAACGTTCGATGCACATTTCTCTTTAACAGGAGCAAACGGCCTGATCAGATAATATAAGAACTCATAAAAGCTCATTTATGTAAATCTCTGCTTGGACCAGTGAAACAGTCTCACACTGATTAAACACCATCACTACTTCAGTAATGACAGAGGGGCGTAGGCGTGCTCGTGGGACAGCTTCCTCCAGCTGTGGAAACCAGATGTGGAAGCAGACTCCCTGATGTTGCAGTCCAACACCAGCAGAGAGGACTCAGCTGCTGGGCGGAGCTTATCTTCCTGTCCTGTTCAAATCCAGCATGAAACTCTTCTTATGTTCCCTCTTCAGTCTGATCCTGTCTAACAAACATCACTGTTCACCTCCTCCTCCCTCTGCACTCAAAAAAATGAAACGTTGACTTTAATTAAAATTATTTTGTCAACAGGTTCCACGAAATTGCATTGTGTTAGTTTAAAGCAAAAATCTTTAGTTCATCTAATTTTAAAAAACTACTTAAGATTAACAAGAGATATTTAAGACTAACTAAATCAAGTTCTGTTGTATGAACATAGATGATATATTTTCAGGTTAGATAGTTTAGTTACTTCAACACATTTCTTATTTGTGGCAGTAAAATGTTAAATTTAAGTTAGATTAATTCAAATATTATATTTTCAGCCACCTTGTGCTTTATTAATTAGTTTTACATAAATCTATTTTGTCAACAGGTTCCACACAAATGAATTAAGTACATCCAACTTATTTTTTTAAATTTCTTTTATTGCCAACACATTCAGCGAGCATTTGTGTAAACCCAGTCCAAAATAAAACATGACAGCTCATTAGGGTTAGTAACTAACAGTATGTAGACAGATGCAACATCACGACTTTAAATTAAATGTCTGTATCTGCCAGAAATAGAAAAAAATACATTGAAGACCACATAACACATTGATAAGATGACACTTGAGTTATGCACATGTGATGCTAGTAAGGTCTGGAGTGTTTTTTCTTTTAGTGTCTAAAATGAATAGCAAAGTTGCTATTTGCAATGATTGCTTAGGGTCAGTCCAGTAACACAATGCCAATGAAGTGCTTTCCTTTAACAATGCAAAGTGAAGTGTCCACCTCAACAGCCACAATTAAAAAAATTAATGTAATAATAATAATAATAATAATAATAAATAGCCCACTGATATTAGCAATCAAAGAAAATTATATCACCATCCCAAATAAAACTTTAATAAAACATGCCAACATTATGGTCTAACAATAAAACAGCTTGTCAGCGTTCGGTTTTTTGCAACAGCACAGCAGTAACCATTTAACACTTGCCACTGTCAACGTTTATTTTACCAGTGTTTGGGCAAAAAGCTTGAGTTGTAAACATTTTAACATGGAAACAATTGTTCGTCTTTAAAAGTCCGCAAATTATACATTCATCCTGCATTCCTAACTTACCCTTATTCTTAGTATGTATTGCAATTACCTTTACAATGCACACAATGTAACACAAACTGAATATGAACATATTTCCACCTCATAACAATATGCCTTGAACGCTAATATACACACCACCCTTCAACATTTCTGGTGCAGTATCATCTCTCAATTAAATCCTTTGATTCTCAATTAAATCCCCCCCACAAGAGTAAAATCTCTCAAATTGTAGTAGTTTACAAACTTTTCAAAATTTTCAAAATTTCTCTTAAATGTAATTTTCCCTTTATCTGTCATTTTCAACAAATTACCATTTTATTCCCATTCAGCCTCCGAAAAACTTCTGTCCATCTGACAGAACATTCATCATCCAAATTAAGGGTTGGCTTATTCATTCAGTTTATTCTTGAGCAACTGTACCTTGGTCAAGAGTCTGCTGACATACAGATGAAGGAAGAGCTTCTGAAGTACTTCAAAGAAAGCTTTCAGTCTTGAGGTTAACTGAGATTTAGTGCATATATCCCACCCATTAAGAGTGCGCATGCAGAGGCCAGGTCTTCCAGGTCATGCAGGACACACTAAATGGTTATACCCACATCGGCTGAAGGAGTGCTGGGATCAACTCTTTCGATGGTGAAGATAGCAAGGGTCATTTGTTCCAGCTCCCTCTGAACAGCTGTAGCGTAACTTAGACAAAAAAACATAGAAAAATGGCATCCAGTTTAATGAAGTAAACACACTATTAGGAACATGCACCCCAGTGAGCCACTACAGGGAGTGCAGAATTATTAGGCAAATGAGTATTTTGTCCACATCATCCTCTTCATGCATGTTGTCTTACTCCAAGCTGTATAGGCTCGAAAGCCTACGACCAATTAAGCATATTAGGTGATGTGCATGTTGATAAAAGTTCGGCGCTGCGCGTTTGAGGTTGGCGCTATTAAAGTCCCCCGTCACAATAAGCGCAGCGTCCCGGTGTTGTGTCTGGTGCTGTGTGAGTGCCTCATGCAGCTCGCATAAGGCGGTGACCGTGTCCGCTTGTGGTGGAATATAAACGGCACTTATAATGACCGATGTAAATTCCCGAGGTAGATAAAAAGGACGACACATGATGGACAGTAGCTCCAGATTTGGTGTGCAGGAGCGTGTGAGAGGAACAACGTTCGCACTGTTGCACCAGTTGTTGTTCACCATTAAACACACGCCGCCTCCCCTTGACTTCCCCGAGTCCCGTGTCCTGTCCATGCGGTGAACCGAGAAGAACTCGGCCGGCTGGATGGTGTGGTCCGGCACCGCTGGGTTCAGCCATGTCTCGGTGAAGCAGAGGAGATTGCAGTCCCGAATGTCTCTCTGGAACTTTATCCTGGCCCTGAGGTCATCAAGCTTGTTCTCCAGTGACTGGACGTTGGCGAGCAGGATGCTAGGCAGAGGTGTGCGGTGTGCACGAGCTCTCAGCCTGTTCCTGACGCCGGCTCGCTTCCCTCTAGGCCGCCACTGCTTCCCTTTGTTCTCCCTCAAGATCTCACTCGGCCAGCTCGGATCCGGAGTTAAAAACTTCGAATTGTGAGTACATTGTATACCAATAGAAACAAGAGTGTCACTGTCATACCTAATGTACCCAATGGTGATGATTTTGCCGATTTAGAAACGCTGAAAACTAACTTAAAAAACAAAGACAAAGAAAAAGTGGTCGGAGCAGTCGTGACGGCAGCCGACCTCACCGGCGACATCTTCTCACCTACACCTACTCACCTACTCACCTTCTCATCTACTCCACACTCAACCAACGTGGAGACAGACATAAAGAGACGCTGTACACACGATCACACTCCCCAAGCGTACTCTAAGAACCGGGTCTAGGTACCCTTGCCCCTGGAGGGGGGAACTGCACCCAGACCCAGGTGGTGTTACCCTTTTCCCTGTGGTGGGGAGATGCAGACCGCCCTGACTCCGCAGCAGCAGGGAGGCCCCACACTCCAGACCGCAGTCGGCAGGCCAACTCCTCCTCCTAGCCCCCCCGCTCCAGCAGGCCGTATGTATGTTCACGTTCTCTGCAGCCCTGAGCTCCTCCGGCAGGAAAATGTAGCACAAAGTGCTTTACGTGGTTAAAAGCAGCCCAGCCCACCCTCCAACTCACTCCCCACACTCTCATTAACATAAATGATGTGAATACACACATATCCCCCCCCCCCCCCCCCCCCCACACACACACACACACACACACACACACACACTTAAAGAGTAAAAATTGGGCTGGGTTCACATGAGCCAAGTGAGGAAACACTATAACAGGGAGCCATCTGCACCGGGAGCCGGTCACAGACCGCAGCCTCCAGGCTGGGCACACAGCAGGAGAGAGGCCAAGGAGCCCCCCAACCAGGCTGAGAGGACCCCCAGAGACCCAGCAGCCACGGTCAATCACAGCCCCGGTGCAGAGAGCGCCCTCCGAGGAAACACTGGAGATATGACGCAATACAATATATATAGGGTAAAATGATAAAATAAATAAGAACAGGATATAATATAAATATAAATATAAATAGAGTAAGAAGATTAAAAAATGAATAAGAATAAAATCAATAAATATTAGGTAAAGCCTAAATTAATAATAGAATAACAGGATAGAATAAATAAGCATAAAATAAATAAACGCTAAGTAAAAGCTAAATTAAAAAGGTGGGTCTTGAGCCTGTTCTTAAAAACATGTACGTTCTCTGCGGCCCTGAGCTCCTCCGGCAGGCTGTTCCACAGACGAGGACCATACCACTGAAAAGCTGCCTCTCCGTGAGTATGTGTCCTGACTTTAGGGACAATCAAAAGGCCAGTACCAGAGGACCTCAGGGTCCGCGAGGGTTCATATGGTAAAAGCAGATCTGAGAGATAAGAAGGCCCAAGACCATTAAGACATTTAAAAACCAATAAAAGAACTTTAAAATCGATCCTGAAACACACGGGGAGCCAGTGCAGCGATTCTAAAACCGGTGTAATGTGGGCCCGCCCTCTGGTCTTCGTCAGCACACGAGCTGCCGAGTTTTGCAAAAGTTGTAAAGTTGAAATATTCTTCTTAGGAAGACCAGAGAGCAGGGCAGTAATCAATGCGACTGGTAATAAAAGCATGCATCAGCATCTCCGTGTTGGCCCGAGAGAGAATAGGGCGGACTCTGGCTATATTTTTTAGATGATAAAATCCAATTTTAGTTACATGTTTAATATGTGGGATAAAACCAAGCTCAGAGTCAAAAATAACACCCAGGTTTTTCACTTGTAGCGAAGGACATAGTGAAAATGCCTGTAATTTAGACAAGAGTTTCTCTCTCTGAGCCTCAGGACCGACGATTAAAACTTCAGTTTTGTCCTGGTTAAGCTGTAAAAAGTTTTCTGCCATCCAAGATCTTATATCCAAGACACAGTTAAAAAGGGCATCCATTGGTCTGGTGTCATCAGGAGACACGGAGATGTACAGCTGCGTGTCATCAGCGTAACTGTGGAAGTTCACTCCATGCCTCCTGATGACACTGCCGAGAGGCAGCATATACAAATTAAAAAGTACAGGGCCTAGAACCGACCCTTGAGGCACACCACATGTCATTTTATGGATCTTAGAGGAGCATGTATCCATACTCACCATAAAAGATCTGTCAGAGAGATAGGAAGTGAACCAGTTGTGTACAGCACCAGAGAGGCCCACCATGTGTTTCAGTCTGTTTAAAAGAATAGCGTGGTCTACTGTATCAAAGGCTGCGCTTAGATCCAGCAGCACCAGCACTGAGAGCTTTTGGGAGTCCCAGTTACATCTAAGATCAGTTAAAACCTTTAGGAGAGCCGTCTCTGTGCTGTGGTTCACCCTAAATCCAGACTGGAATATCTCCAGGATCTGTCTATCATTGAGAAAATCAGTAATCTGAGTAAAAACAAGTTTTTCTAAGATTTTACTTAAAAATGGTGAGTTGGATACAGGTCTGTAGTTATTAAAATCATTACAATCCAAACTGCTCTTCTTCAGAAGGGGCCTCACCACCGCCGTTTTAAAGGCAGCAGGGAAGACACCCAACTGAAGAGAGCAATTCATCACGTATAAAAGCTCAGCCTCAAAGAATCCATAAAGTGTTTTAAAGAGTGAAGAAGGGATTGGATCTAAAGGACATGTGGTGGGTCTCACTGTGGAGAAAACCTTCTGAAAGTTCTCAGCATTAACCAGGACAAAGCTGTCCAGTGTCTCCTCAGGTACAATCGAGCCCTCCGCAAACTGCTCACAAAGAAGTTTTCTAACTTTTCATTTTCTTTTAACAAGTTACAAAACAAGCAGCTGTTGCTAGGTTAGGATCTAACAAAGCCTTAGACTCAAGTCACTCTTCTTTTTTCCAACTGAGTGGCATCCCAAATATGACAAGAACCTACATCAATCAGCCACAACATTAACACCATCTGGTGAACATGTGTCAAAAGTATATCCTTTATATATTTATAAATGCACCATGGGGGGCTTAGGGTGAAACAGCATTTCAGTACACTGTATACTGTGTATACTACTGTATTGTCAATAAAGCTCTTGAATCTGAATCTAAGACTCGTTGTAGCAGCTCCCCAAGTTCAGCAGCATCCCACCTGTTAGATAAACAGGTATGATGAATAAGGTAGCCCCATCTGTAACATTTATTCCCAGCCAGGAGAGTAGGGGGAGGACTCTGTAGTGAAGGTGAGGGTGGGGGGGTTGTGTGCTGGTCAAACCTGTTGAAGAAGTTGTTGAGTTCGTTTGCCTTCTCCACAGTCCCCCCCACTGTGCTTTTCTTGATGTTGTGGCCTGTGATGGTTTTCACACCATTCCAGACCTCCCTCATATTGTTCCTCTCCAACTTCTGCTCCACCTTCCTCCTGTAGGTGTCCTTTGCTTCCCTCGGGCAGCGTTTCACCTCCCGCTGTGCTGCTTTCACCTCCTCCTTCACTTTGCTCCTGAAAGCCTTCTTCTTCATGTTTAGGACAGATTTGACTTCCTTACCCACGGTTTGTTTTTAGCCCTCTACTGCATGAATTTTTAATTTTGGGGGAAAAAATCTTTCTCCCTATTTTGGGGGAGCTTTAGGGTCCCTAAAAATATATGAATCATAAAATTTGACATCCTGACATACACTCTGCCACGACACCAGTTAGAAGTGCCAGCTTGATTTCAGATCCAGGCCAGGCTTGTTTTCTATGAGACTGGGCCACATAAACCAAACCACAATCGAGCCAGATGTGGCATGCCATCACATAGACAGTGCCATCTATGCCAGGCCTGCCCCATATCTGGATGATATACGTCTTATCATGCCAGGAGTCAGCCAACAGTGTCGGCTTGATACCATATCTGGGCCAGACCTGCTTGCTATGTGGGCAGTAGCTCCTCGGCCGGGATGTTGTGTCTCTTGCCGGTCTGTGTCTTTGTGTTTAGTGCCAGCAGCTCCACTCTTGAGTAGATGAAGGAGCTGGTTCCAGAAGTTTTGAAAAGTGCGTTATCCTTTGCTATATCTAAGAGGTAGAAAGTAAAACAACTAAAGGAAGGTGAAAAAGAGTTTGAAGGACTAGTCTAAAACAGTTAAAAGTTAAGAAACAAGTACGGTTTTGCAGAGCTACTTGGAAAGGCTGCCGTCACTCCAGCGCCATCTTGGTCTTATCATGGCCTGCAACATGTGCATATTCAGGCCGGATGAGTTAGCTGAAAAGAGACGCCAGTGCCGGACCCAGAAACCATGCCATGTAACGGTAGTTGCAGTTCCCTCTGAGGCCTTCCCCAAACCGCAACTCAATTATTGTTAAAGCCGTTCGTCTTTATCTAATAAAAACGCTCAAACCTAAAATGAGGAAATGGGCCAGCTAGTGAAAGAAAGAGGAATATTTAGGGATAGATTTACTGATGTCTGCAGCAGCACAAAGACTTTCTTAGATGGTAAAAAGCTGCTGGCTTTACTGACGAGGCTCAGAGTCAGTTTGTGACTGGAAGCTGTGGACAAGAGAATTTTGTGGCCTTATGTGTTTGTAAGACTTTCACTTTCAGGAGAAGATTCACATGAGTCACAAAACATGAACTACAAAGTCTGTAACACACAATTTACTGCAAACTGCATGAAATCTGACCCTGTGGGGCGATCATGGCTCAAGAGTTGGGAGTTCGCCTTGTAATCGGAAGGTTGCCGGTTCCAGCCCCGGCTCCGACAGTCTCGGTCGTTGTGTCCTTGGGCAAGACACTTCACCCGTTGCCTACTGGAGGTGGTCAGAGGGCCCGGTGGCGCCAGCATCCGCCAACCTCGCCTCTGTCAGTGCGCCCCAGGGTGGCTGTGGCTACAATGTAGCTGCCATCACCAGTGTGTGAATGTGTGTGACTGTGATAGGTTTGTAGCTTAAACCTATTCGCTGGAACGTTCAGGACAATTTAACTACACAGCAAAGCAAGACACGAGTAGGCAAAGTTCTTTATGTTTCTCGTGCACGGGAGAGAACTGGTCAAACGCCGTTCCTTCGCTTGACCCCAGTTGCTCTCGTCCGCTCCCCCGTAACACTGCTCTTTTATTGAGGTTACGTGAATATACATAGGTTCATTAACTGCTGGACTTCCAGACCAGAAGGTTTAGGGAAGCCGGTTATGGGGTCACACTCTGACCCCCCCCCCCCACACACACACACACACACACACTTACACAACGCACAGGCAGAGTGTGACCCCATAAAGACTTCCCTAAACCTGCTGGTCTGCAAGTCCAGCAGTTCATCTAAACAAAAGGCACTTAGACTAGAACAGACATAGATACGTTTATCCTACCACAAAACAATAAGAGAAGCTACGACCTCTCCCATGCTCCCAGGATGTGGCTGTGAAAGCCAGAACACTCTGGAATGCACACAAAGTCTTTGCAGACTATAGAGATTGACAGACCACGTGACTTTCGCGCATTGCATGCCGCAGGGCCGTGCAGAGAGGTTTAAAGGGGCGGGTGCTCAAAGTTAAAAAGGGACACATTGAAGCAGGCTGAATAACAACAACACACATTCATCAAGAATCTAATATGGGCAACAAGGCAAAGCAAACGTCGCCGATGTTTTACCTGATGGGTACATGGTAAATGGCCTGCATTTGTATAGTGCTTTTCTAGTCCCTAAGGACCCCAAAGCGCTTTACATATCCAGTCATCCACCCATTCACACACACATTCACACACTGGTGATGGCAGCTACATTGTAGCCACAACCACCCTGGGGCGCACTGACAGAGGTGAGGCTGCCGGACACAGGCGCCACCGGGCCCTCTGACCACCACCAGTAGGCAAACACGGGGTTAGTATCTTGCCCAAGGATATTTGGCATGCAGCCAGGAGGCAGCCTGGGATCGAACCACCGACCTTCTGATTAGTGGCTGACCTGCTCTGCCACCTGAGCTACAGCCACAGTACAATGTTGCTGTTGAGGGGTTGCTGCTGCTCCTGCTGCTGATAGTGCTGGAGGGCAGGGCTGTGTTGATCTGAGACTGTAGACATTAAAAAGTCCACAGGAGAGATGGTAGCTGATTAAACAAGTGTCATGAGATAATAACAAAATGCAAAGATTGGTGACAGCGCTTGGAACCATAAGGCAACAAAAACTGTGAGAAATAATTTAGGCTCCGCCTGTGAATCACTCTTTGCTTCTCTTCTTCCTTCCATCATTTCATATATCACTCTCCACTTGCTGTCTATCTGAGAACAAGGCACAACTTGCTATTGCAATAAACTATAATCTAATTATCCACACCTAACAACTCCAGCATCTAAAATAAAATGATGACAGAAAAATGTTATAGCCCTGCCTTTAGTAGCCTCACACAGCTCCTGCTGTTTCCTCCTCATGTCCTTACCAGCCATGTCTGCACAATGTTATATCATGGGTAATATTTTTTTAAATCCATCTAAATAAAACACACACATGCACACACAGTGACATTTTAGAGCTTCTTCAGAATACTGTATATACTATGGGCATCACAGTGCTGATCCAGAATCCTTACATTATTATTTATTACTAGAGCTACAATAATAAAGCAATGAGGAGGGGGAAGTAATAAATATGAAATAATGTATTTATGATGATTCCATGTGTTTCACTATCCACTCTGTGCAGGGCAAAGCTTATTACATGTTTAAACTGCAGAGATACAATCATTTTACTGCTGTAAAATCCAACTTTTGTCTTATTTAAAATATAAATCTAATATAATCTGCTTCTTAATGTATGTTCTTTAAAATACAGCGTGTGTTTTTAATATATTATAATTATAATAATTATTATGTGGACATGCATATTAGATCGTTTTTTAGTGAAATATAATCCCTCCAGAAAGGCAGGAAAAGCCCGGAAACTTGCTTTAAAACTAAATATGTTCCCTAAAACGGTGACAGAGCTACAGACCCATGACAGCCTTACACAGGTAGCCAGCAGCTATGACCAGCACTACATGTGCAGTTAATAAAAGGACAGGTAATGTTTGTCGCGCTGTTGCACACACAGCACGTGTTGTGCCCTTAAACAGGGGAAATAGTGAGGAGAGGTGAAAGAACGGCACAGACACGCAGCTCTCACTCTCACTCGTCTGTATTGAGTTTCAGAAGCAATACAACCAAAACAATATTCTTATGGATGCACTCAGTCTCAGGACAACTGTATCCAAACTAAGTGACTATTGTTCGCTGCATTAGCTGATGAGAATACTTTAGATAACATGAACTGTAGCATTAGACAAGAACATATTTTTAACTCGCACATGTTAGCTGACACAGTCACTAACTTTCCACAGCAATGAAATAATACTTTAAGTACTGCATGTCTTTCAGTAGTTAACCAGTAAGTACACCTACTTACTGGTTGTGTCGCATCAGTCTGTGTCTCTGAGTTAACTTGTGTTTCTCCTACAGCTCCGGACCGGAAACAATGCGCGTGCTCTTTGTGAGCTCGTTCCCGGCTCGTAACCAGCGCGTTCTGCCGTCAAGGGCGATCATTGGTTAATAGTGATCATGTGACTGATGCAAGCCAGATCCTTTTATTTAGCAAAACTGTGATTAATAGTTAAATATTATTGTTGAGGGGCACAGACAGGACTCCGCACCCACACACACATTAAAAATAATAATAATAATAATTTTTTTTTAAAAAGTTGCCTCAACAAAAAGGCACTTTGAGCACCCATCAGGAAAGGGGCGGGTGCTCAAGCCCCTCTAGCCCCCCCCCTCTGCACGTGCCTGGCATGCCGGGAACTCGTGGCAAAACAATCCAAGTACCTGCATCAAATGCAAGCATTTGCAGCACCGCAAAACGTTCATTCTTCGGTTCCAATAAATTCTTGCTTTTTCTTTGCCCCCCAAAAGGGTATGTACAAAACAAAGGAGAACAATGCCGGTCCGTACAAAGACAGACTTGATGAAAAGTCAAAGAAAAGATACGAGGAAAAAAATCAAAGGAGTGAAAGGGTTAGACCCTTACGAGCACACAGAGGGACAAAAGACGTCAGTGTGCTGCCCAACTTTCACCACGCGCAGATTTATAATCATACGGTTCTTGGAGTGAGTGCATACACTCATGAAGTTTAGTAACTTCAGGTCACTGCAACAAGCCCAGGTACAGTTTACCGACGGATGGGTGCAGGACCTTGAAATGCACCGTGTAGAACGAAAGACCATCGTACGTATCATAAGTTTACCAGTCTCACAAATTGTCGTCATAAATACACATTCCTTAACCGTTTATTAATATAACCTTTGAGCTCAACGGTAATTAATTAGTAGTGGAAATAATTTCTGGTACACATCACAGAAATGTAGCAGTGACAATAATATTGTATGCTGTAATCGTACTGGACAATTAGTGATACAGAACAACTGTTTTATCCTGTGAATAAAAGTATATGTTTTTGTCAATGTACCATAATAACAGAAGCGAAACACAATATTGTGTCAGGACAATTCACTGTTTATGCACAATAAACAAAGGAGCATAGCGCGACAATTTCTGTTCAGCGCCAGACTTGCTTGTAACCTATATCACCAATTATTATTATTTTGTGCATTTCTTCTGTGTCTGGGCACTCCTCTGGATACTCTTACACCAGAGAAGAGCTCCTTAACTACAGGACTACAACGCCTGTGGATTTACTTCCAATATTTGTCGCATCTGCGGCAGATTTACTGCAGACTCTGATCAGGAAAGTGAGACGCCGGAAGAGAAGTAAGCGAGCCGGCGTACTCGTGCGTTTGAGGAGACGCGGACTGCGAACTGCTCTTCCTGGGATCTTCCTTTCCAATGTACGCTCACTCGGGAATAAGATTGACGAACTGGCCCTGATGAGAAGCATGAACAGAGACTTTGCCTCCTCCTGTGTCTTATGTTTTACGGAGTCGTGGCTCTGTGAGGACATCCCAGACTGCGCGCTCAAGCTGGAGGGCTTTCATCTGCTGCGCGCGGACCGGCAGGCCGCTCTCTCTGGTAAGACCAAAGGTGGAGGTGTCTGCTTCTACATTAATAGTGGCTGGTGCACAGATGTAACAGTGATTGCTCAGCACTGCTCTTCCTCTCTGGAATATCTTTTTATTCACTGCAAACCGTTTTATTCTCCGCGGGAGTTTGCTTCATTCATCCTGGCCGCTGTTTACATCCCGCCAGATGTGGATGCGCAGGCAGCTCAGTGCGCACTCGCGGAGCAGATACTGCACATGGAGCGGACATTCCCGGACTCTCTCATCATTGCTCTTGGGGACTTTAACAAAGCCAATCTGAGCCATGAGCTTCCGAAATATAAGCAGTATATTAAATGCCCGACCAGAGAGGAGAGGACATTGGACCACTGTTACAGCACGATCAGCGGGGCCTATCGTGCGGTGCCCCGCGCTTCACTCGGACTTTCTGACCACGTCATGATCCACCTAATCCCCGCGTACAGACAGAGGCTGAAGCTCTCCAAACCTGTCGTGAGGACTAAAAAACTGTGGAGCAACAAGGCTGTGGAGGAGCTTCGCACGTGTTTGGAGACCACAGACTGGGACACAATGAAGGCTGCTTCTAACAGCTTGGACGAGTTTACGGACACTGTCACCTCCTATATCCACTTCTGTGAGGACAGCATTGTGCCATCACGCACCAGGGTGAGTTATAACAATGACAAACCCTGGTTTACTCCTAAACTCAAAAAGCTGTGGCTGGAAAAGAGAAAGGCGTTCAGAAGCGGAGACAGGGACTGCTACAGAGAGGCCAAGTACAGGTTCACTAAAGAAGTGGACATTGCTAAACATCAGCACTCTGAGAAGATGCAGCAGCAGATCTCAGAGAATGACTCGGCCTCTGTGTGGAAAGGTTTTAGGAATATTACAAATTACAAGCCTAAAACCCCCCACTCCACTGATGACTTGCTCTTAGCCAACACCCTTAACGACTTCTACTGCCGTTTTGACGAGCCATCAGGCAGCCTTCACACCTCCAACGACCCCAACAATAGAGGCACTTTGGACACTCATTCCCCCACCTCTCCCCCCTCCATAGAGCCATCACCACCTTCAAACCGTTCACCTACAACACCCCCCTCCTCACCCCACACAAAAGAGGATTTCACACCACCTCCTCCCACCACAACTCTTCATATTCATGAAGCAGATGTGAGGAAGCAGTTTAAGAATCTGAATGCTCGGAAAGCTCCCGGCCCAGACGGTGTGTCTCCTGCCACCCTCAGACACTGTGCAAACGAGCTGGCCCCAGTGTTTTCTGGCATCTTCAACTCCTCACTGCAGGCATGTCATGTGCCTGCCTGCTTCAAGTCCTCCACCATAATCCCTATCCCCAAGAAACCTAGGATCACTGGACTAAATGACTACAGACCCGTGGCTCTGACATCTGTGGTCATGAAGTCATTTGAGCGCCTAGTTCTCTCCCATCTCAGGACCCTCACGGCCCCCCTCCTGGACCCCCTGCAGTTTGCATATAGAGCCAACAGGTCTGTAGACGACGCCATCAACATGGCCCTACACTTCATCCTGCAGCATCTGGACTCCCCAGGAACCTACGCCAGGATCCTGTTTGTGGACTTCAGCTCTGCCTTCAACACCATCCTTCCAGACCATCTCCGAGGCAAGCTTTCCCAGATGAATGTGCCTGATCCCATCTGCCGGTGGATCACTGACTTCCTGACGGACAGGAAGCAGCACGTGAGGCTGGGAAAGAATGTCTCGGACTCCCGGACCATCAGCACCGGCTCCCCTCAGGGCTGTGTTCTTTCTCCTCTGCTCTTCTCCCTGTACACCAACTGCTGCACCTCCACCCACCAGTCTGTCAAGCTAATCAAGTTTGCAGATGACACCACCGTTATTGGACTCATCTCGGACGGGGATGAGTCTGCCTACAGGAGGGAGGTTGAACGTCTGGTGTCCTGGTGCAGCCACAACAACCTGGTGCTGAATGCCCAGAAGACAGTGGAGATTATTGTGGACTTCAGGAAGCACACAGCCCCACTCCCCCCCATCATCCTGACTGACACCCCCATCACCTCTGTGGACTCATTCCGCTTCCTGGGTACCACCATCACCCAGGACCTGAAGTGGGAGCCCACCATCACCTCCGTCATCAAGAAAGCCCAGCAGAGGATGTAC
Source organism: Aulonocara sp. 'chitande type north' Nkhata Bay (assembly GCF_057382095.1). Taxonomy (NCBI): domain Eukaryota; kingdom Metazoa; phylum Chordata; class Actinopteri; order Cichliformes; family Cichlidae; genus Aulonocara; species Aulonocara sp. 'chitande type north' Nkhata Bay. The sequence continues at coordinate 2,155,959 of NC_141346.1, forward strand.
TTCCTGAGGCAGCTGAAGAAATTCAACCTGCCAACACGGACGATGATGCAGTTCTACACCGCAATCATCGAGTCCATCCTCACCTCCTCCATCACCGTGTGGTACGCTGGAGCCACTATCAGGGACAAACAGAGACTGCAGCGTGTTGTGCGCTCTGCTGAGAAGGTGATTGGCTGCAGACTCCCATCTCTGCAGGACCTGTACACCTCCAGGACACTGGGGCGTGCAGCTCGGATCTCAGCTGACCCTTCTCACCCTGGACACAGTCTGTTTGACCTGCTCCCCTCAGGCAGGAGGCTCCGGTCCATTCGCACCAGAACCTCTCGCCATAAGAACAGTTTCTTCCCCTCTGCTGTTGGACACATGAACAATAACCGTATGACTGTTCCCACCACTAACACATGACCCTACGCTGTGTCACTGCATCATTCCATGTTTGGCACTGATCACCACCTGCACTCATGTATATATCATGTATATATCTATCTACTTAGCACTTTTAATTCTTATTCTTATTTTATATTTTTATGACAGTATGTTTGCACTGAAGCACCGCAGCAATTTCCTAATGTTGTAAACCTGCTCAACATTTGGCAATAAAACCCTTTCTGATTCTGATTCTGATTCTGATGTTAAGAAAAATGACGCATTAACTACAACAGCAGACTGACCTTTGTGGAAATGCTTGGAGCAGACTAACCTGTGAGCTGGAGTGTTCTGGGACGTCTTTGAATGGCTGCAATCCAGTCGCGTCTTTGTTACTTCGGAAACATGGCTCGAACAATTTCTCTTCAACGACGTAATCCGATAACAACCGATCTCTTTACCCGTCAGCTTCCCGTGGCTGTCATGCGACCGGCTATTGCAGTTAATAATACAACAGCTTCTTGCCATTTTTGTGTTTCTTTTTATCGCTGTGTAACTGATTTCAATTGAAAGCCTGCGTGCGCTTGTACCTCTTGCCACGAGTTCCCAGAATTCTTTGCGGTTTTACCCCTGAATGACGTAACATTTTCAATCTCTATTAAGGATCAAACCTCTACCAACATGACATTAATTATACAACTCTAGGCATATATGAGTAGATATTTCTAAGCATAAATGACAATCAACAATACAAATCTAACAACTGAATGTTGTGTAAAGTGCTTTGCGGTCCTTACGGACTGAGCAAATACAAATACAGGCCATTTACCATTTACCTGAAGAAATCCAGTCTTCTGCCTGCTGTGGCTGTGATAGAAAGAGGAACACAAGCACTGACTGTGAGCTCATGTCTTATGTCAGCACTTATGCTGGGCTTACACTGTGCGATTTTTGGCCCATTTTGAGCCGATTTTTGAGTCGTGCGACCGTTTTGGCGATCGGCCCGATTTTGGCCTTCATCGTGCGTCGTGTAGTATACGTGGGGTAATGAGACGCGATTAACACCTCACGACCAGCTCCCGATCATCAATCGCTTGGTCGTGAGGATTTCAAACCTGTTTGAAATCCTCGCGACCGTCGTGAGGGTGTCACCGCAGTTTGTCACACTGCGCACGCGCAAACACAAATGTCAGCGAAAAAGACGGCGCAGCACGGCAGTGCAGCGTGTGATCTGGACTAGTGATGGTAAATTTGATTCTTTTTACTGAATCGAGTGATAATGAGTCACTCACCAAAGTGAATCGGGTGTTTTGAGTCATTTGATTCACTGAGTCAGTTGACCAGAGAGTGCAAAAATTTTACATTTTCACTCAAACTTAATTTGTTTCCCTTTTCATGTAAATCCCACTGCTAAGATGAATGATTTAAAAAACAACAAAAAAAACCCCAACTATTTTATAGAGAACAAAGAGCAAAAACATTTCTAAAATTAAGCAATTTCTTATCAAAATTGCTTAATAAACATTTATTTTGTTTATTTGTATTTTATTAGTATTTTCCTTAAGTGTGTCAAATATATATTTTCTCATCTAAATGTCCACTGCGCTGTGAGCCAGGGGGCGGTAATGCGCCTTAACATTGGTTGCCAACCAAGAAGAAGAAGAAGCTGTGATCCAGGAGGGAGGGGGTGAGTGAGTGATTCGTCCGCTCGCTCTATGATTCAGCACAGGAGGGAGGGGGTGAGCGAGTCCTGAGTGATTTGTTCGCTCTTTGATTCAGCACAGGAGGGAGGGGGTGAGCGAGTCCTGAGTGATTCGTTCGCTCTTTGATTCAGCACAGGAGGGAGGGGGTTAGTGAGTCCTGAGTGATTCGTTCGCTCTTTGATTCAGCACAGGAGGGAGGGGGTGAGCGAGTCCTGAGTGATTCGTTCGCTCGCTCTATGATTCAGCACAGGAGGGAGGGGGTGAGCGAGTCCTGAGTGATTCGTTCGCTCGCTCTTTGATTCAGCACAGGAGGGAGGGGGTTAGTGAGTCCTGAGTGATTCGTTCGCTCTATGATTCAGCACAGGAGGGAGGGGGTGAGCGAGTCCTGAGTGATTCGTTCGCTCGCTCTTTGATTCAGCACAGGAGGGAGGGGGTTAGTGAGTCCTGAGTGATTCGTTCGCTCTTTGATTCAGCACAGGAGGGAGGGGGTGAGCGAGTCCTGAGTGATTCGTTCGCTCTTTGATTCAGCACAGGAGGGAGGGGGTGAGCGAGTCCTGAGTGATTCGTTCGCTCTTTGATTCAGCACAGGAGGGAGGGGGTTAGTGAGTCCTGAGTGATTCGTTCGCTCTTTGATTCAGCACAGGAGGGAGGGGGTGAGCGAGTCCTGAGTGATTCGTTCGCTCTTTGATTCAGCACAGGAGGGAGGGGGTGAGCGAGTCCTGAGTGATTCGCTTATGCTTACGATTCAGCACAGGAAGGGAGGGGGTGAGTAGCTCAAATGTGCTGTTAGCATGTTAGCAGCGCGATGCTACTGTGAACCGAGGAGCTATTTTCTTGATGTGAGCTTCTACTCAGGGGTTTTTCTTCCAGTTCAGAGCAGAAATGCTTTTGTTACGAAACTGGCTGTTGTTTTTCCGCCACAATTTTGATTATAAGCTAGATATATTTCTACTAATGGAATTAGTTTGCTAACAGCAACAGGGATGAGTCAGTGAGTCAGTTGGGCTTGTGAATCATGATTCACGAGTCAGTAAAGTGATTCTCGAGTATTGAACGATTCGTTCATGAATCGAACATCACTAATCTGGACACAAGCGATGGAGGCACAACTTGTAGAACTTTGGCTCATCCGAGCCTTTTCGATGTGGCATCACAAAATTATCACGACCACAACAACAGTGAAAATAGTTGGATCTACACTGCTGCTCAATCACAGCTGCCTGATCATGTTTTTCATTAGCAATTTAGCAAAGTTGATGGTGGTGTGTGTCTGTGTGAGTGAAAGACAGAGAGGGAGAGCGACAGATTTTCTGTTATAACCTTCATGTTATGGACGCACAGTGTGAGCACTCAGGTCACATCAGAGCATCGGGTCGTATAGTGTGAGACCTGCATCGTGACCTACCAACTTCTAACCCCTGTGAGTCAATCGTGCAGTTTGAGCAGGAGCTGAATAACGTGACTGAAAAAATCGCACAGTGTCTGCCCAGCATAACACACACATTTACACTTGGTATGTGTTGAGAGAAAAAACTCACTTCCTGCTGCTAGTGTTTCATTTACCTGCAACCTTTAAGGTGGAATCTTTTCTCCCTTTTACTTAAAGTATCAGTGTGACACACTGTACATTTCAAATTTCTTAAAATTTAAATATGTTTATATTGTCTCCTGTAAAATAGTCAGATGTCTATTCATATTAATGTACAGAATTCACCTGCTTGCTGCTACTACTGCACATTCACCCAGTGTATATATTATATATATATATATATATATAATGTTCTTCCTCTACACCCCCCCCCCCCCCCCCCCCCCCAATTTTTGCACATGTCGAGGAGCGTGTCAGGCTACATTTCACTGTGTGTTATACTTGTATAACTATGCATGTGACAAATAAAGAACCTTGAACCTTGAACCTTGAACCTTGACAGAGTTGATCATCGGTTTGACTTTAATGGCTTAAAAAACTGCTGAGTGTCCCTTCTCTTCAACAGCATAAACTCAGACACCGCTCAGCTGAAAATAGTCAAATAACAGTGAATTCTTTAATATAATAGTGACACAAGTTTGAATTCAAAGCATCAGTATACACCACAAACAGCTCATTTTATAAGCTACACTCAATAACTGGACAGTGATGCTTTCTGGGGCAATTCTGGAGCACTAATGATGGTTTAAGGCCTCTAAGATTTGCACAAGCTTCTAAAGATGAAACTATAATCATCTCCTAATGGATCACTTCCTGACTTTGTTGATGCTGAACGTTCCCAGAAAAACAACGCGGGAGATTTTTTTATTCCTTATTCATGTTTTACTTCTCTTTCCTGATTTTGGTGTCAGGTGATCGTCTCTGTGCGAAGGTAAGTAAAGTTAATCTGTTATATTTTCCTGGCAAACATCAGCTGTGTGCAGCTTAGTTCCAGCAAACAACACAAATCTGCCGCTCCACAGTTCACGGTTACGGACTCTCAGCTGGACCAACGAGGCCAACCTCTTCTGTCTTTTAGTGTGTGTATATATATATATGTATATATATATATACAGTGGGGCAAAAAAGTATTTAGTCAGCCACCGATTGTGCAAGTTCCCCCACCTAAAATGATGACAGAGGTCAGTAATTTGCACCAGAGGTACACGTCAACTGTGAGAGACAGAATGTGAAAAAAAAATCCAGGAATTCACATGGTAGGATTTGTAAAGAATTTATTCGTAAATCAGGGTGGAAAATAAGTATTTGGTCACCTCAAACATGGAAAATCTCTGGCTCTCACAGACCTGTAACGTCTTCTGTAAGAAGCTTTTCTGTCCCCCACTCGTTACCTGTATGAATGGCACCTGTTTGAACTCATCATCTGTATAAAAGACACCTGTCCACAGCCTCAAACAGTCAGACTCCAAACTCCGCCATGGCCAAGACCAAAGAGCTTTCGAAGGACACCAGGAAAAGTATTGTAGACCTGCACCAGACTGGGAAGAGTGAATCTACAATAGGCAAGCAGCTTGGTGTGAAAAAATCAACTGTGGGAGCAATCATCAGAAAATGGAAGACATACAAGTAGACCTGGGCGATAAAACGATAACGATATGTATCGCGATATAACTTTTACTCGATAGAGAAATTAAGCTATCGCGATAGACCTCGCCGCTCTTGTCCTCTTAAAAAAAAAAAAAAAAAAAAGGTCAGCCAATCCAAATTAAGTAGCGCAGAGCCGAACCAATCACAGCCGCAGCGTCACATCACGTGACTTGTTACGTACAGCACAAGTGCCAGGGCGCGTGTGTGTTTGTTTGGGAAGCAGCTAGCAGCTAACTGCCGTGTCGACTGGGTGATGGAGAAAATGAGTGTACCACGTAGAGAAAAATCAACCGAGAGAACGGAAGAGAACACAAATGACAGCTCGAATGCCGAAGACATTGTCGAAAAGAAGGGCCGGAAAAGTTCCGTAGTGTGGAGATATTTCGGCTATTTGACGTCCGACAAAAAACAGAGTAGCACGCACTGTAAGTTGTGCCGACAGCATGTTCCCACCAAGACTGGAAATACAACTAACCTGTTTCATCACCTGAAGCAGTGCCACCCACAAGAGCACGCTCAATCTCTGACTGAAAGTGGTAATTTGTCATCGAAAACTACCAGGGGAATCCCTGCGAAGCAGCAACAGTCAATTGAGTCGGCTTTCTCCAGCGTCTTACCATATGACAAAAAAGGTAAGAGACATAGCGACATAACGAATGCCATAGCCTACTGTCTTGCTAAAGACATGCTACCAATAAACACGGTCGAAAATGAAGGATTCAAGCAGCTAATTAAGGTACTGGATCCTCGTTACCAACTCCCTGGACGTAAACATTTCTCTCAGACAGCGCTTCCAATGCTATATAGAGAGTGCCGTGAGGCTGTTGAGAAGGAGCTACAAACTGTATCGTTCTTTGCTACTACATCCGACATGTGGTCGAGTCGCACGTCAGAACCTTACCTTAGCCTTACTGCCCACTATATCGACCAAGACTGGAATCTGAAAAGCAAATGTCTTCAAGCTGCCTACCTTCCCGACGACCACACGGGTGAAGTAATTGCATTAGGACTGTCAGAAGCGCTTGCATCCTGGGGACTGAGTGAAGACAAACAAGTCTGCATCACAACCGATAGTGGGACAAATATAGTGAAGGCCACATCCCTGAATAACTGGACGCGGCTGCAGTGCTTCGGACATCGACTTCACTCAGCTATCGGTAAGTTGGGAAGCAGAATAAAATTAAAAATGCCTCTTTTAATTGTGTTTTTGAGCCCATGTAAACATATTAAAAGCTAGAGATCTAAATCACTTCAATGGTTATTGTTAAAAAATAAACATCAGAAAGAATATTCTGTTAGCATCTTTATTTTAAAACTGTTTGAAAAGCTCAGCTATACAACAAGGAGAGATTGAGAATTTCCTTTTAGTTCTCAGTTCATTTGATATTGACAAAAGTTAGTCAATTTTGTCTGTTCTTCTGTAAAAAAAAAAAACCCTAAGATTTATTTTTAGAATTAATATTTTGTTTCTAAGTGGAAGTGACAATTTAGTAGTCTGTTTTGTTAGTTCTATTTTCAAACTTAAACGCTTTAGCAGCTGCTTTTTGTTTAGTTTGCAATATTTGCCTTTATTTATTTGAAACTGAAGTCTCATGTTCCTTAAGTACATCTACCCTGTTTAAGTTATTATGGGAAATAAATATTTAAATCAAAACAAGCGGCTGATTATTTCACATTTTACTTGTGAGCAACGGCACATTTAAATCTTACAAATTTAGTTACTTGGCTTATATCGCGATATATATCGTTATCGACTGAAATGAAAAAAACATATCGTGATATGAAAAATCTCATATCGCCCAGCTCTACATACAAGACCACTGATAATCTCCCACGATCTGGGGCTCCACGCAAGATCTCATCCCGTGGGGTCAAAATGATCATGAGAACGGTGAGCAAAGATCCCAGAACCACACGGGGGGACCTGGTGAATGACCTGCAGAGAGCTGGGACCAAAGTAACAAAGGTCACCATCAGTAACACACTACAACGGCAGGGAATCAAATCCCGCAGTGCCAGACGTGTTCCTGCTGAAGCCAGTGCATGTCCAGGCCCGTCTGAAGTTTGCCAGAGAGCACATGGATGATACAGCAGAGGATTGGGAGAATGTCATGTGGTCAGATGAAACCAAAGTAGAACTTTTTGGTATAAACTCAACTCGTGGTGTTTGGAGGAAGAAGAATACTGAGTTGCATCCCAAGAACACCATACCTACTGTGAAGCATGGGGGTGGAAACATCATGCTATGGGGCTGTTTTTCTGCCAAGGGGACAGGACGACTGATCCGTGTTAAGGACAGAATGAATGGGGCCATGTATCGTGAGATTTTGAGCCAAAACCTCCTTCCATCAGTGAGAACTTTGAAGATGAAACGAGGCTGGGTCTTCCAACATGACAATGATCCAAAACACACCGCCCGGGCAACAAAGGAGTGGCTCCGTAAGAAGCATTTGAAAGTCCTGGAGTGGCCTAGCCAGTCTCCAGACCTCAACCCCATAGAAAATCTGTGGCGGGAGTTGAAAGTCCGTGTTGCTCGGCGACAGCCCCAAAACATCACTGCTCTCGAGAAGATCTGCATGGAGGAATGGGCCAAAATACCAGCTACTGTGTGTGCAAACCTGGTAAAGACCTATAGTAAACGTTTGACCTCTGTTATTGCCAACAAAGGTTATGTTACAAAGTATTGAGTTGTATTTTTGTTATTGACCAAATACTTATTTTCCACCCTGATTTACGGATAAATTCTTTACAAATCCTACCATGTGGATTCATGGATTTTTTTTTCACATTCTGTCTCTCACAGTTGAAGTGTACCTCTGGTGCAAATTACTGACCTCTGTCATCATTTTAGGTGGGGGAACTTGCACAATCGGTGGCTGACTAAATACTTTTTTGCCCCACTGTAGATATGATACAAACCACTGCAGCACAGTACCTGTAATACCTACAGCATGTTCTAATCGCTCTAATAGGATATTATGGTCGACAGTATCGAACGCTGCACTGAGGTCTAGCAGGACAAGCACAGAGATGAGTCCACTGTCAGAGGCCATAAGAAGATCATTTGTAACCTTCACTAAAGCTGTTTCTGTGCTGAGCTCTGAAACCTGACTGAAACTCTTCAAATAAACCTCTGCAGATGATCTGTTAGCTGTTTGACAACTACTCTTTCAAGGATGTTTGATATGAAAGGAAGGTTGGAGATTGGCCTATAATTAGCTAAGACTGCTGGGTCTAGAGATGCTTTTTGAGTAAAGGTTTAACTACAGCCAGCTTGAAGGCCTGTGGTACATAGCCGATCATTAGAGATAGGTTGATCATATTTAAGATCGAAGCATTAATTAATGGCAGGACTTCTTTGAGCAGTTTTGTAGGAATGGGGTCTAAAAGACACGTTGATGGTTTGGAGGAAGTAATTATTGAAGTTAACTCAGAAAGATCAATTGGAGAAAAAGAGTCTAACTTAACATCAATGGTACTAAGAGTAGCTGTAGATAATATTACATCTGTGGGATGATTATTGGTAATTTTTTCTCTAATGATAAAAATTTTATTTGTGAAGAAGTTCATGAAGTCATTACTAGTTAACGTTAAAGGGATGGTTGGCTCAACAGAGCTCTGACTGTTTGTCAGCCTGGCTACAGAGCTGAAGAGAAACCTGGGGTTGTTCTTATTTTCTTCAATCAGTGATGAATAGTAAGATGTTCTGGCTTTGCGGAGGGCTTTCTTATAAAGCAGCAAACTATTTCTCCAGGCTAAATGATGATCCTCTAGATTTGTGACACGCCATTTCCTCTCCAGATTACGAGTCATCTGCTTTAGGCTACGTGTTTGAGAATTATACCACGGAGTCAGGTACTTCTGATTAGAGACCTTAGTTTTCACAGGAGCTACAGTATCCAGAGTCGTACGTAGTGAGGAGGTGAAATTATTAACAAGATAATCGACCTCTGTTGGGGTAGCGTTCAGATAGCTGCTCTGCTCTGTGTTGGTACAGGGCATTGGAGATGATAACAGTGGGTGGATTATATTCTTAAACTTAGTTACAGCGCTTTCAGAAAGACATCTACTTTGATAAAGTCTACTCTCCACCGCTGTGTAATCAATTATTGTAAATGTAAATGTTATCAGGTTGTGTAAATTGATTTATTCTTGTACCTCCACACCACAGTGGCCCAATTCTTCACCCCAGTGAGGAGGTGATGATTTTCTCCTCTCATTTTAACAAACTGAGCCATTTGCTCTTTGGTCCCTAAAACATTACAAAAAGGTTCATTAAAAAAAAATCTAATTTGGCTGTATGTAAGGAGCAATACATGAAAAACTGCGGGACCCACCATACAAGCTAGGTTACCATTATTTTAATTAAAAAAACATGTCTATGCAGCTGCCCAAAGCCTAACAATACAACCAATATAAATATTTAACTTTGTACTGTGAGTAAAAGAAAAGAAAGCGAGTAAAAGCAAACATAATTAGAATATAATGTGCTTGACTTTGCTTAGATGAGGGGGTCCAGCTGTCGATCAGAGGAATAGGAAAGGATTTGTGAATGTCTGCGTGTTTTAGTTTGGTTTAGTTTTAGACCTGAGAGTGTGTGTAATTGTGTAGAGGGATTTATGGACACTGGGGGTCAGCCTGTCATAAAAGGAGACAGGAAGCTACAGTTGGGGGATGCTAGGACCGATGGAACAGACAGGAAAGAGAAGAATTTAGTGTAGCTTGGGTGAGAGGAGCTCATAATTGTCATTACTTAGAAGTAGGTTTGCAGGAGACTCTCTACATGTTTAGCTGTAAAAGTAAGACAACAAGAGGCCGATGGCCAAGGGCAACCTCTTCCAGAAGGTGCATGCTACTGGGTCCGGTGTGGTCTCTGGAGACCTGAGGCGAAAAAGAACTGGGGTGTAACTGGTTTACGTAACAGTACCAAAAGATTTTCATATACTTACATTTGAAAGTGTTTTCCTCTCCTGCTTCGACTGCCATCGTTGTCAGACAATGCCCGCAATGAATCCTGGGATATGGTAGGACACAAAGGATACACCCGACCCATGTCCTTATTACCTGTGTGAGTATATATAGGCTGTGTCCAAATTCAGGGGTAGCAAAGGCCACATTTTTCAGTAAGTCTTTCTTTGCTCTTTTTCCCGGCTTTCTTATTTTGTTTCTATTGTTCAATAACAACATAGACAAAAAAGTATTTTATAGTTTATGTATTCTGACAAAGGAATAGATAACTACATGTTGTTGGTGCATTGCAATCTAAATTCTCTAAGCATGACTGTGAACAAGCACAGAAAACAGACAGGTATGCAGATGTCTTTACAAGGATTAGATTTACGTTACAGAGAGCAAGAAACGTGGAAGTGGAAAGTCTAAAACCTGCTCAACACATCAGTCTGAGTCTGAATTAGTTTGTTAATCGAGGTAGCAGCAGGTTGTCTGTTTGACGGCTATGACTAAGACAGCTGCATCAATTCCTCTTTGCAGACAGATGTATAACAGCAGCTCACAGCCCTACAGTTAAACTGAGAGAAAACATTCTAAATACTGCTGCACACTATGCTGTGATGTTCTGCTTAGCACTGACAGACAAAGAGATGATCAGCAAGGGGTTGTGACTTGAATATTTAGCTCAAGTCCTATTGGTTATCTGTTTTCTCAAAGCCAGGATGCTCTCAGTGGTTTTAAAGCTGGAGACGGTCCAGTTGCCAGAGAGTCTGGGGGCTTCGGATTTGAAAATTTTACACCTCAGAGTTTATAAAAATCTCATAACAAATTAGAAGTGGATTCTCAAGATATGCACTCTTTAAAATGCACTGTGGCTCACTGTTCAAGTACTCATAGATCTAAACTTGTGCTGAAAGGAAGAAGCTACACTATAAAGGTGGTGAAACAAAGCAGAACAAACAGCATATCTGGCAGAATCGAGTTACACTCAAAATAAAAGATTCAGGTTGGAAAGACGTGAAGCTCCTCCAGCTGTCTATCTTCATTTTCCTGTGTGGATGAAGCACACTGGATCAGTTGTGTGTCTTTATACAAATACATTAACATATGCATATTTGGATCTGCTGAGGTACCTGCTCTCACTGATGAGTACACAACATCTGGATCAGCTGGGTACTCTGTAACACAACAGAGTACAGATTCATTCACTTGAATTTTATTTATAGAGTCAATTCATAACAAGAGATCGGGAGTGGCCTTAGTGGGCTCCGACATCATGAAATCCACTTTTAAAGATTCTAAAAGTATTACTGCAGCAGATTAATTAATATTACAGTAAAATCATTTACTCGTGGGTAAAAGTACAGAGACTTTTGACTAGGTTATAATAAAGTCCATTAGTCCTTTGGAAACACTGACAGGAAACTGAGATAATTCAAAAAGGCAAATTTAGTCATCTAGCCGTTGTAGAAATGGTCCTTACTTATGTTCAACCATCTAAAAATGTACATTAGAGAAATGTGAAATCATTTTTTTCTTCAGTAATTAGCTAATAAGGTGTGTTGTAGTACAGCTAACACAGTTACCTCCTGGACGGAGTCCTTACACTCCTCACTAGTTACCACCTCTAGTCGCAGATATATTGTTGCTCAGGATATAGAGAGGATTGTGAACTTATCAGGAAGTTGGTGGTACAATCACCAACTCCTGCCTCTAGATATTGAAATGCCCTTGGGCAAGGTATGAACCTCATATACCCCCTGAGGCATCCATCTTGGGCTATGCGTGAGAGTTATGTATAAAAACTCCTATTTAACAGGAAGAAACCTCCAACAGAACCAGGCTCAGGCGAGGTCGGCCATCTTTCACGACTGGTAGAGTAGTAGAACTCCACCTAAATAACAGATAAGTCCAAAAATATTTGGGGACAGAGACTGAAAAATAAGTGACAGAATAGAAATGCTGTACAGCATTTCTAGTAGTTGTGGTCTCTGTGGAACATAGACTGAACATGAACTGAAAACACCGGGTGAACCACCCAGGAACCCTGACAGTACCAATAGCAGTGAAGAATTCCAGGGTGAGGTAAGAGAGGAGTAATCATAAGGAGTAGGCAAGATTTGTAATTGTTTCAAAAAGAGAAAGCAAGCGAAGCCAATAAGTATAAAAGAGTGCTCTTAAGATGAGTCGAAGATCGTCCTGTACTTTCCTGGGCATGAGGACTGGAGAGCAACATCAGAAGATTTTAGTGAGATGTGACAAATCATTGTTCAACCACTGTGAACATAACAATTGGATCTATAAAAATAACTTTTGTTGAATTGTTGTCTCAAAAGACTTGGAGTGCTTTTTGCTTTCCCCATGGATATTATTGCGCACAGGATGGAAAGGAGTTTATCACCAGAATGTACGTCATCCCCTCCTCTCTCATTCATCTCAAGACCAATAAAAGAGATCAGCATCAGTATAGAGTTCATTTATGAGATTAGGATACAATTCTGGTGATTTAATTAAGTGATTCTTACTATGTGCTAAAGCATTTACATCGCCCATGCTAAATTGCTCTTGACCTGCAAGGTTACTCAGGCAGTCATTGAGAACCTTCACACTGAGAACCTTCACTGAGAACCTTCACACTGAGAACCTTCACACTGAGAACCTTCACACTGAGAACCTTCACACTGAGAATCTTCACACTGAGAACCTTCACACTGAGAACCTTCACAGACATCAGGCAGTCATTGAGAACCTTCACACTGAGAACCTTCACTGAGAACCTTCACACTGAGAACCTTCACACTGAGAACCTTCACACTGAGAACCTTCACACTGAGAATCTTCACACTGAGAACCTTCACACTGAGAACCTTCACAGACATCAGGCAGTCATTGAGAACCTTCACACTGAGAACCTTCACACTGAGAACCTTCACACTGAGAACCTTCACAGACATCAGGCAGTCATTGAGAACCTTCACACTGAGAACCTTCACAACCTTCACTGAGAACCTTCACAGACATCAGGCAGTCATTGTCAGAGGGAACAGGCTCATAACTGGAGATGGGCAGTTAGAGCTAGGCAAGTCTCCTCACTGGTTCAGTCCAGTTCCTTCATTATCAGTTGGGGAACACTCCTTGGAATCAGAAACTTGGACCCTTTAAATGAATGGCCGGTCCAGCTTTCCTGTACTAACTGACTGATCCAGCAGTCAGTCAGGCCTGTAACAGATCTGTGGGTCACACAGAACTCTACAGGCTAGGCAACAGCAGCCTGACTGCTATTAGTTATTGAGTGAAAGAATGAAAGTTACTTGTTACTGGCCCCCAAGCTCAGTTGACTTAAAACCAAGGAGGTCCATGTCTATGATGCTGTCAGGCATGCATACAAGCACATGGGGGCCATACAAACTGCACATCACCAAGAATACTGTAGCCCCTCACAAAACAAAAGCCTCTATTCAGGAGTACTCGACTCCTGAACACAAAGCTTAACACAAACGTGCACCTTAAAGAAGATACCCTGCAACCTGGAAAGCAAAATGTGTCTCACTGATATCAGTAACAGGAAGTCCCAAATTGTTACTAATGTGGTGTTGTCGTGGAGTCCTCTCCTAAATTTCTCCCGAACAAATGCATGTGTAGTCAGGAAGCATTCAGCGTGTACCTAATGGTGGGCGTATGTGCCCTGGTCAACTGTCGGCAGACAGTGGAACTCTGGTGTTAATAAATTTTGTGAATGACTTCCTCCTCACTAAAGCAGCACCTCTGTAAAATAACCCTTTTATTACTCTCTCTTTTTGAAATGATCTTCTTGTTATCAATCTACAATCAAAGCCCATTCCTCTGAATATAATGCAAAACAAATGGTTTGTTGAGGCTGTAGTCGTCCATCATGGATCTTCTTTAACCATGTTTGCAATGAAACAATTTGCTCCTTTGTGGAAACCACTCCAAAAACTGATTCAAAGGAGCCAGAATCACCAATGATTTCATCCTATGGTCTATGTATGAGTGGATGTTGCAGAGGTTACCAGTATTTCTGCCCGCAGGTCTCTGAGATGTGATTTGAACTTGGCCATAAGTGACCTCAGAAGGGCCTGTGAATGAGAGAGAGATGATGATTTACTGAACAGAGAAACAAGGTCACGCAGAAACACTGACACTCAGCTAAGGAAATGGACCTGTAAGAGTTAAAGTGAAAGTTTTGTTTATTTCTTGTGGTGGTGCAGGTTTTCCTGCACCTCAGCTGACTGCATGGGGGTGTGATCGCATGTTATTTACCTGACACGGGTGAACTCAAAGGGGAGTTTTTCACCTTTAAGTCCTTATTACAAACGATGTAAGTTAATACAGCCATTATTTGTTTTGTATGAACGGAAAGTTTATTGGTTTAGTTTTAAAATAAAATGCACACAGTATGGCTTGTTGGAGACGCATCACAGCCCATCAAAGCATGTTTTACTGCATACATCAGGACAATGAAGAGGATTTCTGGATGCAGCTTTTGGAGTGACGATGCTTTCACATGGTGGGACACTGCTGTTGGAGAAGGAGATATTGGAAACGGCACCATCACAGTGGCACAGAGGAACGTAGCGCAATGCACACATCAGACGTGGTAGGACACGTGGATTCACTCTGTTTATTTTTGAATGCTTTGAACACAGTTTGGAAGCGTCACCCCTTGTCCATTGGGGACATTGGTTTGTGTTGTGTGTTGGCATATGCTTGGTTTAATGATTAATTAAAGCTGTTTTATATACACATTGCAATGTGCTCATAAACGACTTGGCACTCTGTGATAGGAATGATATTCTTTAGGCTTAATGGGGTCCAAACAGGAGGCCGAATGGAGACATCAGGATGGTTCTTCAAAGGCCTTCAAAATAAAGGTACACAGAGCCAGCTGCTCATACCGAAATCTGCAAAATTGGATATACAGCAAATTTAAATGCGAGCAGTCGAAGTTCTCTCAGTCAAATTGTTCGGAACAGTGTTTATATAATATGAACTCCAAAAGCTCAAGAAACAGTCTTACTTGTAATAATCTGTCGTCCACCTGTCCTTAGGGAGTGTCTAAGTGCTGTAACTAAGTTTAAGAATATAATCCACCCACTGTTATCATCTCCAATGCCCTGTACCAACACAGAGCAGAGTAGCTATCTGAACGCTGCTCCAACAGAGGTCGATTATCTTGTTAATAATTTCACCTCCTCACTACGTACGACTCTGGATACTGTAGCTCCTGTGAAAACTAAGGTCTCTAATCAGAAGTACCTGACTCCGTGGTATAATTCTCAAACACGTAGCCTAAAGCAGATGACTCGTAAGCTGGAGAGGAAATGGCGTGTCACAAATCTAGAGGATCATCATTTAGCCTGGAGAAATAGTTTGTTGCTTTATAAGAAAGCCCTCCGCAAAGCCAGAACATCTTACTATTCATCACTGATTGAAGAAAATAAGAACAACCCCAGGTTTCTCTTCAGCTCTGTAGCCAGGCTGACAAACAGTCAGAGCTCTTTTGAGCCAACCATCCCTTTAACGTTAACTAGTAATGACTTCATGAACTTCTTCACAAATAAGATTTTTATCATTAGAGAAAAAATTACCAATAATCATCCCACAGATGTAAGCTTAATTAGTTTTACAGCTTTTTATCTAACCCCATAAACTGAACTAAATTTCAAATGTTTCATAATTTTGTGTATGTGCATTGTGTACCTGCAGTGTGTGTCCTCACAGCAGAGTAGACTGTATCTGGACCAAGAGAATGGTTTTCTGGAAGATAAACAGAGATCAAACAGAAACATGTTTCCTGTGATAAACTGCACAGTAACTTCATTCTAACCTTCCCAAAATGGCAGCTGAGCGCCTACACTCAGCTTACCTCGCCTCTTCTTCTTCTGTCTGATGTTGATATCAGCATAGGTCACTTCTTCAGGAGCAGGTGAAGTCTTGGTGACTGAGAAGGACAGGAAAATCAGACTCAAAACACTTTGTATGTAATGGTGCATTACTGCGTAGTGCTGGATCAGATGAGAAAGCTGGGGTGGAATAGGTCAGGGAGTAGTTGTAGGTCCTACTGGTTGATATAGCAAGTTACTAGCGATGTGAATCGATAAGAATGTAGTGATTCATTATTGGTATCACATATCAATTTGATTCCCTTATTGATTCTCACTGGCTTTGCTCTGGGAGTCGGCATCATCATTAAAGCAAAAATACATACATTTGTGTTAATTAATTACATGCTTTGGGTCAAAGGTTTGTACAGGTAATTATTAGGTATATTTGTCAATCTAATTAATTCGAGTCTTGGTAATTAATTCATCTTGATTAACTGAATTTAATCACACAAGAAAATTTGCCCCAAAGTGCAAATCTTTTTTCTTTTTAATTTTAAAGGGTTTTACTGGATAACAAAATAAATAATAGACATGGACATGAATATTTTAAACTCAAGCTATGCTGGCATTAGGTATTTTCTGTTCTGCAGTTTGCCCCCTAGTGGTTGTTTTTGTGTATTTCTTACTGATCCAGCCAGAGGCAGTTCCTACTCTGTTAATCTGTTGCCATCGACGCCTTCACAAGTTGATAAACGGCATCATCTGTGAGTAATATTGTTTGTTATCACTGAGACGACTTGTGTGCATTATTATTTGTTGTGAAGGAGTGATATCGTTTGTTAGAATTTAATTTGAATGCATGTATAACCTAAGCTAGTAAGGTTAAGCTAGCTCATATGCCATGTGGTTTCTTTAACATTTTGATCATGAGCGGGATTTCCTTTGATGTTTTATTCGGGCACTCACTAAGCAGATAAATATTTTGCTCATATTTTTGAATATGTGACTTACTGGTGTGTTTGTTATATTTTATATTGATGCAACATTTTTATTAGTTTATTTCTGGTTTTGTCAACAGTTTCACACTTTTTCCTTTTTTTTTTTTTTTTTTTTTTTTTTTTTTTTTTTTTTTTAAATGACATCAGAAACAGCAGTATGCGACATTACGTGATGGCAGAGCTTCAGTTCATCCTTTGTCTTTTTTTTTTTTTTTTTTTTTTTTTATAAATAGGACAGGGGGAATGAATGAGAGAAAGAGGGGGAGAGAAAGAAAGAAAACCAAAGGGGAGAAGAGACGGTGAGAGGGGGGGGAAGAGAGAGAGAAAAAAAAAAGAACTCCTGGGTCACCTGTATGGAGAAAAAAAAACAAACAAACAAAAAAAACAAACAGAGGAGACAGCAAACAACAAAGAGCAACATAATAATAGAGAAAACAAAGCACCATCACAATAAACTAGCTAGTCATAGATATCAGTATTTACTAAGTAATAAACGATATTGTGCAGCACGCAAGATAGACAGCGCACAGTGTGCTTTGAGGCAGCAGCCAAGAAAGCTTTAGTCCGCGTCTGTGAATACCCATGTGTGCATACCTGTGTGGATCAGCATGCTTGCATTCCAAAGGTTTCTCCATGTAATGATCTGCTAGGGAGTGTGGGGGGGCCACAGCCCCCGTCCTCCAGGGTGTGAAGCGGGTATCACACTTTTTCCTTATTACATCATCCAACTCAACACATCGGCCTGTTCCTTGGATTTTGATTTAGAGTGTTTAGCTGTCTGTATAGCTGCGTCTACGTCCACGCGGACAACACGTAGTGAGGACAGAACACAAGCTCTTTTAATTCATGGAGGAAAAGCATTTAAACTGCATTTCAATGCCTGAGACACACAGCACGGTCCGGAGACACTGACCCACCACCAGATGGCGTTTTTTGAGCATAAAAAGTAAAAACTTTTTTAATGGCTTAAAAATAAAAGAATGCTATTTGATGTATAAGAAACTTTCTAAATAACCAATTAGTTCTTTTTTAGGGGAAAAAAAAGCAATGAACTAGCATATTTTTTGATGAATATCATATTTTTATAACTTTATTACTTTATTACTTCCTAGGGCCACAAAACTTTATTGGGGCCACAAATCACTCTGTTTGACATAAGGGGTATAATATCACTCTCTAAGGTGACTGAAGAAGAAAACTAGTGATGCGCGGATGGATATTGAAATATGTGCCTACTGCAACATACTGAAGTTATCAGAATTGGTTAACTTGGGAGGTTTTAAGTCTGTCTTAAGTGAATGAGAGAATAACTCTTTTACTCAGTGTGATTGTTTTTAATGTCACTCTTAAGTTGATCTTCTTTTGTATATTTTTCATGTGTTTGTATGGGATATTGCACATACTTATGTGGTATGTGTATTTTGACTTTTGTTGCCACGATGGCAGGTCTCTCTTGGAAATTAGATTTTTTACCTGGATAATAATAATAACAATGGAGTGGATTGATATAGCGCTTTTCAAGGCACCCAAAGCACTTTACAATGCCACTATTCATTCACTCTCACATTCACACACTGGTGGAGGCAGCTACGGTTGTAGCCACAGCTGCCCTGGGGCAGACTGACAGAAGCCAGGCTGCCATATCGCGCCGCGAACTAATAATAATAATTAAGGGAGGATTCAGGGTCACCTGGTCCAGCCCTAACTATATGCTTTAGCAAAAAGGAAAGTTTGAAGCCTAATCTTAAAAGTAGAGATAGTGTCTGTCTCCTGAATCCAAACTGGAAGCTGGTTCCACAGAAGAGGGGCCTGAAAACTGAAGGGAAGCCAAAACAGGAGAAATCTGCTCTCTCTTTCTAGTCCCTGTCAGTACATTTTGGATTAATTGAAGGCTTTTCTGGGAGGTTTTAGGACGTCCTGATAACAATGAATTACAGTAGTCCAGCCTGAAAATAATAAATGCATGAACTCGTTTTTCTGTGTAATATGTGCATTGAGGGACATATCCTGGTCGAAAATGACTCCAAGTCACTTATGGACTCCTTAGAGATTTTCTCCATCCCTTTGATCTTTTCTTGATGAACACAGAGATCATGTGTGCTTAGTATTGGAAAGATTATTGGAGAACAAGTTTGTTAAAGTAGAGAAATGTAATTTTCATTGTTTCCTATCTTTGTTACATAGTTGGAAAGGAGCATCTCCCTTCCAACCAGACAAAGGTGCAAGCGGACAGAGATTGGCCAACTCCTGAGACCCGCAAGCCCTGGCACTGATTCTTTGGTTTTGATAACTTTTACTGCCATGTCACCAGAGACTTTAGAGACTTTTATTGTGGCCTTTCACTATCTCAACAAGTGTTTCTCATCAACTCCTGTTCTCTCTCAACCAGATCTCTCCAAACATTTCATTGTGGAAGTGGACCAATCAGACTCTGATATGGAGGCAGTTCTGTTCACCAGTGAAGAGACAATGAGAAAAAAAGCACATGGGTGCATTTGACCTTCAATCTGTTGTGAAAAATGCGGTGTGGACTCTTTGCTCTTGCTTTAGTGTGGATGTGAGAGGAGGCCAGCGGTTCTAGTGCCTGGACTGAGTTGTGCCTGTGGGGCATAGAGAGCTTCTGACGAAACACCCAATCATCTTGTGGCACAACCACAAAAACCTTGCACACCTTCAAGCTGCAATGAGACTCAATGTCTGGCAAGCCAGATGGTCCCTGTTTTTTCTCATTTCAATTTCACCATCACTTACAGACCCGGTTCTCAGAATATCAAGCCAGACGCACTGAACCGCCAAAACTCCATCACTGAGCAATGTCCAAGACCACCATCCTGTCCCCTGTTCTTTGCTCTCCAACCTGGGAGATGTAGTCAGCCATCCATGAAGCTCTACAGGCTGAACCTGACCCAGGAACTGGAACCCCTGGCCTCCTCCCATGTTCAAACTAGAGAAAGAGCTAATTAAATCCACTGGGCCCAGACCCCAAAATTTACGTTATCCATGAGCCAATCACACAATCTCGTTTCTGTGATGGTGGTTTTGGTGGAAATCCCTGTCTGAGGATGTCTGTGAATATGTTTCTACCTGTTCAATCTGCACCGAGAACAAGTCCACTAACTTACACCGACAGGATTATTCAGAACAGGCCCATAACTTAATGATCTCATTTGTCACCCATCTCTCTCCTTTCGAGTTGACCCTGGGGAACCAACCACTTGTGTTCCCTGCAATTGAAGTTGATCAAATTATTGGTGGGGACAATTCAATAATCACTGGATATTGGTGGGGACATGTCCCTTCCGTCCACGCCAAATCTACGCCCTTGCCACACCTTGTACATTTATAATGGAAGGGAAATGGACTTGTCGTGCCTCCTGAAGTGTCATGGTTCTTGGTCATTTGACCCAGTGTTTTGCGTTCTTAGTGCAGGCTGAGAGAGGTGGACCAACTGATTGAGTTCAGTTGGTTAAGAAGTCTTTGATCCAGGAGTAGGTGGTGGGGGGTATGAAGGTGATGAGAATGTCTGGTACTATGGTGCTGAACACTGAGCTGTAGTAAAAAGAAAGAAAAGTGCATAGCTCTTCCTGTATTCCAGATGGCTCGGCGTTCTGTGAAAAGTGAGAGTGATGGTGAACACCATGTCAGAACATAAGGGTGTCCATAAGTGCACGTGTAATCGTATCATCAGATTTGTGGCTGTATGTTCGCGAATCTAGGGTGAAAGCAGGTGCTGGGCTGTCAACTGAGAGTCTGGGGATGATGGGCACAACTTGCCCATCAACAGGGTTAGGTCACTGAGCTGGTCAAAAAACTCCTTGGTTGCAGGGTGGATGCAGTTTGCCCTGAGTTCATGAAGGCTTTTATGCTTCGGCTGCTGCCCCCGTGACCCAGCCCCATATGAGCAGGAGAAAATTAATGGATGGATTGAATTTTAATAAATATTTGATATGCCAAATAGTATGTGGAGGGCAGGATTTAGACCCAGATGCAGGACATGTAGAAAGTGAGGAAAACATAATGCTTAATAGGAAGATAAACTAAACACAGGACACAAAGAACCACAAAAAAACAAAAGAAAACAGGAGGAGAATAAGGAGATAAGAGAAAATTGACACAATTAAACTGGGGAGCAAGGAGAACAAAAGCAGGAACACAGAGGGGGACTGCTTACTGCATAATCAAGATACACAGAGACTCAACGGAAAAATAATCTAGGAAGTAGGAACTTCGAGGCAGAATACAAATAAAGACTGATGGAAGACAGACTAATATCATTTTTATACTTCTATTGACATCAAGAAAAACAGAAAGAATGTGACTGATAGAGTAAAACTCAAATAATGTGTACAGAAATGGAGATTAAAAACCCACAAAGAAACTCAAAACCATGGGTTCAAGACATGTTTCGGTGTTTTTTAGGACTTTCTTTTTTCTCAAATACACCGTGTCATCCTTTGCCTGCATAAGCTAGTTCAGGTGGACCAAATCCTAATCCAGCCTGATCACTAAAATGGTAAGAGCAGCACTTCAGTTCACTGTTTGGAGTTTTGAAACTCTCAGCAAACAGACTTCACGCTGACCAACACTCAGTTCATCAGAGACCAATCATGATTGTTAGTTTGTGTCATTGTGAAGATTCATGACTTCTTCTAAAGTCTTAGAGTCAACTACAGCTGACTGTGAACTAGAGCTGGGCGATAGAACGATAACGATATGTATTGCGAAATAACTTTTTCTCAATAAAAAAATTAAACTATTGCGATAGACCTCATCTCTCTTGTCCTCTTAAAAAAAAAGAAGAACAGCCGATCCAAATTAGGTAACGCAGAGTCGAACCAATCACAGCCGCAGCGTCACGTCACATGACTTGTTACGTACAGCACAAGTGCCAAGCCGCACATGTGTATTTGTTTGGGAAGCAGCCAGCCGCCGTGCCGCCCGGGTAATAGAG
The DNA here is from genome assembly GCF_057382095.1 of Aulonocara sp. 'chitande type north' Nkhata Bay. Classification (NCBI taxonomy): domain Eukaryota; kingdom Metazoa; phylum Chordata; class Actinopteri; order Cichliformes; family Cichlidae; genus Aulonocara; species Aulonocara sp. 'chitande type north' Nkhata Bay. Next base: position 2,177,849 of record NC_141346.1, read on the forward strand.
AATAGAATAGAATAGAATAGAATAGAATAGAATAATCCTTTAATTGTCCCACAAGGGGAAATTTGGTTGTAACAGCAGCCAAAAAGACAAATATACAAACAAACAGTACACAGGACACAGAACAGAAACATACACAATTTTTCTTACATATTTTTTCTTAAGGACAATGGTTACTATATACAGAGTACTGTACAGTTATTAAATTAAATAAAATATAACAACAGATAAGAGGCAAACCAGGTTGCAGTGTGAATCGGTTAATTAACTTATTGCAGTTACAGTGCAGATGTAAACATCTGTGTTTGTTGGGAGCAGTTCTGATTGTGCAGTCTTTTTTTTTTTTTTTTTTTTTTTTTTTTTTTTTTTTTTTTTGGGTTATTGGTCTTTAATAAATTCCCACAGAAGAGTTGTTTGCATCAAAGTGCTTGCCAGGCGGTGCAGCCATAACTGAACTTGTCGTTTACGTGTCACAGATAACTATGATCACAATACAGTAACTCCATCTTCTCCACACAACAATATCTTACAATGTCCACAAGGGGTCCCTGTAGACCATAGATAAGCTTTTTAACACGTGTCTTACAAGTTGCTCATATTAAGGCACAAATACGGTAAAACTAGCAGCAGTTAAACTAAACAGTCGAACAGTCCTCTAACTAATACAGCTGGATGTTATTATTGTGGGGATTATGGCCGCTGCTATTAACTTAGTGCTAAATATCTTATATTAAATATCTTAGCAACATAGTATCAAAGTACTGAGACATATAATCTTAACATGCACGAACAATTATAACCAGAATCATTACAATTAACCTGACAAAGAAATAACAACTCAATCACACCATGAACTGAAATATGTGAAGTCCAGAAACGACTGACTGGATGTATGATTATAAAAACAGCTGTAGTACACATATACTTCCTGCTCTTCTGTTCTGGATAGTCTTGAGGGACCTGAGAAGACACTAATTATGTGTTTTGGACCTCTGACATTTAACAAGAGGATTTTTGTCTGATTCTTAATTATATCTGGATTAATTTGAGTTGCTCCAGTTTCTGAAACGTGTTGATGTTTATTTAATTCATTTACTGCACATAATTAACGTACTTGCTGCATACAAATCTACTACTGCACATAATGTCCCCCATGTATATATTCTTAATGCACATAATGTTCTTCTCTCCCTCTTTTGCACAGTCGAGGAGCAGGTCAGGATACATTTCACTGCGTGTTGTACTTGTATAACTATGCATGCAACAAATAAAGAGTTTTGAGTCTTGAATCTTGAGGGAATCTTTGAGTCGTGGCCTGCCAATATGGTGCTGCACTCCCACAATGCATTGCGGCGTTACGTCAACTCCAAAGCCCTATAACGACTCTAAATCCCAGTAACGATTGACGGGTTCCTGATTTTGGCATAATAACTAGTTACCGTGCTCGTTACCACAATAATAACGTAGTTACTGTAACACTTTACTTAACAACACGTTAGTCCCTGCACTGTAAACGAATCAGTGAAAACAAAACGAGGGAAATCATCTGAGTCTGGAGTTTGGGCTGAGTGTATGAGACTGCGTCTGAGCTGCAGACACACAAAGAGAACAATTTATTTAAACCTTCAGATTTTATTTATTTATTTTTACATTTTTGATCATCATTATTTTTTCTTTGATCAGTCAGTGAAAAACACAGAAATGCCTTCGTCTGAACTGTTTGTAGTTACATTTTTTGACTTTTGGGAGTTTTTTTTTTTTTTTTTTTTCTTTTTTTTTTCTTTTTTAAATGACATCAGAAACAGCAGTATGCGACATTACGTGATGGCAGAGCTTCAGTTCATCCTTTGTCATTTTTTTTTTTTTTTTTTTTTTTTTTTTTTTTTTAATAAATAGGACAGGGGGAATGAATGAGAGAGAGAGGGGGAGAGAAAGAAAGAAAACCCAAGGGGAGAAGAGACGGTGAGAAGGGGGGGGAAGAGAGACAAAAAAAAAAAAAAAACTCCTGGGTCACCTGTATGGAGAAAAAACAAACAAACAAACAAACAAACAAACAGAGGAGACAGCAAACAACAAAGAGCAACATAATAATAGAGAAAACAAAGCACCATCACAATAAACTAGCTAGTCATAGATATCAGTATTTACTAAGTAATAAACGATATTGTGCAGCACGCAAGATAGACAGCGCACAGTGTGCTTTGAGGCAGCAGCCAAGAAAGCTTTAGTCCGCGTCTGTGAATACCCATGTGTGCATACCTGTGTGGATCAGCATGCTTGCATTCCAAAGGTTTCTCCATGTAATGATCTGCTAGGGAGTGTGGGGGGGCCACAGCCCCATCCTCCAGGGTGTGAAGCGGGTATGGAGGAGATCAAAACTCCAGACATCCAGAGGCCCCCAGAACACAAGAGACCATGGAAGACCAACAGAGGGGCAGCCGCGCCACTGTTCCAGTAAGAGCTGAGGAGAGTCCCAGATGAGGGCTCACTCAGCAGCCGCGGAGCAGAAGCCAGGGGGGGTTGCAGTGACGCGCCCGTGAGCTCCGCCGGCCCCCAGCTGCGCCTGAGTGACCGAGCCCTAGGCCGAGAGGCCGGGGGCACCCCACCTCCAAAGGGGCCCGAGCGAGCCCCAGGCCCCAGGCCCCGACAAGCGGCCGCCAAGGAGTGAACCGGTGTGTACCCGGACGCCCACCCCCAGACACAAAGAACCACCAACACACCGACACCTGAGGGAGTCCGCCACCGGCAGGGGAAGTGGTGGTGGGTGGAGATAGGCCTCCAAACCTTGGAGGGCCTGAGGTGTCCCCAGAGAGGTGGCGTCTGATACCCAACCTGACATATAGACACAGACATACAGGCACACACAGACACAAACATCCATTCCCACCCTCATGCTCTCATATGCACTCACTCCACACTCAACCAACGTGGAGACAGACATAAAGAGACGCTGTACACACAATCACACTCCCCAAGCGTACTCTACAAACCGGGTCTAGGTACCCTTGCCCCTGGAGGGGGGAATTGCACCCAGACCCAGGTGGTGTTACCCTTTTCCCTGCGGTGGGGAGAGGCAGACCACCCCGACTCCGCAGCAGCAGGGAGGCCCCACACCCCAGACCGCAGTCGGACGGCCAACTCCTCCTACTAGCCCCCCCGCTCCAGCAGGCCGCAGAGAATGGGGGTGGGAGAAGACTCCAAACCTCCCTCCACCCGCTCATTGTAGTGTTGATGCATATGTGTTCTAAGGTGCAATTAAAACCCAGGAGGGCATGGAGCTACCTGCCAAGGAGCAGCAGGTAAGCGCATGGTCCCTCCTGCTAGCCCTCAATGACTAAGTGTATTTAAAATTGAGAGGTGGGCAACGACGTCAGGGGTGAGGTATACACCCTGATGGTGATTTGGACTCCGTGATTGTGCCCACCCCCAAGATCCTATATGTATGTGTAATGAGAGTGTGAGTAATGTGAATGTCTAAGTTGTGGGATAAAATTGAGGCAGAGGCAGCCAGAAGGGGACAGGGGGGGGGGGGGTAGCCTCCTCTGCACCCTGGTGACATACCCCCACTCCAAGGCCCTGCATGTGTGGGTGGTTGTGGAGGAGCGGGAAGAGGGAGGCAGCTGGAGATGGGGAGGGAAGGAAGGGAGGGGCAGGTTGTGCAGTCTGACAGCTGCAGGGAGGAAGGACCTGCAGAAACGCTCCTTCATGCATCGAGGATGCAGCAGTCTGTCACTGCAGCAGCTCTGGAGCAACATCTACATGCATGGGGGAGACTCTGTCCATCAGAGATGTTATTTTGACCAGAGTCCTTCTGTCGTCCACCACCTGCCCTGGGTCCAGGGTGCATCCCAGAGCAGAGCTGGCCTTCCTGATGAGTTTATCCAACCTCTTCCTCTCAAACTGCTGCTCCAACATACCACACTGTAAAAAATGACAGATGCCACCACAGAGTCATAGAAGGTCTTTAAAAGCGCTCCCTGGACTCCACATGACCTCAGCCGCCTCAGCAGGTAGCGTCTGCTCTGACCCTTCCTGTAAAGAGCATCAGTGTTGTGGCTCCAGTCCAGTTTATTATTCAGGTGAACACCCAGGTACCTATAAGAGTCCACTATCTCAATGTCCACCGGTGTCAGTGTGGTGGGTCTGCGGCTCCGGAAGTCCACCACCAACTCCTTGGTTTTCCCGGCGTTGATCAGCAGGTGGTTCTGCTGACAGGTGAGTCAGAGCTCGGTGCAGGAGGTAGATGATGACGTCCTCCACCCCGATGCCAGGCTGGTAAGCAAACTGCAGCGGATCCAATGAAGACCTCACCAGGGGGCGCAGATGGTTTAGAACCAACCTCTCGAGGGTCTTCATCAGGTGCGATGTCAGGGCTACCGGCCTGTAGCTAATGAGGTCCTTGGGATGGGAGGTCTTTGGTACCGGTACCACACAGGAGGTCTTCCACAGCTGTGGTACTTTCCCCAGTGACAGGCTCAGGTTGAACAGATAACCTAGGATGCCACACAGTTCATCTGCGCAGCATCTCAGGAGCCTGGAGCTGATGTCATCTGGACCTGCAGCCTTCTGCACCTTGATCTTGATCTTGCGAAGCTCGTTCCTCACTTGAAGTGCTGAAATAGAAAGAGTGGATTTTGGGGGAGGGGGGTGTATGTTGGAGTCCACAGAAGCCGGGGGTGGGTGTAATGACTGGGAGCTGGGAGGTGTGAAGTCCTGAGATGAAGGACAGGCAGTCCCTGAAGATGAAGGAGATTGGAGCAGGGGGGACGATGCTGTGGGAGGGGTGGGTGTTTGATCAAACCTATTAAAATATTTATTTAGGTCATTCACCCACCCCAAGTCTCCTGCAGCCTGGGGGGCTGGTTTTTGTCCTGGGATTGTCTTCAGGCTGTTCCAAACACCTCTGATGTTGTCCTGTTGCAGCTGCTCTTCCATCTTCCTCCTGTAGTTTTCCTTTCCTTGCCTTTCCCAAATCAAAAACCCTGGATTAACGGAGATGTTCGCGCGGCACTGGCGGCACGGAACACCGCCTTTGCCTCCGCGAACACATCGGACTACAAACACGCACATTACCAACTCCGGAAGACGATCAAAGCAGCCAAACGTGAGTACAGGGACAGGGTGGAGCAACAGTTTGACAACCCTCGGAGTATGTGGCAGGGACTAAACACGATCACAGACTTTAGAGGGAAAACCAGCACACCGCAGACCACGGCCTCTCTGTGTGAGGATCTAAACGTATTCTACGCTAGATTCGACACAGCGAACACCATGAGACCGGACAGTGTGCGCACCGCGGATGACGTCAGTGCGCACACTGTGTCTGAGGAGGATGTGCGGAGGTGCTTCAGGAAGGTGAACGCACGCAAAGCTACTGGTCCGGACGGGATTCCCGGCCGCGTCCTCAGGTCATGCGCGGCTCAGCTGGCTGGAGTGTTCACGCACATCTTCAACCTTTCCCTCTCTCTGTCTGTAGTCCCAGCCTGCTTCAAAATGGCCACCATCGTCCCTGTACCCAAATCCTCCACCATCTCCTCATTGTACGACTGGCGACCTGTAGCCCTGACCCCCATCGTAAGCAAATGCTTCGAGAAGCTGGTCAGGGACTTCATCCGCTCTGCACTACCCGACTCACTGGACCCTCTATAGTTTGCATACAGCCACAACAGGTCCACTGATGATGCCATAGCCCTGACACTACACACTGCCCTGTCACACCTGGAGAAGAGAGACACGTATGTGAGAATGCTGTTTGTAGATTACAGCTCAGCATTCAATACCATCGTTCCCTCGAAGCTGGACAGGAAACTGCAGGATCTAGGACTGAGCAGCTCCCTCTGCAGCTGGATCCTTAGCTTCCTGTCTGACAGACGCCAAGTGGTCAGACTGGGCAGCATCACCTCATCCCCTGTCACACTGAACACTGGTGCTCCACAGGGGTGTGTACTGAGCCCTCTCCTGTACTCACTCTACACCTACGACTGCACAGCCACTAACAGCTCCAACATCATTGTGAAGTTTGCGGACGACACTACAGTGGTGGGTCTTATCACCAACGGTGATGAGACGGCTTACAGGGAGGAGGTCAGCGCCCTGACCCACTGGTGTCAAGACAACCATCTCACCCTCAACGTCGCAAAGACAAAGGAGTTGATAGTGGACTTCCGGAGGTGCAGAGAAGTACACACCCCCATCACCATCAACGGCGCTGCTGTGGAGAGAGTGAGCAGCTTCCGGTTCCTTGGAGTACATCTGGCTGAGGATCTTACGTGGTCAGTACACACAAACAAAACAGTGAAGAAGGCGCAGCAGCGCCTCTTCTTTCTCAGGAGACTGAAAAGATTCGGCATGAGCCCCCGCATCCTCAGGACCTTCTATCACTGTGCCATTGAGAGCATCCTCACTGGATGCATCACCACCTGGTATGGCAACAGCACCGCCTACAACTGCAAAGCTCTCCAGCGAGTAGTGCGGTGCTCTGATTGGATAATTGGAGGTGAGCTTCCCTCCCTCCAAGACATCTACAGGAAGCGCTGCCTGAGGAAAGCGGGGAGGATCATCAAGGACTCCAGTCACCCCAGCCATAAACTGTTCAGACTGCTTCCATCAGGAAGGAGGTTCTGCAGCATCCGGTCCCGTACCAGCAGACTGAGAGACAGCTTCTTCCATCAGGCCATCAGACTGCTGAACACGTCATAGACACCTCAGCTTCACTACTGGAACTTCAACATTATGCACTCCATACTGTATATAAATGCCACTTGTTTTGCACATGACTCAACTCTGTATATTTTATATATTTTATTATTATTATTATTATTATTATTATTATTTTTATTTTTTTTTACTATTTAATTTGTAAAAATGTGCATACACACACACACACACACACACACACACACACACACACACACGTAGGAAAATATTTAGTATACACATCCAGAAATGCATACACTATTATATATTGTACATATATTTATTAGTTTCAGGTTGGCCATTCTTGTATTTTGCTCGTTTGTGTTGTTGTGTTTGCACATCTCTGTTGCTTGTGGGGCTCGCACACAAGAATTTCACTCGCATGTGCTGTGCCAGTGTGCCTGCACATGTGAGGTGACAATAAAAGTGATTTGATTTGATTTGATTTGATTATCTTCCATTTCAGCTTCTTCTGAACACCTCTCAGCTCCTGTTTGTCTCCAGATCTAAAGACTCTTATTCTCCTTGAGTAGAGCCTTAATTTCAGAATTTATCCATGTCTTGTTGTTAGAAAAACACCATACTTTTATGATGGGTACGGTGTTGTCCACACAGAAGTTCATGTAATCCGTAATGCAGTCTGTGATGCTGTTGAGGTCATCCTCCAGGGGGCTGCAGAGGTTGTCCCACACAGTAGAACGGAAACAGTCCCTCAGGGCCTCTTCAGTCTCTGCCGACCATTTCCTTACTGTGAGTTTCACAACTGGTTCTCTGTGTACCAGAGGTTTATACACAGGCTGGAGAAAAAAAACCTCTAGTATGGAGGAAATGAGTGTGCCGACTAGAGAAAAATCAACCGAGCGTGACCGAAGAGAAAACCGATGATGGTTCCAATGCCGGAGAGATTGTCGAACAGAAGAGTCATAGAAGTTCCGTAGTGTGAAGGTATTTCGGCTATTTCAAGTCTGACAAAAAACAGAGCAGCTGCACTGTAAATGTGCCGAAAGCAAGTCTGGAAATACAATAAAGCGGTACAGCTCAATCTCTGACTGGAAGCGCTAATTAGTCATTCGGCTTTTGTCAGACTAAAGTAACTGTTAAAACTGTTTGAAAAGCTCAACTATACAACAAGGACAGATTGAGAATTTCCTTTTAGTTCTCAGTTTATTTGATGTTGACAAAAGTTAGTCAGTTTTGTCTGTTCTTCTGTAACACAAACTAAGATTTATTTTTAGAATTAATATTTTGTTTCTAAGTGGAATTGACAATTTAGTCTGTTTCGTTTGTTCTATTTTGAAACTTAAACGCTTTAGCGGCTGCCTTTTGTGTAGTTTGCAATATTTGCCTTTATTTATCTGAAAAAGTCTCATGTTCCTTAAGTACATCTACCCTGTTGAACTTATTATGGGAAATAAATATTTAAATCAAAACAAGCTGCTGATTATTTCACATTTTACTTGTGAGCAACGGCACATTTAAATCTTACAAATATAGTTATTTGGCTTATATCGTGATAAATATCGTTATCGCCTGAAATGAAAACAACATATCGTGATATGAAGAAATCTTATATCGCCCAGCTCTACTGTGAGTATTAAAAGCATCCCCACTTCCACAATAAGAAAAGCTTGACATGTGACGGTAGAGCGGAGATAGGCTGGCAGCTCTGAGCATCATCTCACATAGAAACGCGAGTAGATCATCAGATCCTCATGAGTAAAGTCTGACTGTCACCCTCAGAGAGCTTCAGGTGAATAAGTTTACCTGGTTAGTTCAGGTGAGCCATACCTCTCAGTTTCTTCAACAGAACCACACCTCCAACCAGGACCAGAACCAGGACCAGGACTACAGGGAGCACCAGGAGATAAAGAGGAAGGGAGGAGGAAGAGTCTGGAGAGGAAGAGGAGGGAGGGAAAGTGGTGAGAAGAAGAGGAGAGGTTGTGGTACGAGGAGGATCTGCAGGAGAGATGATGATGAGATGATGAAGATGATGAAGATGATTCAGTCAGTTCATTATCAGGTCAGCAGGTTAGTTTGTCTTTAAACAGGAAATGATGTCAGTGCCCTGACCTCTGACCCTCAGTCTGCTCTGAGGAGAAGGTGGATGAATATCAGTATAACACCAGTAGAGACCTTCATCAGACCGCTGGACGTTAGAGAGAATCCACTTTCCTTCAGGTCCAGATCCAAGTGTAACATTATCTCTGAAGAAGTGAGACTTTCGTCTTTCTCCCTCTTTGGGTGTACACCACAAAGTGACATCACTTCCTGTCATGACAGGAAGTGCAGGAATCTCCAGGATCACATCTTTGCCTGTCCAGCAGAGACACAAACAGAGTGACACAGAGACAGACAGAAACAGAGACACAGCTGGAACATCTGTCTGTACCTGAGACACTGATGGAGACTTCATCACTCTGATGTCCAGATGAGCTTACACACAGGAAATTTCCACCAGTGGAGAGACTGAGATCGAGAGCACAGAAGGAACTGTTAATCCTACTAAACTCTGACCCAGCTGCTCCACAGTCCTCAGTGAGTCCTCCTCTGGTCCTCTTCACTGTCCATCCATCAGCTGTCTGTCCATCATCAACACAACTCAGATACACTGAAGATCCTCTGAAGACCTGCTGAAGGTTTGGACTGACAGACAGAGACACTGGAGGACACACACACACACACACACACACACGCACACACACACACAGTAAGTGTATTTGTGTTCTTTTGGAGTCTCACTGATGGTTTTCACATCATCAACTCACCTGCAGAAACAGTCGGTGCAGACAGCAGCAGCACACACACACCTGCAACAGGAGGACAGAGGTCACTAAAGGTTAGAGGTCACAAGGTCAGAGGTCACTAAAGGTCAGAGGTCACTAAAGGTCAGAAACAGTTCCAAATGGAGGTTTGTTCATCTTGAGCCAAACACTCCATGTTGGGAAACGTCCCAGAACAGGTTGTGGACGACAGGAAGTCATCAAGAAAAATAACTTGCAAGTGTCTGTTGAAAAGGTCTTTAAATAAACCACGCTCTGACAGCAACCCTGAAGCTGGGCACACATTTCCTCAGGAGACAATGTGAGTCTGCTGGGTCCATAATGAGGTCAAGTTCTGCCATGGTGGCTGCGTGGCTGGCAGAGGAAAGACCCAAATGTGAACTCAGAAACGGGAATGCTGAACTAATTATTGGCTTTAACAAACTAAAATAAGTGCAAAATAACAAAACTAGGAAGTCTGACCTTTTCATCAATGTCCCCGAGTCTCTCCGGCTGACTCACATTGGGCTGCAGAATTGTTTTTGTGTTCTCTCTCCCTCTCTCTTCTCCTCGCTGTCTCCTCCCTGCCTGGGCGGATGTCAATATTGGGCTCCCGCCTTTGATGCACCTGCTCTGACTAGTCCTGTCTCCTCGGCCAGTATTCAGGGTTTGTGGCTCAGAGTGTCTCATCGCTGGATCGTTGAACACCCTGAGTTCATGCAGCCTCGGCTAAACTTTGCTCGTTGTATATTTCTGGCTCGTATTAACACTTGTCTTTGTATAAAGATTCCCGGACTTGTCTGAGAACCTCTCCCTGGACCCCTGAGTGTGGCAGTGTGAAGTGCAGTGAAAGCACGAGTGGCAGAAGAGGAGCATGTGTGAGCGGAGGAAGTGTGGATGTGCGATTTCAGGTGAGTTAAATAAATGTGTGGTTTTTTTTAACTCGGTGCTCGCTGGTGTTTCAGCAGCAGAGACATGTTTGAGGAAGGTGGGCCAAAAATAGTTTTTTGTGCAGTTATAGTTTCCCCTCTACCAAGGGGAAACTCATTGTGTGTTCCCGCCACCAGCCAACACATCTGCAGTCAATTAATCACCTGCTGCTCCTTGGTCTCTGGTGACTATTTTCAGATGGCGGGTCGGCGTTTCTCATCCCTGGATTGTTGCGTGACTCTCTTCAGTGTTGCTCAGCTCTCTCATGGTAATTTCGTTCGCAGTATCTGTTCCTGGCTTTTCACTTTCCTCTTTTGTATAAAAATGTCCCTGGACCCATCCCTGCCTGGTTCCTCCAAAGTGCTGACATTAGTGACTGGAGAGGATTGTTGTTGCCCTTCCCCAACCTAGGAATCCCTGGACCCTTTGGCTGCTGTTTGATATCATGTTTGTGTTTGTGTATCACGAATATTGACATCAAACTGATCACTTGACCCATATTACGTTTCTTGCTCTTCGAGTGACTCAACAAATGGCGAAATGAAAATCCAAACAACAACAATGCTGTTTTTTAGAGAGTCTCAGCTACATGTGTGTTTATTTCATATTTTCAGTTGTTTCCCTTCATGGATAAACAAACTCTAAATCGGTTTCAGTTGTGTACTGATGAACACAACAATGGACATAAGGAGCTTCTTCCAAAGAATCAGAATCAGAATCAGAAAGGGGTTTATTGCCAAATGTTGAGCAGGTTTACAACATTAGGAAATTGCTGCGGTGCTTCAGTGCAAACATAGTGTCATAAATAGCACTTAAATAGACATGAAAAAATAAAAGTAGGGATAAGAATTAAGAGTGCTACGTTGAAAGATATATACATGAGTGCAGGTGGTGATCAGTGCCAAACATGGAATGATGCAGTGAACACAGCGTAGGGTCATGTGTTAAAAAAAACTCAGGTAGATGTTATTTTATATATTATGCTTTGGATGTTGTTCAGTATATTTCTATGCAAAACCAGAGGAACTTCAACACACAGCAGGATATTCACAGCTGAAACCAGATATTTACACTGGAGAAAACAAAAAAAACCAATTTTTACTGTTAAAAAGAGTAAACTTGTTTTGTTTTAGATAAATACATGTTGAAATATCTTTTGAATTAGTTAAATGTCAGAATAAAGAGAGACAGAGCTTCTATTTTTTTATCACTTTCATCAAATGTAGGAGCACATGTGCACTAAGTTTATTGTTAATTAAAAAGGAAACTGCAGACGATTCCATTCTGAGCTGAAGAAGCTTCTGATAGGTTAGTAGAGTCCATGTGAGTAAACTGGTGGCACAGCTGTGGATGCATATAAGGAAAAACACAGAGCCTGACTGTCTCCCAATTCAGGGTCTGCAGCCTTAAGGCCGCATTTCAAGGCCGATTACGTCACAGCGGCGCGACGAAGCCTGTCCCAATTCAAAGGCTGCTCGAAATGCGGCCCTGAAATGCGTCCTTCATTTCCCTGAAGTTTAAGGCTGTGGCAGTGTAGACTTCGTGGCCCAACATATCCCAGAATGCATAGCGCAGCAATGGGTGTGGATAAATTTGCAGAAAAAAATGGCGGCTGACGGCAGAAGCGGAGCGGCCGAAGAGTAAACTTTAAGTACTGAATATTATGTCACTTATTTATGTGCAAATGTTTAATAACGAAGAACATTAAAACATTCCTGTTGGTCACATGTCGGCAAAGTCATGTGACGTTAGTGACGTTTGTACTAACTTGGTTTTAAAGCCTTTCAGTAGCTGAGCTTCATCTTACAGAGAATGATCAAAGCTCATGTAGAAACAAACAAATGAACTAAATATGTTCTCCTTCATTTCTGTCAAACAAAGCTATGACACGTTTCCAGCTGTTAGTATCATGGTTGCTAGGCAACCTGGGCAGCGCAACGAAGGCTTTTTTTTTAAACTTTATTGACAAACAACAGTATCAGCACAACGGAGGCTAGACCGTCCCATTACACAAGCCTCGCACTTCCGGCCTTAGCGGTCTTTGAGTACGCGGCCCTTGAGGATCGTTAGGCTGCAGACCCTGGATTGGGATACAGCCCCTGTTTCTGTGACATGGGGAAATCAAGAGATATACCATAAGAACCATAAGTGTAGCTCAATTTGGTGCCATTTGCAATTAAGAAATACAGATAGTTTCTCTCTTTACTCTTAAAGTTAACAAATATGTTTTTTATATTTATCAACCTAAAAAAATAAACATTTAGTCTGATTTGATGTTACAATTAAAAAAGTGTTTTTATCTGAAGAGTAAATATCTGGTTTCAACTGTTGTAACACTGTTGGTGTTTGGCTTGATTGTCAGCACAGAGGGAGAGAGAGAGATGAACAAGAGCAGGTGAGACACATGTTAGTCACATGGTTGTTAAAACTCATCAGAACATGTGTCTCGTACCTAGTGTTTCTTTTTAGATGCCATTTGTTACTTTTCAAACTCTACATTTATTAAGCTCTGCAGGCTTGTTTGCACAACAAGGCTGAATAATTATATAAACTCCTGAATCAAAATAGTGGACTTGAATTAAAAATAAGTGTAGTGCAGGTCTATGATGATTTTTAGTGCTGCTATCATCTAGTTCTGATTCTGTCTTTGTTAAATCCTCAGTAGTCCTGATTTTGAACTGTTGTAGTCCTGTTTTAATTCTGGATCAGTTCTGGGTCTGGTTGAATTGGGGTTAGTCCTCGTGTCTTGATACAGGCCTGACTTTGTTCTGCCTTGCTGCTTAATTAAAAAACTAGTTTAAGGTGTCCTGCACATGTGATATATATTTTCCCTATATGAAGTCATTCTTTTTTGAACAAAACTCAAAACAGCCTAATAAATCTACCAGTCATTTCAAAAGCATCAGCTCTAACAGCCGTGCTTAGAGATTTCATTTCCTTTCACTGCTCAGCTCTCACAGATTGGCTCAGCTATGCTTCAGTCCCTCTATATTGTGGCCAATCACATGCGAGGATATAGAACAATATCATTATGTGAAAAACAGAGAGGGTGAGAGACGCGTCAGTCAAGTGGAGCGTGCGTCTGTCCTCTCAGTAAAGGAGTGAGACGGGGCGGTGAGGAGGGCTGCGCGGGTGCATCGCAAAAACACAAATATGCCTGACACCCGTGAACGAAGCAGCATCTGGCTGCACTCTAAAGACTTTTCTGTCTCGACTTGGTCTCGGTCTTGATTACAAGTCTAGTACAGATACCATTATCTAAATCTGAAGGAAGGGGAAACATTCGACAGGATTGTGTACTTGGTGTGGTGTTATGGAAACAGTTGAGCATGTATTTATTAACTGCAGGAGCAGGGCTCTAGACGAACTTTTTGCCATGGGCGTACCGGTACGCCTAACTTTTTAAAGTTAGGTGTACCGGCACAAATTTATAATAATTGATATAATATAATGTGTTTTTCTGGATACACTGCTGCTTTTTCAGCATTCAAAGATTGATGACACCGTGTCAGAGCACTGGCTATGAATTTCAGAAGGATCAGGCCTTAACAGAAAAGTTAGCAATAGTTCTTTTCCTATTACAGCTACATCCACTTCTGTCGGGCCCAGGCTGCTCATAGGGCTGGGTATCATCACTGATTTCTATAATCCATTTGATTCCGGTTTTCAAAGTCCCGATTCGATTCAACTTGGCCTCAGACAGTCAGAAATATTATAATTCTGATCATTTATCAGCACTGACTTCATCAGCATTGTGAACATCACAGCAGATGCCTTTGTGTGAAAGTAACTGAGAATAAAACACAGAAAAACATGAAGGAGATTTTCCTGGTCTGGCTTTTTATTGCAGATAACCTTAAAATATTCTGCAATGTTCTGCATATAAAGTTTAAATTTCTTCAGTATTGAACAACAGAAAAAATAGGCTTTCTTGTCCGAGGTCATTTAAGTGAAGAAAAGAAAAAGACAGCAGCCACAGCGCTGTGAACAACGGTAGACTGGTGGGTAATAAGCGAATGAATAACACAGAAAACAGAGATTGGAGACAGAAACTGTTCTTGAAGTACAGAGAGAGATGGAGAAAGCTAGCTGTGCATGGAGTGTGATTTTAATAGTCGTGGAAGCAAAACAGCAAAATTCAGCTCGGTGAATTTTGGTTGGAGAGACAAAACCTGCAGCTCAGAATCAGCACAAAAAGACGTAATCACAGCGCGGACCGGACGCATCAGGATCGCTGAGCTCCGACAGCGTGTCCGTCTGCGGGCCGTCGGGTGAGAAAGCCGAGAAAGACAAAGTTGATTCTGATGCGTCGGTCTGTGTTTACGTCTTTGTGTGGAGTCCGTGTACCTGCTCTCATCTGCTGTTTGGTTGTTGTTGAAATGGTTTTGTGAGCTTTAATCTGAGAATCTGGCGTTTCTGGCAAAACACAGTTATATTTAAAAGTCAGGATTTAATGAATTGATATCGCTTTATTCAAGCTACTCACCTCCCACTTCCACCTGCACTTTCAACTGGACCACGGCCAATCAGAGAGGTCCCGCCCCTGACTATCTCTGATTGGTTTAGTCCACGATAGGGGCAAAATGTGTGTCTGTTGTTGACCACAGGGAAGGCTGCAGATTTTTTTTTTTTTTTTTTTTTTTTTGCTACCCGAACAGTTGGTCGCACAGGTGCAACCAAATATTTATTTTTAGTCGCACCACTGAAAAATTTGGTCGCATTTGCGACTAAATTGGTCGCACTCTAGAGCCCTGTGCAGGATGCATGGTAACTACAGGAGAATGATGAGGGTAGAAATGGCAAACACTGGGGAATTCAGGTTTGAGAAGGTGGTTGAATGGATGGGAAAGGAGTGGTTCTTCGGTTTCTGAGCAATACAGGATTATTTAAGAGGATTTAGAGAGTTAGATGTGATGTTAGATAACTCCAGGGGGTGGCAGTAATGCAACTTCTGTGAATGCAAGCTGCTGTTAAAATGGAAGAGGAGGGAGAAGAGTCTTTGCCTCGTAACTCTTGCCAACCACTTCAAGGCTCCTACTCTGAACATTACCCAGTGCCTGGTTCCCCATTCCTCATCCTTGACAGCCCTAAGACTCCTTCATATAACGCCCCACTGCCCCTTTATGACTTTGAGCCCAAGCCCTAGCTCGTGTGGTGATTTTGCATTGTAGTGACTCATTGTAATGTGCATAGCATTTTCGTTAGTGCTGCTGATGGTAGCTCATAGTATTGTTCCACAGATCATAGTGATTTTCTCATAGTCTTGTTCGTAGCGTTTTCCTTCATGCTGCAGAGTAATTCACAGCTTTGTTTCATTGAGTGCAGGTAACGTCTAGTTATTTGTTTGCTTCATGCACGGTGATGTGCTACCTGCTAACTCATCTCAGAGCCAGTTTTTGGGCTCTCGCCTTCAGTTCATGTTTTACTTGCCAAGAGTGTTTTTGTTTTCATTGCTTATGTCACTCTCGTCTTCCTACAATAAACTTCTCTTAATACTACACCCTCGTGTGTCCGGGTTTGTCTGCAGCTGAGTCTAGTCCTGTGCTTTGGGCAGTGCGACCATGACAAATGGACTCAAACCCAGGACCTTCTTACTGTGAGCCAAACCACATGAAATGAATGATAAAAAACCTTCTAGTGGAAGAAGATTAAATAAGGGGCATGCAAGAAATATCTGAAAAGGTCTTAGGACTTTTCTGAACTGTTTGCACTTGTTTGTTAAAAAATATTTATACAAACCTAAAATTGGTGAAAAATATCTTGAAATAAAACAACAAATGTCACGTGAATGATTATGTTATTATGTAAAATTATGTCTTTGTAGAGTCACAGAAATGTAAGATTTTACAAACTGAAGCAGAAGTCGTTGTAATGTAAACTTGACTTCCTTTAATGATGCAGTTTCATAAGGCAAAATTAATAAAAACTAATAAATGAATAAACTAATAAATTCTTGTAAAAGGTGGATGTAGCAACCCATTAAAAGTACAAAATCCTGTCAGACAGCTTGGACACAGTGTGCAGTCAGAGGGCGTTGGTAAGTCTCCAGAAATGTGTCCTCCTCTTTGTGTGTGTGTGTTGGAGTGAATGAATATTTGACTTACCGAGGAGTGGAGAGACAGATGGGGTCTTCATCTTGTCTGGACGTCGACTAAACGTCTGGACGACAGCCCGAGACCATCTCCTTCATCACTTCTTCTGTAGCACACTTAGTGATTCGCTGGCTGAAAAAGTCGCCATGCTACTGTGATGAATTCACGGTGAGGGCGGAGCACCTTTAATGGGCTGCAGCCTGCAGTTTCTGTGAACAAAGACAGAACATCATCCGCCCCCAACACCTGCTGCAGATGCTGCAGCCATGTGCTCAGCTCAACATGTCGAGATTCCCAATTTCTGTACCTCTCAGGTGAATTTAAGAACCTTTCCACAGCTGCTGCTGTGTTATAGCATTAAATAAATAAAATGTAATTGAACTCAAGCTCACGTTAAAGATCAAATGAAACTTTATGTACCTGAAACATGAATCCTGCAGCAGTGAAAACTAGGGATGGGTATCGTTTAGGTTTTATCCGATACCGGTGCCAAACCGGTACTTTTGAAACGGTGCCGGTGCTTAAACGGTGCTGAACCGGTGCTTAAAGAATGAGAACACAAAATTGGTCCAAAAACCTCATGTTCAGCTGGTTTTTTGTAAAAAGATAACAATGTTAGCCTTTTCTGCAGCTATGGGGCATATATGGTATCACTCTTGGCTGGAAGCAGTGCTTAAACAATGGAAAAAACACAAACTTTGTCCAAAAACCTCTCATGTTTAACTGTTTTCCACTTTTTCTTTGGTCATTTTAGCCTTTTTGTCCAGGGTGAAGGGAGTATCTGCCATCAAACAAGAAGACAGCCGCATGTAGCTCAACGTAAATTACACTCGAACAACATTAAGCTACTCACGCAGAGAAGAACGGCTGCTGCTGCATCATCATCCTCATCATTTCTGCTACACTGGCAGGGCTAGGGGCCAGGACTCTCCTCTTCGGGTTTTTGGGGGATGTTGCTAACTCCGGGTCGATAACAGGCACCACACCCGCAGTAGATGTGCTCGGTGTGAGGTCTCGCAGCAAGCTATCAAATACGGTGCATTTCTCGGCTTTAAAAAAAACAAAAAAAACAAACGCTATGCGTCGCCAGGTGTTTCATCGGATTTGAGGAGTTACCTCCTTTGACAGTATCACAGTATCAGCTTAAAGCACTTGTTGCTGCTGAGTTTGCATCTTTTGCTGTGAAGTACAGCCAGACTTTGACCGCTTCGCCTTGGACATTTTTAATCTGTAGCTCTGCTCTAACAGAACGTACGTACCTGGCCCCGCCTACTATCCTCGGAAACGTAAAATGATTGGCTAGAAGTGTATCACAGCTCAGGAAAAAAAAAAGCATCGAAATAAAGCATTGAAATGTGCGCTGCTTTTCGGTCTGGTTACTACCGTTTATGTCAGAACACACGGTACCCATCCCTAGTGAAAATTCAGAAGCTCTGCCTAATATATGATGATCAAACACAGACACATTGGGCAACAGATCATCAGGTTTGTCCCAGTACATATTTCTCTAGTTCTTAGTGATCCCTGTAAAAATTGGGATTTTTACAGTTTTTAATTAAATTCAGAAAGAAAGGAGCAGCTTTTGACTCATTTGATGACAAAACTTCAACACATCTGTGCTTGAAGCAACATGTAAGCAAACCATGTGTTTTGGACTGAACCTATTACTCATACAGAGGTCCGCTGGCTGAGTTGAGGAAAAAACTTTCAATAGGGTTTTTGACCTCAGCAAGGAAACCTGTCAGTTCATGGGCATCTATGATGCGGTGAAGCTGTCACAAATGCACCAGTGCAACTTGCCTCACTCTCCCTGTTGCCAAGTAATGTTGAACGAAGTCGGCTGACTCTCCTGATAAGCTGAGGGCACTGTGCACTGAGTTCGCGGCACTTTGGTGACTTTGAAGCACATAAAGTGAATTTCGAGCTGCTTCGCAACCCATTTACATGGAAACTGCACCTGTGCAGATTCAGATGCAGCTGCAGTGTAATGATGCACTCAGGGAAAGACACTGAATGGCCTGCACAGTTAATTAGCTGCACTCCTGCAGCAGCACCCAGCTCCGTCTGCATGCGGCTCCAACCTTGTGTTTGCTTTCATTTATTTTTCTGGGTTTTGGCAGCATGTTCATATTTCTAACTTGTGTAATTTTGACAGGATATATTTTTATGAAGAGCAAAATATTTAAAGTTAAAGTTTATTTTTTAAGTTTATTTAATCTGGAATAATATTCCTGTCTGTTTTTATTCATATTTATGTTTGAAGAACATTGTTTTAGTGTGTTCAATAAATGTTTATCTTGTTTGGCTCGAGACCTAAAGCGGGCCTTGAGTTTTGGCCCCCTTTTGACACCCCTGATGTGCATGGTCCCCCATTTGTTCAGGAAGCCAGAGTATGCAAGCCATCAGCTGTGGCCAACTTTCCAAAAGAGGTGTACCTTCTTTTAGTAGTTCACAGAGTTTTATATGTGAATGTGCATTTATCTAACCAGTTAAAAGTGGTGGAAAGAAGCAGCTTGTTTTGCAGGCACTGAGCTAAGATGTGGCCATGAGCAATTATCAGGCGTTAGCCATCGTGTCTACAGCTGCCCACATTATTAGTGTGTATAAAAGTCCTATGTTTTTATTTAAATTCATGACCTGATGGCATTGTTTTTGTAAACTGTTCTTAAACCATGGTAAACAGTAAATAGATTGAACTCAATTTTTATCAGCTTGTTATTAGATCTCATGTTAGGTAAGTTACCAGTACTTTTTATTCAAAGAGCTGATCAACTCAGCAAGCTGGAAGTTTTGACTATATGGTTTGAAAATGCCTTCCTCCTCTTCTCACAGATCAGTCCGCGTGTTCATGTTCATTTTTTTCTGGAATATGTTGAGCAAACCTGGAGAAGCTTCAGCTCCAGAGATCATTGTTTGTGATTCCCTGACTCTCTTATTCAAACAGATTTTGTGCCTTCTTAGCACCAGGTTTATGAACTCTGCTAGCTAGCTAGTGTTAGACTGCCGTTGCTGCTGCCTCTGGGCTCATGTTACTTAAAAAGTAACCCACAGCTTTAATGTCAGGGTTCCCGGGTCGATGACCCTTTGTTTTCAGTTTTGGACTTTTGTCACTGTTTAGTTTTCATATTTCCTGATTTCCTGTGTCAGTCCCCTGCCTATTTGCATTATGTTCTAGTCCCTGCGTATCATTAGTCAGATTTAGTTCAACTGTGTGACTCACCAGTCTCCTATCGTCTTTTTCCGTCAGTGCATTTAAGTCCTCAGTTTCCTCCAGTTCTTTGTCTTGTCATTGATGTAATGTTGTTACCGTGTTCTTAGTTCAGCCAGACTTCCCGTCAGTCAGTTATTCATCTCTCAATCTGTTCATTCTGTTCCCTCCAATAAACAGCCCTGTCCTGCACTGTGAGTCCTGCGTTTGGGTCCACTTTCTTCCTCACCTCCAACCTCTGACATTTAAAAACCTTAAATAAAATCTCTCTGTGAAATTTTCTGTTGATTGTTTGAAATAGAAAAGTGAACCGCTACTAGATAACAACCGAGAGAAAACTTTTTCTGAAGGTGCAGCCATTGGGGGCGGGGCTTGTTTTCAGTCCACTTTTATAACAGATGAACTGTATATTCTTAACCTCTGTATCTATTTTAATTCTTTGTGGTTTCTTTTGAACATCTGTGGCATCTATTAATGTTAAATTTAATCTTTCTTTACCGACATAAGCAAGCTGTTTTTACATTTAATGAACATATCTGTTTTATAACAATAATAATGGATTGCATTAATATAACCCTCAAAGCGCTTTACAATACCACTATTCAGTCACTCTCACATTCATACACTGGTGGAGGCAGCTACAGTTGCAGCCACAGCTGCCCTGGGGCAGACTGACAGAAGCGAGGCTGCCATATCACGCCATCGGCCCCTCTGGCCAACACCAGTAGGCGGTAAGTGTCTTGCCCAAGGACACAACGACCGAGACAGACAGAGCAGGGGATCGAACCGGCGACCTGAAACACATATCTCTTTAAGCCTATACTGACAGTGCCTTTACCACACATTCAGACACAGTAATAGATGGTGTTTGTAGTACTATATGTGCTAGTCTAATTTGAGTGGATGAGGCCTACATTGACCTTCTGTGTTGTTATAATGGTTATAATGGTTATAATGGTTATAATGTTTACAAGGGTTATAATGGTTGAACAGCCATTAAGGATTAAATCAGCTTCCAAATAATTTTATGTTTTTTCTCCCTCTGTGTGCTTCTTACTGTCTGTGAGGCTCTGAATCAGCACTCCACACATCACATCAAACTCTTACAAGTCTAGAAGAGCAGCTGTTGGACAGAAAGACATCAGCTGAGTGGGAAGGATTTTGGTTAGTTTACTTCCCACAATATATTAGTAGCTGTCACATTTATATTAATCAGGCTGAACTTTAATCATACTTTACATCAAACTGCTTTACTTGCTGCTTCCTTTATGCTTTGGTTTCCTGTCTTCTATTATTAGACCTGAGACGTGACTGCTCTGTGCTGTTGCTGATGACTCCAGTTAATCCTACAAGACATGCTGTGTAAGTAAATACAACGACAGTTTGGTCTGCATTCATTCAAAGATCATATCCCACAGACTTAGTTTAGAGAGTCCACACTGTCTGCACTGTATATAGTGAAGTCTGCAACTTTTTGAAGGGTGAAATTTGTTTTGTGGCCAAATTATTCTGCAGATCATCAGAATGAAAGTTATTGGCCATGTTTGCAGAGCCCTTTTTAAAAATATGCTTTCATGACATTATTGTGTAGCGGCTGGCTATCCAGACTGACAAGTGGGACAGTGAATGTCACCTCTCCAGTGGGGAGGGAGTCTGAGATTGATGAGTCCTCCATCACAGGTGGTTGGTCAGTGAAGATGGTCACCTGCAGGTTGAAGGTCATTGCATCTCCAACCCACATCCACTGCCACTGTACTGAAGGGAAGGTAAAGACTTTCTTCTGCACTTACATGTGGATCACCTCGATCCATGACAGTCATTCAGGCAGTGATGCCTGGACTGGAAACCAGCATCCTTAAATTATTACAGCATAACAGCTTCAGTGTATGAATGTAAAACAAATGTGTTGTTTGATGTAGAGACTGCACTTGTGACAGAACAGTAAATACATTTTATTTTGATTACATAAGTAATGTAAGTACAAAACAAACTTGTGGTAGGCCTAAACTTATTTTCAGAATAATTAAATCTGAGACTTAGTTTCATTGTAAGATTATAACAGTGATGGCAGTATAATCGTTTGTTGTTCAGCAGAACAGTGTCCAGGATGTTGGCTGTTATATTGTTTTACATTTCAAAATAAAAGTTGGGCTGATTTAAACACCATTACAAGAAGTGTTGTTAATTATTCTATTTGAATCATATTTGAATACAGTGTTATATTAATATAAGTTACTGCAGGTTGTTTTTTTTAATTTAGTAGAACTTGAAATGTTTGTCAGTGTGTAAACAATCAGTATTGCACAGTCAGAAAGTCATTCTTAGAACTGTATACTTGCAATGAGTAGGTTACCCTAACTTACTCATCTTAATTAAGCTTTACTCAGTTTTTTGAGACAATGAGTTTGCATAGATTTTTTGAGTTCTGGGAACTAATTCGATTTTACAGTGTAAGTAAAAACTGTAGATTCTATTCATCCTGAATCATAATCTCACTCGACATGTTCTGCCAGTGTTCTTTGTTTTCAATTTTTAATTTGAATTTTAATTATGTTATTTAGAAAGAGGGACTATACATATTAATGAATATTTTAACAAATGTAAAGCCAAATGTAAATGCCAGATTATAGCCTTTGGCTAATTTCCATCTGCAGACCCTCTGGCAGGTTGGTGCGCAAGTTAGTAAAAACACACAGAGACTCACATCATATCAGAACAAACAATGACAACAAGAGTGGACAACAGAGGACAATGTAAAACACAATCACATCACATCAGTTATATTGCACAAACCCCAATATTGCACATGCCCTGACTGTCCTGATATTGCACTGACCCATTACACTAATAATTGTTTCCCTTTTTGTAATGCACTCTGTGTCACGTCCAGCATATAATCATGACTACTTAAACATGATCACATGTTTGTGTGTCCCTCAGTCACCCTTTTAAGTGATTTCTAAAGATAGGAAAACTTGTGTTTTCCCTCACTGACAGTGGAAATCTATTCCACAAGGTCACTCGTTGATATGACAGAGCATTCTGTGAAAATGCTGTACGCCTAAATGCCAATTCCCCTCTTTCAGTGGCTCGAGTCAATCGAGATGCTAGTCTGCTAGACTTTTGTGTAATAAGATCACTCATTGGTAGAGGTGCCAGACCATGTATAACCTTGTTGATTAGACACAGATTTAAATAATTTTGAATTAGTAAAATTTAAAAACTTGTATTTATCTCTAATTTGACAGTGATAGTATGACATCGGTTTCTTGTCTAATCTAAATTCAAAGCTAATTTGTAGCATAATTCGATTGGCCCAATAGCAGCTAGACTTGTATAGGACCAATTTGTAATACGGTATCCAGTATGAGCCAGTATCATAGAGTGCAGAAATGTAATCGCTGATGTGTCTGTTAATGATATGCGGATGTCTAAAGTGCTGTGTGGACGTAGTCTAAAATGTTTGGTGACAGAACTAGCAACCCACTTTTGCACCATCTTTGAAAAGACAGTGAGTATGGTTTAAAGTGGGGAACATTAGTGTTAAGGAGCAGCGCTGTACTCGAGATGTGGAGCATTAGCAGTTAGCATCCGACCATATTACCTGCCACGGGAGTTCTCGCAAGTCATCGTGACAACTGCCTACGATCCACCAGGGGCAGATGCGGCAGCAGCATGCGAGACAATTCACACAGTAGTGTCCAAGCTGCAGACATCACACCCCCAAGCCTTCCTTTTCATCTCTGGGGATTTTAATCATGCTTCCTTGTGCTCAACCCTCCCTACTGTCACTCAGTATGTGGAAAACAAAACACTGGACTTACACTAACTACCTGCATAAAAGACTATATCAACTTCTGTGTGGATAACACTGTACAGTCCAGAAGGAGCTTAGGGAGAGATAAGGAAGGGAAACGACAGGAGGAAACTGGAGGAGCAGCTCCAGCAGAGCAACACCAGAGGTGTGTGGAGAGGGCTGAAAACCATAACTGAATGAAGCACAGCGAGCAGAGGGGTCCAGAGTCTGGAGAACAGGTTTGGGCTGATAGACTGAACCAGTTCTTTAACAGGTGTCACTCAGAAGCCCTTCCCTCCCCCAGTCACCAGAGCTCTTCACACCTCTTTCACACCTCTCTGCTCGAAGGAGCAGGAGTGCACCATCAGTTATCTACGTGGATTATCGACTACCTCACCAGGAGACCCCAGTATGTGAGGCTTCTTGACTGCGTTCTCTGTAGCACGGGGACCCCACAAGGAACAGTACTCGCTCCTTTCCTCTTTACCCTGTACACTGCAGACTTCAGTTATAACATGGACACTCGCCAGCTCCAGAAGTTCTCAGACGACACCGCCATTGTGGGTCGAGTGTTGGAGGGAAACAAACTGGGATACATGGGGGTCATCAAAGACTTTGTAAGCTGGTGCGAAGCTTGCATCAATGCCAGCAAGACGAAGGAGCTGGTGCTTAACTTCAGCAAGAAGCCACCCTCTATTACACCAGTGAACATCCAGGGTTTGGACACTGAAGCGGTGGAGGAGTACAAATACCTGGGTCTTCACCTCAATAACAAACTGGACTGGTCCACAAACACAAATGCACTCTACAAAAAGGGTCTAAGTCGTCTCCACCTGCTACGGCGGCTGAGATCCTTCGGGGTGAACAGGACGCTCCAGGACATATTACGACACTGTAGTGGCGTCTGCTATTTTCCATGCTGTGGTCTGCTGGAGTGGTGGAACGGCAGAGAGGGACCAGGGGAAACACAACAAACTGGTCAGGAGGGCCAGCTCGGTCCTGGACTGTCCGCTGAAGTCCATCGAGCAGGTTGGGGAGGAGAGGATGTTGTCTAAGCTAACATCCATCATGGACAACACCATTTTATACATAGTTCTGTACGTTTTATACATATACATGTTTCTGTACATTGTTACCTGTATATACCAACTTCAGTTGCTTATGCATGTAGGACCACTTTGTGTCTTCCTTTTCCACGTTTTTTTTTTTTTACCATTCTGCCCGGATTGTTAGAAAACACCAGGGCTATTAGATTAAGATTAATTAAGTTTTTGCTTTAGTCTACTTACAATGAAAATGTAAAAAGAAATCTTGTTCATGACCTGGGCTCTATGTAAACACTATTAGAAGTAAAAATAACTCCAATTTTGAAAACACACATGAAGCTCTAACATGTGTTGTGAACATGAGTTTGTGTGAAGCTCCTGCTGTGCACTGAGTGAGATTTTCTGACTGTGGCCTGGGAGAGAGTCCTGTAACTACTTGTCTGCAAAATACAGTGTATAATGACCGATGTTGGGCAAGTGACTTATGTTTAATATTTAATTATAGTTACTAGTTACTTCTTCAACTCAAGTCAAGTCAGAAAATCCCAGGATCAAGTTGCAGAGGGAGTGTTCAGGCCAGCAGGTGCTGAGGAATGATTGTGTTGAACTGAAGTCAGACACAGAACCTGGTCGTTGTGAGGGGGTGGACTTCCTCACCAACACATCATTGTGAGCATCACAATATGCATAGAAGTGAGAGCTGAAATGTCTGATCAGGAGTGGGAATTGCAAACTAAGAGTGTGAACAGACTTATCCTATACAACCACTCTGTTGTGGCTATTGATTAACTCTGTTGCTGTCACAGATCGTGACAAAATCAAACTGTAAATACCATCCATCAAAGCACACATAAATAAAGATACCTCGCTCACAAAACCAAAAAATAATAAGACCATTTGCAAAATAAAAAGTGTTCAAAAGAAAAAATGTGCTATTGCATGCACGCTCTAGCAGACTCTTAACTTCTCCGCTTTGATTCTTGACAGAAACCAGAAGTAGAGCAGCTAAACATGACCCCCCCACCCCATAACTGCAAAAACAAATAACATTCATTAGAATAAGTCATCTAAAAGTGTATGTAAACAAAACAAAACCACATGAAATAATAATCATGACAGTTTAAATGTGTCTCAACAAACCCTAACCCTTTCTTCCTGGTTTCTTTTCTGGGTATGTTACTGTTACTTTGTGGTTTTATCTACAAACAGGGCTCTAGACTACCTTTTTGACATGGGCGCACCGGTACGCCTAACTTTAAAAAGTTAGGCGCACTGGCACAAAAGTTAGGCGCACTCAAATTTTTCAACCGCATCGCTTAACACCGCAGTTTTACATGTGCACTTTCTTTGGGGGAAAGTTGCAGTCCGTACTAGCACCGGTGTTCACGGAGATCTTCAACCTCTCCCTGGCCCAAGCTGTGGTTCCAACGTGCTTCAAACAGTCCATTATTGTCCCTGTTCCAAAGAAACAACAGCCCGCTTGCCACAATGACTACCGTCCAGTAGCACTGACTTCAATTGTGATGAAGTGTTTTGAAAGACTGATGAGAGATCACATCACTTCTTCACTTCCTGCCACCATCGACTCACTTCAGTTTGCTTACCGGACTAATCGTTCCACAGACGATGCTCCACACATCCCTGAGTCACCTGGACACTGGCAGAGGGAATTATGTTAGGATGCTGTTCGTGGACTACAGTTCAGCATTCAACACAATAATTCCCTCTAAGCTTTTCACCAAGTTGACGGATCTAGGACTCAGCTCATCACTGTGTCAGTGGATCCTCAACTTCCTCACAGACAGACCCCAATCAGTGAGGGTGGGAAAACAAGTCTCCCCCTCCATCTCACTCAGCACTGGAGTGCATCAGGGCTGTGTTTTAAGCCCCCTGCTGTACTCACTGTACACTTATGACTGTGTAGCCACATCAGACACCACCTCCATCGTCAAGTTTGCTGACGACACTGCTGTTGTGGGCCTGATCTCCGACAACATCGAGACGGCCTACCTGGAGGAGATTAGGAACCTGGAGACCTGGTGCCAGGAGAATAACCTCCTCCTAAACATCAGCAAGACTAAGGAGCTGATCGTGGACTTCACTACAAAGCAGGCGAGGAATTACAAACCCCTCATCATCAGTGGCACGCCAGTGGAGAGAGTGGACAGTTTCCGATACCTGGGTGTCCACATCACTCGGGACCTGTCATGGTCCTGCCACATCAACACCCTGGTTAAGAAAGCCCGTCAGCGTCTCTTCTTCCTCAGAAGACTTAGAGACTTCCATCTGCCACTGAAGGTGCTCAAGAACTTCTACTCCTGCACCATCGAGAGCGTCCTGACGGCAAACATCTGCACCTGGTTTGGGAACAGCACCAAGCAGGACAGACGAGATCTGCAAAGAGTGGTGCGCTCAGCCGAACGCATCATTCAATCAGAGCTCCCTGACCTGCTGTCCATCTACACCAAGCGGTGCAAGTCCAAAGCTAGGAAGATTATGATGGACCTCTCCCATCCCAACAATGGACTCTTCTCACTGTTGAGGTCTGGGAAGCGCTTCCGCTCCCTTAAGGCCAAAACAGAGAGAATGAGGAGGAGCTTCTTCCCCCAGTTAGGTCCCTACAGTTAGTGTGTGCAGAGAAAGATGTGTTCTAATTTTGAAATGAGGAGTTAGTATATATTTAACAAAGTGTATTTTTGGGAAGGATATTATCCATTTGGCCAATTGTGTTTTGTAGGTGTGGGTCTGTGTTAAGAGTTTAGAAAAGGTATCTGAAGTATGGGTAGGCGCTTGTTAGCGACTGTAAAAAACTGTAATGGTTGCTTCGAGGCAGAGATGGCCAACAGAAATAACATCGGAGAAAGATAATAGTGTTGTGGATACCATGATGAAATGGGCAGTGTAGTGCCCGAGGACAGACACATGTCGGGCTTGTAGGTATCCTAGATTTCTATGTTTTGTTTTGTTTTTTTCATTTTTATGGTTTAACGGTCCAGACGATGAAAGGTTGAACTGTGCCCACCAGCCAGTGCCTCCATACTTCCAAAGTGAGTTCAATTGCCAGAGGTTCCCACTTGGCACTGACCACTTGGTGTCTGTCAGATAGAAAGTTAAAGATCCAGCTGCAGAGAGATCCTAGATCCTGCAGTTTCCTTTTCAGCTTCGAGGGAACGATGGTATTGAATGCAGACCTGTAATCTACAAACAGCATTCTCATACGTGTCTCTCTTCTGCAGGTACGAGAGGGCAGTATGTAGTGTCAGGGCTATGGCATCATCAGTTGTCACTGTATGCAAATTGTAGATGGTCCACTGAGTCAGGTAGTACAGAGCATGCGGTACACAACAGCTGTAGCTGCTTATGTCATGGTTACTAGGTAACAGAAACCACGGGTCGTAGGCTAGACCATCCAATTTCACAGCCTTGCCCTTCTGGTCTACAGGACCTTTGAAGAACTAAGTCTTTGTAGGCCAAGGAGACAGGACTAGTCAGAGCAGGTGCATCAAAGGCGGGAGCCCAATATTGACATCCGCCCAGGCAGGGAGGAGACAGCGAGGAGAAGAGAGAGGGAGAGCGAACACAAAAACAATTTAGAGTCAGCCGGAGAGACTCGGGGACATTGATGCAAAGGTCAGACTTCCTAGTTTTGTTATTTTGCACTTATTTTAGTTTGTTAAAGCCAATAATTAGTTCAGCATTCCCGTTTCTGAGTTCACATTTGGGTCTTTCCTCTGCCAGCCACGCAGCCACCATGGCAGAACTTGACCTCATTATGGACCCAGCAGACTCACATTGTCTCCTGAGGAAATGTGTGCCCAGCTTCAGGGTTGCTGTCAGAGCGTGGTTTATTTAAAGACCTTTTCAACAGACACTTGCAAGTTATTTTTCTTGATGACTTCCTGTCGTCCACAACCTGTTCTGGGACGTTTCCCAACATGGAGTGTTTGGCTCAAGATGAACAAACCTCCATTTGGAACTGTTTCTGACCTTTAGTGACCTCTAACCTTGTGACCTCTGACCTTTAGTGACCTCTGTCCTCCTGTTGCAGGTGTGTGTGTGCTGCTGCTGTCTGCACCGACTGTTTCTGCAGGTGAGTTGATGATGTGAAAACCATCAGTGAGACTCCAAAAGAACACAAATACACTTACTGTGTGTGTGTGTGTGTGTGTGTGTGTGTGTGTGTGTGTGTGTCCTCCAGTGTCTCTGTCTGTCAGTCCAAACCTTCAGCAGGTCTTCAGAGGATCTCCTTCAGTGTATCTGAGTTGTGTTGATGATGGACAGACAGCTGATGGATGGACAGTGAAGAGGACCAGAGGAGGACTCACTGAGGACAGTGGAGCAGCTGGGTCAGAGTTTAGTAGGATTAACAGTTCCTTCTGTGTTCTCGATCTCAGTCTCTCCACTGGTGGAAATTTCCTGTGTGTAAGCTCATCTGGACATCAGAGTGAAGAAGTCTCCATCAGTGTCTCAGGTACAGACAGATGTTCCAGCTGTGTCTCTGTTTCTGTCTGTCTCTGTGTCACTCTGTTTGTGTCTCTGCTGGACAGGCAAAGATGTGATCCTGGAGATTCCTGCACTTCCTGTCATGACAGGAAGTGATGTCACTTTGTGGTGTACACCCAAAGAGGGAGAAAGACGAAAGTCTCACTTCTTCAGAGATAATGTTACACTTGGATCTGGACCTGAAGGAAAGTGGATTCTCTCTAACGTCCAGCGGTCTGATGAAGGTCTCTACTCGTGTCATACTGATATTCATCCACCTTCTCCTCAGAGCAGACTGAGGGTCAGAGGTCAGGGCACTGACATCATTTCCTGTTTAAAGACAAACTAACCTGCTGACCTGATAATGAACTGACTGAACCATCTTCATCATCTCTCCTGCAAATCCTCCTCCTCCTCCACCCACTACAACCTCATCTCCTGCTTTCTTATTCTTTGGTATTACATCTATAGTAGACTCCCCCTCCCCTCGTTCTTCTGCTCCCCCCATCACCCCTCTTCCTCCCCCTCCCTCTATGTCAGTGCTCAGACTCGTCTTGCACCTGGTGGTCTTCTGTCCATACGTGGCCTGCACTGCTCTGCTGCTGTCCATCTTCGCCACCAGCTCAGGTAGATATGAACAAAGTCTCTCTGATCACTCACTTCAGTGCTCCATCCTTAAGTCTTAACCCTGCCCACAGGTAACACACCTGTCATTTCCATGGAAACGAGCCATCCTGCTGTACAGGATGATGTCACCACTGAGCATCACTTCTGACCTCTGAGCTGACAGGAAGTGAAGGAGCTGGAGCAGCTGGGATGTTCCTGTTTCTGACCCAGAGTCAAACCTGTGGTCTGTAAAGACTCCTCAGTCTGATCTTTGAGTCAGTCAGCTTCTCAGTGAACTGTTCAGCTGGTGACTGGATGGATACAAACATTAACCTTGTGCTTTTATGTGTTTAATGCTTCAAGTGATCAGAAAATGCATTTTTTAGTATGTGTTATACTGTAAGGTCAGGTCAGACAACTGGTATGATCAGGCACTTTGTGAGAGCGGGAATGAAAAGCTGAACTGATCAGTGATTGGATCAAACAGTCTCTGAGTAAGACCTGACTCTGTTTCTGTGTTGATTTATGCTTTAATAAAACATTCGAACATTACAGAGCAGATACTTCAGTGACACGGAGAATCAGAGTCACAGAAACAGGATTGAAGTGATTCAGGAGTGTGAACTCTGGCTGATGATGAACTATGGCATTTATTATGGTTTATTGTATTCTGCTGAGGTTAGCCTGAGAGCGCTAACAGCAGTCTGAGCCACAGCCTTAGAGTGTGAGCACCAATAAGCTGTGATGGAAACAGGAGCAAACTGAACAAAGACAAACATCACAGACACAGAGCTGATCCTATCGTGTAGGATCGGGAAGTGCAATCACACAAGGAAACAGCTGACACGAATGCATAATGACACCACAGGGCAAGAGTAGAACTAAGCACACTGAACAAGGTAAACAAGACCTTTCAAAATAAACCTGCAGAGAACAGGACATGACCCAGACTAGACAATATGAGAATACATGACACAAAAGACCAGGACACACATACACCAGGTGACATGAAGAGAATAAATATTAATACTAAGACATTATTTCATAAATACTCCAAAAATACAAAATTACTCAACTAAAACCTTTAACTTAAAAACAATAAAAACATAAGAAAACAATACAAAATAACACGAAGCATTACATGAAAGACAGCCCCTGACAACGTCTGATATTCATATCTTTAGTGTGAATAATTTCACTGTTTCCTCATGTTTGTCCTGCCAACTATGAGAAGTGACCAAAGAGGAAAACAGGAACTTCTTACTGTGTCTAAAACTGAAAGAAGGAAAAGCGAATAACAAGCCGTCACCTCATTTGAACTGTTGAAATCTGAAAACAAGAATCAAAACCATTCACACTGAGAACTGGACCTGTGCTTTTACACCACCCAGGCCCTGATGGTGGGCCCATACTGTTGACAGCCTCTCTGATGGCTGCACGGTCAGTTGTATAGCTGGGCTTGGTTCACCGCTGTCATGGAAAACGTGTTACTGTGAAAACATGCTGACGTAACAGGAGGCCTGTTCTCGCTCGCGGGGCGTAACATCCTGATGCTGTGTCACCTAGTGTACAATGTTACGCTTTGGGTGTGAGGACGTGTTGTAAGGGAACCAGAGGAAACATAGAAGCCTATAAAAACTTATTCCACGTTCAGATCTGATCTGAAGACAGCAGAGCAGGTGACACGGACACTTTCATATAATGAGAAGCCAGAAGGAGACACATGGCTGCTCAGTGATGGTGGTTTACTCTTCAACCACACAACTTCCTTATTCTGACTGAACCGACCAATCGGGAGGTCGGAGGTATGAGGTCATTCTGGAGAAGCCACAGATATATTTTTTAGTGACAACCCTTCATGAATCCAACAGAAGGGTTTTAAAGATGTGTGTAAACGTGACTGACTAAGCTTTGAACCTTGTTAAAATTCACACTGATGTAAATATAATCTGTATGAGATGTTTAATCCCTGACATCGGTCACTGCCTGCGCTGTGATGAAGATGAAACAGCAGCCCACAGACCTGAAACTCACAGTTAAAATAAGAGCAGCTGTCCTCAGAGCAGCAGGAAACCACAGATAAGGAGACGGGAGGCTAAAAATACTGCAGGGCTGAGAGAGGAAGCTGATGAGGCTGACAGATGTTCTTCTTCTTTTTCTTTTTTTCTGCCTGTCCCGTTTGGCTCTTTTGCATCAGAATTATTGTCTAAAGGCGAAGATGCCCAACGGATTTACTTTACCAAATGGACCCTCCCAGCCTTGCCGTATTGGTCCATGTGATACATCTTTTATTGTTTATTTTATTTTAACTTTCAGGACAGACTTGACTGGGGAAAAGAAAAACAGCGGGAAAGAGGAACGGTCATAGAGGGCAAAAAACAAAAACCAAGTGTTTTCCCCAGGTGTTTCCTCTCTGCCCTGAATCTGTCACAACAGCCAAAAGCTGGTAGGAAAACAAGATAAGTGAAGCACTTAGCAACAAAAACACGGAGCACGTGAGCCGATTACCAACTTGGTGTAATTGACAAACTGTCATTGAAGGAGCGTCAACGTGGAGTTTAAATCTCTGAATGAGCTCCAGGTATGTGAAGCTGCTGGAGATGTGCAGCCCTGCCCAGGGGTGGAGACCAGTGAAACTCACAAACCAGGCGGAAACCTCCAGTCTCATTGCAGAATCCCCCGACTCTGCAGAGTAAATCATATCTAAATTATCACAGATACAACTACAGTAATACAGCCTAATAATAATATGAAGCATTATGGAGGGCTTCCTTATAAAGTAGCAAATTATTTCTTCAGGCTAAATGATGATTTAAATTTGTTACACATCATTTCTTCTCCAGCTTTCGAGTTATCGGCTTTACAGTTTTTGCCCGTTGCTTGAACACTATAAACCCATGCTTAGACTAAAGTAACACACCTTGAAGCTTTTGTTACCATACCTCAAACACATGTACCCATACCTTGAACAAAAGCGCTGCTTTGCACCCCAGTTCCAATTATGCAACACACCTACTCCCTTATGCAACACACATGGTCCTGCATGCTACACTCTATTTCATACATAAGACACTTCGTTCAAAAATGAAATTTCAGGGTGCCATTCGGAAAACACATGTATCCAAAATACAAAACACATCGGGTAATTGCAACCACTCAAATACACACCTGAAGGCACTTACTTGCAAAACTGAACACCAATTAGCCAACTACAAAAAGCCCTCAGCGTAGCCATTTCAAGAACTTTGCAAGCATGGATGGAGGGAGAGCAAGAGGAGGAGGTAGAGGAGGAGGAGGCCGAAGAGGCCATGCACGGACCCATATTTCTGATGAAATAAGAGCAACTTTGGTGGACCATGTCATCAACCACGGCCTGACTATGAGGGAAGCTGGGCAGAGAGTCCACCCACATCTAAGCCGCTTCACAGTGGCATCTGTAATACGAACATTCCGACTAGAAAACAGGTCTGTCTTCACCTCCATACCTTCTGCTCTACTCAGATGGTTTCATAGCACTGTTCTACAGTATATCACATTACCATATCAAGTGTACGGGGTGCTAATGCTCCTTTTGCAGCCAAAGTGGCTGATTCCTTATATTGAAGTACAGTGTTGTACAGTGGATGACACAGTACATACAGTAAAGTACTGTAAGAAAAATAAGCAAACCGATGACAATATGTGGTTGTATTTCTCTAGAATGACTCGAAGACCTTCTGGGGGAGGACGGCAACGCCTGTTCACACAACAGCAGGAACTTGCCGTTGTGGACCTAGTGAGGGCAGACAATGCCATCCGTCTCCACCAGCTACGACGGAAAATACTTGCAGACAGGCGAGTGTTCAGCAACATAGACCATGTGAGCATCACCACCATCAGACGCATCTTGGGTAAACACAGCATCACCATGAAGCAGCTCTACAGAGTCCCATTCGAGAGGACCAGTGACAGGGTCAAAGGACTTCGAGCTGAATATGTACGGGTACGTGTAACTGTCCCTTACATTTACAATAGAGTATTGGTGAAGTCCAGTAGCAGCTGAATATGTACCATAT
Organism: Aulonocara sp. 'chitande type north' Nkhata Bay; assembly: GCF_057382095.1. NCBI lineage: Eukaryota > Metazoa > Chordata > Actinopteri > Cichliformes > Cichlidae > Aulonocara > Aulonocara sp. 'chitande type north' Nkhata Bay. Next base: position 2,211,516 of record NC_141346.1, read on the forward strand.
CAGTACCACATGGATCTATTCTGAGAGCTCCACAGGTACCTGTGTGATGGGGTGAGGGTGCTGTATGTGTAGCACTGTAGTACAGTGATATGTTCCCCTTTTTTTCAGAGAATCTTGGCCATGGATGGAGCTGCACAGCCTCATGAATACATTTTCATTGATGAAGCTGGATTCGACCTGAGCAAAACAAGACGACGGGGTCGTAATGTAATTGGCCAAAGGGCAATTGTGCACGTCCCAGGGCAGCGCGGGGGAAACATCACATTATGTGCCGCCATATGCCTTCGAGGGCTTCTGCACCATCATGCAATACTGGGTCCATACAATAGCCAACACATACTCACATTTCTAGATGCTCTCCATGATATAGTTGTACAGAACAGAGCAGATCAGCCCAGGTTTGTGGTGATATGGGATCATGTCAGTTTCCATCGGCTGCTCTGGTCCAGGCCTGGTTCTCCAACCCCAACCAACTTGAAGTGGTATACTTGCCCCCTTACTCACCATTTTTAAACCCTATTGAGGATTTTTTTTCGGCTTGGAGATGGCGAGTATATGACCGCCAACCACATGCCCGCATGCCTCTTCTGCAGGCAATGGAACAGGCCTGCGGCGACATTCAGGTGACAGCAATCCATGGATGGTTTCGACATGCAAGAGGATATTTTCCCCGGTGCCCAGCGGGAGAGGACATTGCTTGCGATGTTGATGAGGTCCTGTGGCCAGACCCCAACAGACGGCGGGATCCATGAGCCCACTTATGCACAATTGTCATGGTTTTTTTGTTTACAGTATAGTGTTTTTTCTATTGCAGTATTATTGTGTTGTTGTTGTTGTTGTTTTTTTTTGCTTTATCTGAATTCATGGTACTGCAATGTACAATATTGAGTAGGTCTATTTGCTTTTTTGGTTGTTTGCAAATGTGTCTCCTGTAAATGTGCCTTCTGAATAAACAATGGAAATCAAGGACTGCAGTGTTTTATGTAAAGAAGACTAGTGTGTTCCCCCTGATCTGTAAGTGTTTGCATATGATGCAAGTATGTGTCATTTTGTCAACAGAGTTACATTTTGACAGAGGAATGTTAGGTTTTGACAGCAGAGTTTAGGTTTTGGGAGTGGAGTTTCAATTTGGCACAGATGTGTATGGTATATTTCCCAGTGTTGTGTCATGTGTACTTGTGTGTACAGTTTTGGCACAGAGAGCGGAGTTTTGCAAAATGTGTTCAAGCAGTGGGCAAAAACTGTAAAATGCTGCATCCAGAATCAGTTGTATGAAAAAGGATCAACTTTTTGGGATTAACTACCTGAGTGACTGCGCAGGCACCAAAACATTAGCCGGTTTAGGTTAATTGGTGATTTTAAATTGTCCATAGTTGTGAATCTGAGACTAGTTCTGTCTCTCTGTGTTGCCTCTAGGACAGGTTGGTGACCTGTCCTCTTGTCCCTCTGGAGAAGAGAAATGTTGTGTTAATTGAAATTGTTTATAGTTGCGTTCTTTCAGAGTGCAGTGAGTCATTAAGCTGCTTGAATGTCAATAAAAATGAGAAAAATTGTGGCGTTCTGCAGCCTTTGACAAGTAGTGATTATATAAACATAATTACATCATATGTGTGTGTGTGGACCACATCACATCAGGAGAACACAGCATGAACTGTTCCCACAGTATTGACCATCCTGCTGACCTCTGACCTTGTGACAGATACTCACCATCACACCTCAGCTTCATTATTATGAATGATTGAAATTGCTGTTTGCTTTAATCTTGTACAGCACTTGTGTTATTTGAAGGTGCAAAGTAAAAAGCATAGCAGGAAGAAACCTCCAGCAGCACCAGGCTCAGGGAGGGAGGGCCATGTGAGAGCAGTTTGGGCGAGGGGAGGAAGACGGGACAGAGACGCGCTGTGGAAGAGAGATTGATAATAATAACTAAAACGTAAATGCAGAGAGGTGTATGAACACATAGTGAGTTTGTGTTCCACAGAGTGAATGGGTTCAATGCAGAGGGATCAATAAAGTATACATTATTAAGAACATACATCATGGGTTGCATTGAGTGTGCATCCCATGCAGCAGCCCCACCCCCCATAGCCAGTCAGAAAAAGGTTTGAAGAGGTTGCAAATAGCAGGAAACAGTCAGACGTGTACAGGAAACACAGTGTTGTTTTAGGTGAGTAGGTGAGGGTGCAGAACACATGAATGTACTGAAGGATAAGCTGCTTTACGCCCACACACACCGTGGGCTGCTCTGTTTGATATCTGCACTAAACAACACGAACATTTACATTGTCATTTACATTTACTTTGGAGACCAACACACTACATCCCATGCAGTCTATGCTAAAGCTGGTGTAAAAACATCCTAATGCAACGGCTACATTTATAATCTATTGCCCCCTCCCATTAAGCTTGATCTTTTGTACAAAGGTGAAGTACTGACAGAACATCTGTGATAATTATAGTTACTCTACCCATCAGTAACCTTCACCACCTTTTATCAAAGGGGTTGTTTGTTCCTTAGACGTATGTATGTATAAATATGGTTATAAGTTTTCCTTCTACCAGCCTTCAGGGGCGGCTCCTATATCACGAAAAGCTGTTACATCCATATTTGGCTTTATTGCTCTTACACGACTCTGCTCATAAGATGAACATGTTAAGGCATTTAAGTTTACTTCCTCAGTCTCCACTGCCTCCTTCCTGTTATACTGTTTCCAATCACGCTATGCCCTACATTCTAGTGAATAACATATGCAGGCTTATGCTTGCAAGCATTGTACAACTCAAGTTTAAAGGCCTCTCTATGACACTGAATACTGTAGCTCCTGTGAAAAATAGAGCCTCAAAGTACTTGGTATAAGCTGGAGAGGAAATGGCATGTTACAAATTTAAAAGATCATCATTTAGCCTGGTTTGAAAGCCCTCTGTGTAACCAGAACATCTTACTATTCATCACTGATTGAAGAAAATAAGAACAACTCCAGGTTTCTCTTCAGCTCTGTAGCCAGGCTGCATCATCCACAGGTGCATTTTGGCGTTTCATGGTAAATTTATACAGACAGGAATTACTTTGTCTTTTAATCCTGATACTATAGAAAGACTTTTGTTGTTAGACAGTTGAGCTGAAACATGTGTGTGTGTGTGCGTGTGTGTGTGTGTGCGTGTGTGTGTGTGTGTTTGTCTAGCTTGCTTACTTGCCACAGTGCACTGTGCCACCTACCAACAGAAAGGAAAAGATAATGTGCATATTTCCACGAGAGAAATCCCACGCCTGGACCGTCATTGACTGCTGCCATGATTCTAGCCTACGTCACAGCGTCATGTGCGCCTTTTACATCCAACACAAAAACTGCAGTCGTGGTGCTTTGATTGTACTCAGAACTCTGAAATTCTGCCTTCTGAATAGGAAGATGTTGGTAACACCAGACTGCAGATGAGCTGCATACAGGGCTGGACTGGGACAAAAAAATAGACCAGGCATTTTGACCAGAGACCGGCCCACCATTATAGGAAAAATCATAAAGCCTTTGAATGAAAATAAACACTGTTGTGACAGTGATGTTCACTGTTCTGATGGTATATATGCATCAATCTATCAATCGTTGGTTGTAAGATTCAGATAATTATTTATTAAAAGCGAGACATTTTAAATGAGAATAAGAAAGAAAAGTATTTCTTTGTGCCCCCCTCTCCCTGTTAATGCCCTACCTGCCCCCCTGGCAACACTTTGCTAGACCCGCCCCTGCACAGTTACCAGCTGTCAGCTGCTTAGAAAAGGATCCTGGTGTTATTTGTCTCTCAGAAACAGTTCATAACTTCAACTCATCCATGTCACCTAAAAGGTAAACCTGTTTCTCCATCACAGCTCTGATGATTCAGTAAGGACATCTCCTGGTTCCATCTTCATGTTTCCCTCTCACCACATATACAAACAGACATCATGACCAGCAGCTTTACAGCTGTGGCTCCAGCAAACATCAGCTGATACTAGAAAGTAATATTGAATACATACATACATGTCTATGTCTTTTCTTCATTGTTGCTGAAGTGCAGGACGAATCGCGTTCCTTTCCCCCTCAATACGGATGCATTGTAATTGGTCCAGATTGATCATGACCAACTGGCTAATCACCTCTTATTGTTTATACTGTTACAAAAACAAACAAACATAAAAATGAAAAACCGCGTCTGTGTGTGGATAATAGCAAACACTGAAATTCAGTTTCTGCACGCAGCAATGAATTTTGTTCACTCAAATTTAGCTTTGTTTTGCTCAAAATGAATTTCTCCTCAAAATGCAACACTTGCAGCTGCAAAAATTTTTTTATGCACTCAAATTGTTTTTGTGTGCGCTCAGAATAGTGGCACAAAAATAACGCCAAATGATATGAAGCGTCAAAGTGTCACTTCAGTAACGCTGCTGGAGAAAGGAGTGTCGACTCGTGTTTTTTAATAGAAGACTTGAAACACTGAACTCTAATTTCAGGGGTTTATTTTAAGTTTGCAGAATATCTGGTATGATGACAGTTTTACTTCTCACTGTCCGTGTTATGTGGATCTATTTATCATGTATGCTACTTTGCTCTGTGGACTGTAAAATGTTTCACTGTGTTCATGAAATAAACCAGACTTTCACCGTCTGCATCTTTTTCTCTTTAAATCTCTTTAAGTTGTGAACTTTACACAAAGTTTGTGGTAACAAAATCAAACTGATGAAGATCTCCTTTGAAAAGCACACTCAGGAGACAAAATACAAACAGCTCAAAGCAAAGGCAGAGGCCTCACAGCTGGTATTTCATTGACAGCGTGTCTATTACATACCCTCAGTCCAAAAGCATAAATATTAAAGAAAAGAATATCCAAGAATATCATCCTAAAAATGTGGCACTGAGGGGGGAGCAGGCAGATTTTCATCTGAAAGTGTTGAATTTTAGTAAAAACAATGCTCTGCACTTTGATGCTGCTGTTACAGACAAAGCAGATGTTTATAGCATCTGGACGGGTGGCTGTGGCTCAGGTGGTGGAGCAGATCAGCCACATCAGGAGGTTGGTGGTTCGATCCTTGTGTCCTTGGGCAAGATACTGACCCCAAATTGCCTCCGATGCGTTCGTCGGAGTGTGACTGTGTGTGAATGTAGATGAGTTTGCACTTGTGTTTAGAAGTGCTTGCATGAATGAGGCATGTTGTATAGAGCGCTCTGAGAGAGAAAAGCACTGAATAAGAATCAGACCGTTTGAAATGCAGTAAGTCTGGAAATATTCAAGCCATAAAAAGACTTCTAAAAGCTACTGAACAGCAGCAATGTTGAGCCTGTTCCAAAATCTGAATGTACATGTGTTGAAGGTCTTGTTGAATTGTTAAACATATTTTTCTTTAATCTGTGGAGCAACAACAAAAAAAACATTTTAATTTTCTTCAGCTTGAATATCAGCAGGTTCTGAGGTAACTGTTTATAAGATGTTGTGTCCTATCCAAAAGCTGTTTGCAGTTTTACATTGAGAAACATTATCCTTACACATTTGACCCTCATAAAGTACTATGGCCGTCACACTGTCATTTATAATTGTTTTAATAACTCGTGTCTTAACTCATTCCATCACACAGACAATAAAAAAGCAGCGCGGTTCACTTACATCACGAAATGTTAGAAATATAACTGTTCATAACAACCTGAAAGGCCGGGAGTTTAAAGTGCAAATCGATGGAAGCAGCAGTAGAAGAAGTGTAGACATTTATAAATAAGAGCTTAATAAAGACGCCTAAGAAACATGCAGACGGAGAGATCTTAATCAAAAGTGGAAGTTACATCTGTTACATCTAACTGTAAAAATCTGAGGCTGTGTAAGTAAAGCTGGCCCTTCCCACCCGCTGTGTGCGATTGCTCCACGTTGTTTGTTTGTGTGTCAAAATTTAACCCGGTTTAGGTTCATGCTTGGTTTTGCATTCGTTTTGTTTATGTCTTTTTATCAGCCCTAATAAACCGCAGGCCTATTGTTAATCCTAAAGTTTTGTGCACTGTGCACTGTGAAAGGCCCCGCCCTCTTTGAACGGAGGGCGGGGCCTTTCACAGTGCACATAGATGGCTTCTTTCGCTCCTCTTTCAAACCATGTTCTCTGTCCTAAATGTGAACACAGGTGTCCTTCACCACAGGGTTTGTTTGGTTTCTGGTGTTTTCGTTAGAAAACAAGTGTTCCCACACGGGTCTGCCTACCTTCCCAAAACCCAGCGAAAGCACATGAAGCACTGAAGATGACCCAAGTGTTGGACCCCTCAGACACCACCTGTATGAGCTATGACATTACAGTCAGTTTTGTATGTGACGAGCCTTTGTTCTTTTTATGTGAAATGTTAGCATGCTGTGGATTTGTCTGCTGAAAGAACACATTTCATCTTGTGTGTTTAAAAATCCACTGTGACAGTTTTAAAGTCATTATTATCCACTCTCCTGCCAGCGAGGACACAAACAGAGGTGCAGACAGCAGCAACTACATGTTCATCATGTAACTGGATCAAAGTAGTCACAGACACATTCCACACAGAGCTGTATATTCACACGATTCCACAATTTTATTTCAAGGCCTGTTTGGAGACTCTCTTGCTGTTTGCTTTGGACATCATAGTTCTGTTTTCATGGACTGACTGAAAGGCCACGTGCACATAAGAAGAAATTATTTGTAACACAACATTAGTGGAGGTTGTCCTGGGTTTGTTACCAGTGTTTTGTGTGTTTGGCTGCAGTTTCGTTCTCTGTATTATGGTTTTGTCGTCCTACACTTGGTGTTTCCTGCTTTCTTCTCCTCCACGCATGTTTCCGTGCTCCAGGGTCAAGTCTGTGTCTGTCTTGTATTTCCTGTTTTACTTTGACAGTCGGTGTTTCGTGTCAGCGCCCTCAGCTTTGCTCTCTTGCCCGCCTTGTCACATGTGATTAATCGCAGCCATGTTGCTGTGTTCCTGTTCTTGAGTATTTTCAGTGCGTTTCCCTCTTTTCCTTCTCCGGTTGTCTGTTTATCGTCCTGCATGTCATCCCAGGTGTTTTTGTGCCGCCGGTTCCTAGTTTCAGATTTTTTTGTATTATTTGTTTCTTTCTTTGTATTTCACACCGTTACGTTTAGCTGTCCCAGTTTACGTCTTTGTTAGTTTATCGTAGTGTTGTTGTGCAGCCCAAATAAAGGCGTTTTTGTTAAACCTGCACCTATCTCTCTGCTGGCTGTAGTGATGGCCACATGAAGCTTTCTGAAGCTTTGAAGCTTGATCCTAACACCGGTTCATTGCTCAAAGCGTTTCACCACAGGCCTCTGGTGACCTCTGGTGGCCAACAATATGAAGCGCAGCTTGAATCTACGATTAAATACTGTAAACTCTCTGAATGCAGCTGTATTCATCAGTGGGCCTGTACCGCCGGTCAGAGGAGGAGACGAGAGATTCAGCAGGTTGTTTACACTGAATAAATGGCTTATATCAGCATGTGCTGACCACTCAGTGCATTTTATCGACAACTTTAATATTTTTTGGGAACGCAGGCATCTGTTTAAAGCAAATGGATTTAATTTTAACAAGTCAGGGGTGAAACTGTTCACCTCCAACTTGTTTTATTCCATACGTCATCCATCTGTGCTTGGTGCCAAGGCTGAGATAAACGAGGAGTTATCTCATAAAGAGGAACAAACAGTACTCCAAGAACAGACAAAGCCCAGCAGAAACCTTGAGGAGGAGCTCCATTTGCCCCCACCCGGGAAGAGCCTCAGAAAGGAGAGACATCTGAGGCAAGAAGAGGGGTCCCTATTTGCCTCCAACTCTCTCAACAACACCAACGACCAGGACAAGGGACCACGATCTTCCCCAGTCCCCCAAACCCCTGACAGGCCATCACCCTCCTCCCCCTCCCTTTCTCCCTCCTCCCCACACCTGAAATTCACTGAGGAGATGATGGAGCGGGTCAATACTGGGCTCAGATCTACCCCCCGGCCCAATCCCTTTTTGTCCCCCATAAACCCCCCACCAGAGTGGCCAAAGGTTCGCCACCGAGCCCCACCCTCAACAGAGCAATCGAAGTCACATTGCCCAGCCTCGCCCCCCTTAGTTCCTCTTCATGCCCTGTCTCCGCAGTCTGATGCGTGATGTGTGGAGGGTCCGGGCTGTGAGGATTATGGCAGTGATGACTTTTCCCAGGAGAAGCTGGGACCCTGTTTACTAGAAGGTTTTAAAATCTCTGTACTTTTAGGTGACAGGAGACATGTGGCCTGGTCAAAACACAGAGAGCTGCACTCTAAAAGATCTTTAAATATAGTAAACATACATTGTGTGCCACAGACTGCTGCCAAACACGAGGGGACAAGTAATACCTCTAAAACACTTAAGTTGGCTTTATTAAACGTTAGATCTTTAGCTGGGAAAACATTTTTAATTAATGATTTAATCACTGAGCACAGCCTTGATTTTACAGTTTTTCTCAAATGTTAAAACACAAAAGCCAATCCTGTAACCCAAATGACCAGTAGTCTAAACACATTTACTAAATGTAGCCACCATATTCCAGTACCATAAACACATGTCACATGAAGACACAATTCACAACCCTCTGTACTCATAAATCTAAACACATTTTTCCTTGCTAAAACACATGTTGCAAAACAACTCTGCTCATATCCTCAAATGAAAGCCCATGTGATGCAAAATGCTTGCCACAGTCACCAATCTTTGAACACAGGGAACACACCTGGCGTCAGTCACTACACACAATGACTCAAAATTGAAGACACTTGTTGCTAATGCTGTACCCACATGTAAAAGCAAGTTCAGAGTGCACAGTATGCTGAAGGTTCCAAACAAACACAATGGATGAAGGCAGAGTCAGGGGAAGAGGAATCTGATGCAGAGGAGGGAGAAGAGCTGGCCCTGGAAGAAGAGGAGCAGGCCAATGAGGAAGAGGAGTTCAAATGAGAGGAGGAAGAGGAGCGACCAACGAGGAAGAGGAGGAGGCCAACATGGGAGAGGAGAAGGTCCAGGAGGGAGAGCAAGACAACCTCGCACCATCATTACGGACGAGATGCGAGCAACAGCTCAGCGACATGATGCCGCACAGTGATTGTGGTGTGTGTGTGTGAATAACGTAAATAAAAAAACTTCACACCCTGTTCATGTTTTCAAGAGTACTGTTGTGTGCAATAGATTCTGTTTTTGCATTGAGTTGTGTTACAGTAGTGTACGTACATGCAGGATTTTCCATAGATTTATACTACTCATATGAAACTCACAAATCTAAATGCCTAATCCTCTGCAGAGATCTACGACGATCCGTTACTGTATAGTTTCTAAAATATGCATTGGCAGTTATGGAACAAAGAACCTTCTCACAAATTGAGCATTGTGTTTTCAATTGTTTTGCTGTAGTGTGTAATGCTGTGTATAGTGTTTACAGTTTTGACAGCTTCGAGCTGCTCTCTTGGTGTGGGAGTTTGAGTTTTGCAGTGGGAAGGTGTGGTTGTGTTTATGTAACTTTAGAGAAGGGTGTTGTGTTTGGACATTGGGGGACCTGGTGGTAACGTTTGTGACATGTGTTTTAGCATTTGAGAAAAACTGTAATCAATTTTAAATCATGCTTTTTATTTGTTCTTGTTTCTAATGTCTCTGTAAAGCACTTTGAATCACCTTGTTGTTGAATTGTGCTATATAAATAGACTTGCCTTGCCTTGCCTTGCCTTACGAACGAAAACAAACTGCTTCACTGTGACCTCCCACTCTGTAGAGTGGAGGTCACAATCCTGCCTGATGTCGGGTCACCTTTGTGCGAATTGTTATGTTTATTTGTTTAATAAATAAATCTCATTGATAAACGTTGCTGTTGAAACGTGCACCGTGCTGTGGTCTTTCTTTGCTTGTGACTTCTTGATGTTGGTAAATACAATAGATAAAAAACACATATAATATCCACATAACGCACAACACATAATGGAGTATGCTTCTGCTGCGAGGTACTTCTGCAATTAATCACTGGACAGCTGGACAGGTATGTTTATAAATGTGATATTAGGCCAACTTCCTTCTACACATTTTTGGCCTGGGGGTCGAACTGATCGTGAACCGGAAAAGGAAAACACTTTAAAACTTGTAAAGTAAAAGCATGACGCCTTTAAGGTAAGCCTTTTCATTTTTATTTAAGAAAAGAATTTGTTCCACTGTGCGACGGCGGAGTTTCTTTTCTTGGAGATCATTTCTCCTGCCTCACAGGAAATCCTCTCACATGAGCAGAAGACGCTGGAGCGCAGAAACTCTTCCACAGACTGCCAGATAAAAAAGAATAAACACATTGAATTGCTGCACATTTTGTAGAATAACATTTTAAGCTTATTTTAAAAAATAAAATATATATTTTATTTTATTAAATTGTGTTTCTAAAGTTATTTAATGATATTTATATTGTGAAAAGCTGATTTTTGCTTTGTTCAGACATTTTCTTCACATATAGACACAAAGACAAGTTTTTCACATAAATAAAGACACACAAAACAAAAGTGAACAACAAGTACACAAAGCTGGCAAGCCCACCTGAACAAAGTCAGCTCAAAATACTGAAAATGCATGACAGAAGCTCCTCGCCGCCTCGCTGGCTCCGTGTCTTCCAGTAGGATGATCAGTGACTCTGTCACCATCAAAACACTCCACAGATCCCAGGAATGATTCACTTCCCACTGAATCCCTGACTGTGCTCTAAATGAAGGATGTCACTGATCACCTGACTCTGGCCAAACGAATCAAGCCTCGACACAGTGCCGGGGCGTCAGCTTCACACGGGCCATCTCTAGTTATCTGCACTTGGATCCCATTAATCTCTCCACACGGTCTGATTGCACGACCATGACAGAAGTGATGTAACTGACGCAAACATTTCTTTCCATTTCTGATCTCAAGTTAAAGGAAACATTCAGATTTCACAATATTCTCTCAATGGAAGTTTTGGTTATTGTTAGAGCGAGTTAAGCTGCTTTACATTTTGAATGCACGGTAGATGTGATGATGAGGATGATGTTCTGAATCTGTTAAGAACATGCTCCAGTCCATAAAAAAGCATTCCCCAAGTATGTGGAGGGTATCCAGGGCCACTGATCAATGATCATGACAATATTAATGATCAAGGAACTGACCTCACAGCCCATTGTTCATTCAGTGAGCTGGTTTCATCAGGTGATGTCTTCAGTCTCAGCTGACTGCATGTTTCCAACCTTATAAACAGCACATTTGCACAATGACTGAAAGCAGCCCACTGAAGGAACAATGGGCTGGGAGGTCAGAAATGTTTCTCCCACTGAAACTGCGTTCTTTTATTTTGAAAGTGTCATTTGACGCTCCGATGGCTCAGATTCGCTTCCGGTGTAAGTAGAAGAACTACTTTTAGTTGTGCGTCAGCGGAGAGACGGAGGAGCGCGATGTGGCCGCGGGGTTAGTTCAGAGAGATTAAAGGCGATCAGCTGGATTCATGATGAAGATGAAGATGTGTGCGCTGTTTGTGATCCTCGCTCTCGGTAAGATTTCCGCCCTTTGTCACCGCGGAGCTGGGAGCTAACGAGTCTTAAAAAGTGCTTGGGCATCTATATCGCGTGGTACGGTAAAAAGGGCGAATTTGTGGTGCATTTGAGTGCACCCCGTAAACCCCAGATATCTATGGAGATTTCAAAAAGGCGATGTTTTCTTCATTTGCTCTTATTTTGAAAATCTGTCTTCTACCGATGTAGCGGTTAATAAAACGTCACTGCGTCAGTTCCAGGCGGAGACACGAACCTATCCTGGCTTTGCGTCGAGAAAATCATCCTGTGTAGATCAAACCTGCAGTGCTGTGGTGAGGGAGAAGCTGAGAGTAGCTTCTTCCTTTATTTTGAAGCTGTATAAGTCTGTCGGTACTGTTCTTAGAGCAGCGTCCACACTGAGGGGTTAGATGCTGTTTTCAAAATAATAACAAACAATAATAAAGTTATAACGAAGTTAATCCATCTCCTGATGCCACACAGCTTAAATATTTTACTGGAATAAGGATCATATATTTATTAGAAAGCTGAAGTTTACTGACAGTATCTGTACTTGTTGATAATTTTTTAGTTTCTGCTTAATGATTTTATGCTAACATGTCGTTACCTTAACCTGCTACAAGACAATTTCCAGTTAATCAAAGTTGTGAGTGGGACAAACAGCGGTTATGATTATTAGCATTAGTATCAATATTTGTGAGTGTTGTTCATTTACTAGAGATACAGTTGGAAGAGAAGCTTTGCTGCTAAACATACGTACATGCGTACGAACGGTACTTAAACGCACCATGAATTCCCCGTTTGCGTCTACACGCGGAGCCGTAAATACGAATGTAAACGCGCAAAGATTTTTAACGCGCCGCTATCGTGACCGCGCTTCTTTTCTCTGATCATATCTGTACACACGTCACCAACGCGCGAGGCTCAGAGCAGATTACATGCACACACTGCTCTCTGTGTAACACACACACACACACACACACACACACACACACACACACACACACACAGCTGCTCTTGGTGATTTACGTTATGTCCTGTGGGCGCCATGTTTGGGCGGAGCTCGCAGTGTGAGCCACTGCTGCGGCAGGAAGCTCATGGAGTTGCGCTTCATCAAACATCTGGAGCTGCTGGTGTGTGTGTGTCTGCGCTGCACATCTGTTTGACGTGCTGACCTCAGCAGCTCCTCCCCTCTGTGCAGTTTACTGTGACAGGAGGAGGGTGGAGCTGCAGCTGCCAGCAGGTGTGGAGCTTCTGTTCACAGCGTGCAGAACATCAGCTGTGCTCCAGATGTTCCAGCAGACAGAACATCTGCAGGTGTAACAGATGTGGGTGCACAGTTTACTAACTGCGTCTGCACAGAGACACAAACAGATTCCCATCAGTGCACACGGTTTGTCCCGCACACACACAGGAAGTCTTTATCAACCATGTCGTGTTTGTGGCTCAGACGTGTTCACGCACTCAGTCTCTCTGATAAACTCCTGACATCTCCTCCTCTCAGCCCCACGCTCAGCTGCAGGTAACTGTTCACCTGCTCACGCTGTCAGGTTACCATGGAAACCACACTGATTAAACTTGTGTTTGTGTCCTCAGCGTCCCAGCATGCATCAGGGGTGGAGGTGTTTGAGGGGGAGGAGTCTGTCCTGCTGCCCTGTAACATGGTTGTTCCTAAGGATCATGCGATTGTGTGGAAACGCGAAGATCTGTCTTCTCAGATCGTTCACGCCATCGTGGAGGGAAAAGATGACATTGCCAACCAAAACGAGCGTTACTCCAGCCGAACATCAATGTCCGCCGACGCCCTGCAGACCAGAGACCTCAGCCTCACTCTGAGGAAGCCCACGTTCACCGACACTGGGACCTACGCCTGTGTCACCCGCAAACATGGAGCGGACCAGCAGAGGACTGAAGTCCAGCTGAAGGTCAAAGGTCAGTGCTGCAGGTTCAGGTCAGAGGTCACACTGAATCATATCACACGCATTCAGAAAGTTCAGCAACATGAAATATTTCACGTATGTGAACACGTTCAGTTACACAGAAGAGGCTTACGCAGGTTTGTGTTTCCGTGGAAACCTTAACGAGTATGTCATCGCTGACATCAGCATCCACCTTGTGTTACAGGTGGATGCTGATGAACAGTCTCTGTGACCTCAGTCACAGAGCTTCAGACCCTCACTCCAGCTGTGGATCTGACCCTGATGAGGTCAAAGGTCAGGTCCAGAGAGGATGGAGTCACAGACAGAGGACGTCTGTGCTGCTTCAACCATCAGCAGCACAGACGCTGGTCACTGACTGGTTAAACAGGTCTGTGTGGTTCAGCAGCGCTCAGCTAGAAGGTCAAATAGGAGAACATGATCAGAGGTCAGAGGTCGTACAGGATGATGTTCTGCTTCTTTGTGTTCCTTACAGAACGTCCTCCGCCGCCTGTCTGGCCCAAAGTCCTCCCCGCTGTCCTGGTTCCTGTGGTTCTCCTCGGTGCTGTCGTTTTCTTCCTCCTGTATCGCGTGACACAAAGAGAGAAGCTCATGACAGGTGAGGCTATGTGTGACTGCAACTAGTCTGTGACCTTTGACCTCCACACGCACCTGTCGGCTCCTGTACGTCCAATCAGCCTGAATGACATCATCAACCAGTAGCTGATTGGCTGTTAGGTGGTGAGGTGGAGGTGATGCGGTAGCCAGGTCCAACCAACAGCAGCGTTAGTATGCATGAGCTACTGTTTCCATGGACACAACCCCTGATGTTTCAAAATAAAAGCACAGTCAGAGTAAAACCAAAGCTGCGTTATTGTTAAATTATTATAAGTTATTCATTGTTATCAGATTACAAACTGAAATCATTCATCAGTTTATTACTATTATGATATGTTGCCATGGTAACGGGCTGTTTATGTGATGGTCACGGGTGAAGAAGCAGCTGGTTAAACCTGTTGCCCGTGCTGTGGTTCAGTCTGTCCCTGTGCTCTGTCCACAGTGGGTCAGCTGACACCACTGGAGGTGACGGAGGGGGCGCCGTCTGTCCTGCTGCCCTACACACACACATGCTGCCTGGGTGAGGTCGTCAAAGTGGAGTGGATCTTTGTGACGCATGAAAACAAGAAGGTGTGCGTGTTTGAGAACGGTCAGATCAAACATGACCAACAGCACACAGATTACAGAGAGCGCGCAGAGATGGAGTCATTCCCACCCAAGGAGACGAAGACCGACCAGCTGAATCGGCCTGAAGTTGACCTCAGCCTGACCCTGAGGAACCCCGTCTGTGCAGATGGAGGAGTTTACCTCTGCATCCTCCACGACAAGGCTGTGAACACCATGAAACTCAAGCTAGTGCCGCTCCTGGTCAAAGGTCAGTGAGAGAGTGAGCTGGCAGCAGCTGCTGATGTCAGTTCCTGCATGAAGTTTCGTACTGAAACCTTTTACTGTGAGAGTGCTGACTGCAGGGATCATCTTTAACATGCTTCTGCACACACGTGTGAGCCCAGAGGCATGCTGGGTAACTGTCATCCAGCAGGGAGAGACCTCTGACCCACCATCACATGACAACATGACCCTCAGTCTGAGGCTTCGTTAGCTTCACTGCTGTGTTTCTCTTCTGCAGAGCCCCTGATGACGACCATTAAAGCTGCAGTCGGGAGACGCAACAAGGCGGCCCAGCGCTTGCCTTCATTTCGTGTGTCTAAAGGGTGAGTCGACGTTTGGCCCCATGTGATTCATCTGTTTGATGACACTTTGGCCTGAATAACTGATTCGGCCTCTGTGAGTAAGGGGGGTGCTTCTGTAAGTGAGTAAGGGGGGGGTGCTTCTGTAAGTGAGTAAGGGGGGGTGCTACAGAACAAACACAGTGTATATGTTGGTGGCATTATAGTGTAAATACAGATATGATGTATAAATAAGGTGTGATGTCCATGAGTGTTGGCAGCAGAGTTATCCTCCAATCAGGCTGCAGGGTGGGCAGCCTGAGGGTAAAAGCTTCTGTTGAGTCTGTTTGTCTTCGTCCTGATGGACCTGCAGTGTTTATCAGAGGGAAGGGGGGGCGGGGTCTCTGAGGGGGGGGTCAGTGAGGTGCCGATTGGCCGCTCTGCTGCCCTCACCTGCAGCTTCCTCTTGTCCTCCACGGTGCAGCAGTTGAAGCAGTGTGCAGCAGGAGGTCAGAAGGCTCTTCATGGTGGAGCTCTGGGGTAACTGGGCCTGACGCCGTTTCCTGAGGAAGTGCAGCCTTTGTTGTGCTTTCCCTACCTGGTGGGAGATGTTTGTGGACCAGGTGAGGTCGGCCGAGATGTGGACTCCGAGGAACTTGAAGCTCTCCACCCTTTCTACCTCCTCCATCAATGTAGAGGGTGGAGTGCTCAGATCCTTTGTTCTGCTGAAGTGCATTATCATGTCCTTGGTCTCGGCTGTGTTCAGATGCAGGTTGTTGTCGTCGCACCATCGCTTCAGATGCTGAATCATCGCTGTTGTCCATCAGTCCTGTGATGGTGGTGTCATCAGCACATTTATAATGGTGTTACTGGTGTGGACTGGAGAACAATCTCCTGAGTCCCAAGTTGCTGAGTTTATTAACTGTACTGAAGGCTGAGCTGAAGTCAGCAAACAGTTGTGCAGGTGTGTGAGGATTACGTTGGCGTTTGTGTGACATGATCTAAGTCTGCCAGTATGAGGCTCAAAACATGTGGTGATTATGGTGTTAGAGCAACTGGACGATTCAAGCAGCTCCCTGTGTTCTTCTGGGCACTGCAACGATGGCGGCTGACTTAAAGCAGGACGTCCTACAGACTGCAGCATGACTGTGCCGCACACATCACACCATGGACACACCTTACCGCCGGCTTCCCGTGGCTACAGGTGGCCTCTTCATGCTGAACCTTACACTAGCTTCTCTAAACACATATACATAAAGTAGGGAGGGACCGAGCCGGTGCTACGTATCAGTATCGGTCCAATCCTGACCTAAATCACTGGATCACATATTGGGGGAAAAAACGTAACAGGATCCATTAAATATAGTGACCTTTGCATGTCGGAGCAGTGTGGGTCACGTGATGGAGCGGCTGTTGTGTGCGAGACCTGTCGGTGGTCTGGAGTTCGCAGCATCTGGAGCCTCGCTATGTGCTGCCAAACCAGGTGTTGTGCCGAGGTAGGCGTCCCCGACAAACTGCGTCGTGAGCGTTCACTAGGCATGGAGTGCGGATCCAGTTTGCTCCGCCTCCATTACAGACAGCTAGACGTGGACCTTGTGATGCTTTAGTTTGAAAAGAAAGAGTTTAGACAGTTTGTAACTCGCAGTGATGCCACAGTGTTCCTTTGAAAGCTGAAGCAGCTCATGACGTCAGACTTAACGACCAGATAGGAACTGACTCACTGCTGCCTCTGCTGGACACCAGAGGAGCTGCAGGTGCAGTTTGGACTCAGAGTCCAGAGCTCAGTCTGTGTCTGTCTGTCCACAGAAAGAAGAACGTTGCAGAATCTCATCCACTGAACAGTCAGCCAGTCTGATGCGATGAAGCTGGAGATGATGAAGAGGAGGCTGCCGTCAGCTCGTCCTTCTCCATGGATGTGAAACAGGAAGCTCAGTGTAACAGCTGAAGCTGTCTCTCATGTATGAACTAACGATGGAGCGTTGTCCTCTCAGTTTCTTCTTCTTCTGTCTGCTGCAGACTCTGCATTGATCACATGATCCACCCGCTGTTTTACTTTTACCTGTGTCTGCATGTTAGTGGATCAGCATCATGCATGTTCATGCGGCCCTCTGTGAGCTTCACACTGAGCATCATCATCATCCCACTGTCAGAGAGGACCAATCAGAGCTCAGCTCCTGGCTGTGTCTGCAGACTGACCTCAGATCAGCACAAAGCTGTGTAACACGTCCTCAGAGGTCAGCTGGATCTGCTCAGTGTGACGCTCTCTGTCAATGGAAAATTGTACTTAGTAGTCAGTATAATCTTTTAGTGATATAAGTTTGCATATGGTAGAATGCTGCATGTAATCATGTGTGTGTAGAAGTATTAGTTGGTGGGATATTGAAGGAATGTCTCATCCTAGGAGGTCTGTAACACTCTAGGGTGTTCACCCCACATCCTGGGAGCATGAGAGAGCTCGTACCTGCTCTTATTGTTTTACGGTAGGATTAACGTAGCTATGTCAGTTCTAGTCTAAGTGCCTTTTGGTTTGATGAACTGCTGGACTTTGAGACCAGCAGGTTTAGGGAAGATTTTATGGGGTCACACTCTGACCCCACACACACACACACACACACATACACGTTTTTCCAGTCACGTGGGGACCTCCATGTAGGAGATTACGCGTGGGGACACATTTCTAAATGTAATAGAGGTATTATTAAGGCATAATTTGAACTCTTAATTTTTTTAGGGATCAAACATCTATTTTGGTAACGCAATTTGTTAAATTTAAAAAATCCAATTTTTGTCAGGTTTTTCTACCTGGTGGGGACACAGCTTTTATGTCTTTTCACAAACCACCACCAGGTGACACTGTTGCACGTTTACAGTTAGAGGGTGTATTTATAGGAATTTACAACCCAGAGTAATCAAAGCTGGTATAATGAAAAAGCTTTCAAGTGCTGGTTGGATTTCAGAGAATGGTTTCTGCTACAATTTTCATTTATTGAGTTTTATATTGTTTTTGTTATTTTGTCATTACCCCTTGTATTTGTTCACTGGACAATTTGTGCACTGGCCTCTGCTTTCAATAAAAAAAATGTTTCAACTGAAGAGCTTAGCTTCCCAACTTATCTTTTATATATACAGTATAAAAAAAGAACTCTCCCTGCTCAAAGTTAACCTGAACAGCAAAGAAAACAATCTTTTCAATACTAATGTATCATTGCTGTCATGGCTGTGTGTAGACGGGCAGGAAATGGTGGACCCAAAATGCAGACTCGCGGAGACGAAAGTGAGCTGAAAAAGCAGCTTTATTGCTGAACACAAACTAACTTAACCTGAGAATACAAACTGAGGAAACACGGGCAGAAACACAGCAAGGTGAGGGTACGACGCGACACGGAACTGAGGGAGACGCCGACATAAATACACAGGGGAATACCAAGGAGCGTCAGAACACACGAGGAACACAGCTGATACAAATCACAAAGACAAGGGCAAAGCAAAACACATCCACATGAGGCACAGAACTTCAAAGTAAATAATAACAAAGAACACTGGGTCCCCGACCCAGCACTGTAACAATTGCCTGGTTGAAATGAACAATCTTTTTTTTCTCTAAACATGAGAAAACTTTAACGGTAACTGAAGCTGTTTATGTTCCATTTGTTTGACATTAGCTTCTTACCTTCTTTTCACTGACTCTCGCTTTAAAGCATCAATTCGGTTTTTCACGTAAAACTTAACTCCCTCCCAACGTCTCTCTTTCAATGCTAATGGTGAAGTCTCAATACAATTGAGACACTCTGCCTTCCCAGGAACCTTTCCAGAGCTGATGTACTCCATTAGAGTCTTCTCCACAGCCTTTATTTCTGCTTCAGTCCACTTCCTTCTTGTGGTTTGTGATGCCCCTGAATAAAGTAGACAGTAACCGTGTTATTCAAAAAGAAGAACAAGTTGGTGTGTAATCACACGACTCCCCTTATGACCAGATGTGATACTTTGAGTATGTCGACAAGTATATCAAAAGCTATAGGTACATTTGGACTATACTTTGTACTTGTTGGTATTCCTCAAGTATAAGTACAAGAAAAGCCCATAATGCATTGTTTACAGTTAAATCGCTGCAAACTATGAAAGAATTAATTGATTGATTGTCAAACATTAGTATTTATGTATGTATTATTACCATTATGCATTTATTTATATATACATGTCTTTTATCAATTAAAAGTACTGACTGTTGGTTGAGGTGTATATTTTAATCTATAATGCATTCAACAGAAAGAGTACTGTGTGGGGGAGCTGAGCTCTGCCTTTAGCCAAAAAGAACACAAGAGAGGCTGCTGCACAAACACCACAACTGTATTTTCAGATACACTGATCTCACTCACTGCTCTTTTGAAGTGCTAATGAAGTTCATTACAACTCAAGTTGTAATAAACTATGGCCTTAAACTTTCCAGGCTACACAGGACACAGTTTGTGTGGCAGACAATCTCAGTGTTATAGGTCTGGTTACTCTTGCAGTCTTACTATACTTTGAAGATTTCCCTGACAGGACATGTTAGCTAAGCTAATAGACTCCAGCAGTGCACTACCAATAAACCTAGCAGGCTCTCTAATCACCTGTGACCTGCCGAATGCTAAATGCCTAATGTCAAACCTGCTTTAAGCCGCTGTCTATGTTACTGGATAAAATAGCGTCAGCTTTTCCAGTAGGATGCAGACCGTCCGCTTTCAGCAGGTCAGGGCGGCCCCAGAAAAAAGCCCAGTTATCCACAAACTGAAATCCCAGCTTCCTTCAATTCCTGGTCAGCCAGCGGTTCAGTGACATAATTCTGCTATACATCTCATTACAAGGGACCAGAGATATTAAAGTTCTTTGGATATCTAAAGTAAACAAATTTTTTTAACTACTTACATTTTTTAAAGGAGGTGATAAAAGCTTCACCTCTGACATTACCTCTGTTAAATTATAATATTATTTTATGCCATGTTATACCCCTAAGCAGCAGATGACGCAGCAGGTGACGCAGATGTGTTTGTGTCTTGTGCATCAAGTGAAGAGGATTTTTTAGCATTTGAATTTGAGGAATTGCATTGAGTTCGGGTACACCTTCTCTTCAGTTGTCGGACATCTTCCTGAGAGTTACCTGAAGTAGTTTTCCGTGCTTTTTTCTTCTCTCTTTTGTGTTGTATGAGACTTTCTGCAGAACTGTCACTTTCTTCAGCAGTTTGAGGACCATATTCTTCCTCACTGATGTCAGTACTTGATATAGATGGACATCCAAGCATTTGTCTGGTAAACTAAAAAGATAAAAGAAAGAAAGAAAGAAAATGGTTAAATTTTTCCACTCACACAAGCATTTAAAGACTAAAGGTAGTACATTAGTAGTTGTAACAGCTGTACTGTATTGACAGTTGTATTAATACCATTTACGGTACCACACATGTCACCACTTAATTTGAACTAGTCATATTAAGTAATCTTTCCTCTGCTGCATCACATTTGCCAAACAACCCTGGGTGGCTTTGTCTGGATATGCTGTCATTACCCAAAGACTGTCAATACAGCTGCGATGTCAACTCATTAACAGTCACTTAGGTTAGTTTTAAACATCTGGGACAATGTAATCTCTAAGCTAACACTGTTTCTAGGAAATTGCTGAACTTCGTTTTCTTTTTGTATATATACACTAATGTTTATAGAAATTGATTTTCTTTATTTAAATATATGATATAATTTTTACCTGGATCAATTACCTTTGAAGAACATTTTTTATGTTTTTAAGGTAGAATAGTATCTACTCAAGTATCAACTGTGTTCCAGGTAAACTGAAGATTTTAGTAATGCATTGAATTTTAGGATTGTCAGGGGATGAGACTGACAAATGCTTAATTAATAGGCGACAAAAGCATGACAGTCATTTGTTGAGCTCCTTTTATCAAATTCAAAGAAATAAATTTTAGTCATAGCGCATAAATAAAATGGGCATTTTGGAACCACCTTACAAGAAATACTTAAAATGTGTCACAGATAAAATATACGTAGGCTTAAAAATGACATGTATCACCTTTTATGAGAACATACAGAATATAAAGTTGATCACAAAAGTCATTACGTACTTTAAGCTATTCCTTAAAATCTTTTATTGCTAACTAAATGCAATCATACATTACTACCTATGCAAATGCAATGCTAATTGAATTTAAGCAACTGTTATTACTGTAACACCTTGAAAACCTTTGTGAACTTGAAGGAAATGAATGACAGTCTTACGACCAACGTTCCCTCTACGCTGTGCATGTGCGCAATCGCGCGCTGCTGGCACGTCTCTGCGCACAAATATATATATATATAGAACCTGAATTGAAATTAAAATTAAAACTTCAACAATTCAGTTTTGCAGTGTTAGTCAGAGACTGGCTGCTCTCGTATGTGTTTAGAACGATGCCACCTCATCCCACAGTCCAGCCAATGATGCGATTCGTATATACGCAGCCAATCAACGTGGTTGATGACAGCGTCCTTATGTGGCGACTCCGGTGTTTTAGCAAAGCGGCTGATGTGGAGTGAAGCCCCTCTGTGGGTCTTCCTTGGTCTCTTGTGTTCTGGGGGCCTCTGGATGTCTGGAGTTTTGATCTCCTCCATACCTGCTTGATACCATAGAGGACAGGGCTGTGGCCCCCCCACACTCCCTAGCAGATCATTACATGGAGAAACCTTTGGAATGCAAGCATGCTGATCCACACAGGTATGCACACAGGTGTACACATGGGTATTCACAGACGCGGACTACAGCTTTCTTGGCTGCTGCCTCAAAGCACACTGTGCGCTGTCTATCTTGCGTGCTGCACAATATCGTTTATTATTTAGTATCTACTGTTATCTACTGCTAGCTAGTTTATTGTGATGGTGCCGTTTTTTTTATTATGTTGCTCTTTGTTGTTTGCTGTCTCCTCTGTTTTTTTTTTCTCCATACAGGTGACCCAGGAGTTTTTTTTTGTTGTTTGTTTGTTTTTTTTCTCTCTTCCCCCCCTTCTCACCGTCTCTTCTCCCCTTTGGTTTTCTTTCTCTCCCCCTCTTTCTTTCATTCTTTCCCCCTGTCCTATCCCACAGTCATGTCTGTCCCGTTTGCAACTGAAAATAAAATAAATTCATAATTATAACAAAGGTCAATCAAATGGACCAATATGGCAAGGCCATGATGATCCACTTGGTAAAATAAATCCGCTTGGCATCTTTCTTGGCCTCAAGACAACAATTCTGATGCTAAAGATCCAAACGGGACAAAAAGAAAAGAACGAAAACAGAAAATCTCCGTTTTCAAAAATACCCGTGTACGTGTGGACGTAGCCTTGATTTCTTACTCTCAGCTGACATGAAAGAAACACCAGACCCCCACCGTGCCTGGTCCGGCACGGTGGGGGTCTGGTGTTTCTTTCATGTAATCTGATGTTGTTCCAGCTGTGACGCTGAAAGCTGAGCTCCTGTCTCATTATGAGCGACAGCTTCATGTTTCATGGTTAAAGTAAAAGGATGAAGTCTGTCCCTGAGCCTGTGCGGACTGGATTTGTTCAATGTTAAAGTTCTGACGCTGGATTTCACGGTGACGTCACCAAACCGTACCGTGAGGTGAGGTAAATCTTTGTGTAGGTCAAATGATAAATTCATGTCCTGTTCCAAATACATTGAAAATTGTATAGGATGCACAGCAGCAGTGACGCATATAGCTCTGGGGACCATGTCTCGCAGAATGGGGACACTGTTAAATGTGCTCATCTTAGAAAAATTGAGTATCCCAAAGTCCCCCAGATCCAATAAGTAAAGTAAAGTAATTAAGAAAGCCATTGTCCAAAACACACAATGATTGTTGATGCTGAATTAAATAGGCTGCACAAACCTAGGATGGCATGTAAGGCTCCAGCCAGAAGCTCAGGTCCTGGTGGCTTGCTAGCAGAGGGCTTCTGCTAGCACAGTGGCCAATGAGGTGTAGAGGGCTTCAATCAACAGCACGGCGCCCGATGTAATGCACCTGAGCTTTTTCTAGCAGCACAGGCCTTGGTGTGGTGCTGATGTCTTCCACTAGCAACACAGATAAAGTTGGTTCAGCTGGCAGCAAAGGCCCCGGTGCAGTGAGATGGCTTCAGCAAACAGCACAGGCGCTGCTGAGGTTCAGTTGGTTTATGCTAGCAGCACAGGCCCTGGTGTGGTGCAGACAACTTCTGGTAGAAGCAGAGGTCCCAATAAATAGACCACTTTCCAAGAATTTAGAGAATGCTTTAAAATACTCTTAAAAAAGCTTCTTGGAAAAAACTGAAATCCATTTAAAATAGTAAAAAACAAAAAATACCCCAAAAATTCAAAGCAGAAATTCATCAAGGAGACATGCTGCTGCCATCTTGTCTACATCATTCTACAGGTTAAGGACATCAGAATGACATTCAGACCAGATAGGTGTGTCTGAATGGCTGCAAAGAGAGATTATTGCATCATTCAGACACATTTGGTTTTATTAAAAATGGCAAGTCCTTTTGAATACAGAAAGAACTAGTCAAAAGGTGCTGCCATGCAGCTACAGTGTGTATATATGGAGAAAACAGTGAAGATATGATTCACAGGACTCTGGAAGAACTTTAAGACTGGGAGGTTTTAAGGTTCTGAGTGTACAGATCAACAGATCCAGCTGCATGATGGGAAATGTTCTCTGCAGTACTGATGGACCTCTCCATGACCCCTGTGACCGTCCAGGCTTTTCTCCCTCTGTCTGTCAGTGTTTTTAAACCAGTTAACTGTGTGAGTTTCACACTGCAGGAAAACAGATCAAACCAGTTCGTTGAAAGAACTCAACATTCTGGTTTTAGAGGTGGAGCCTGCTGTGCTCGACAGGAAGTTCTGAGACTTATTGTGTCAGTGTTTGCAGGTGAGGTGATCCAGCTCAGGTGAAGTGAAGTCTTCAGCTCCACTCTGTGAACTCTTGGATCTGTGAGGAGAACCAGGACTCAGCGTCACTGCTGTAAGTCTCTGATCATTCAGCTTTCATTTGTCGTGGAAAGTGTTTCTGTTCAACAGGCAGCAAACATTTTCTCCTTGTTACTGCTCACTGACATCTCAGACTGCTCACGCTTTATCAGAACCACTGCAGCTGTCAGGCATCAAACGGGTTCTAACAGTTTTCATTTTTCCTTCACTTTGTGAGAGACAAGGAGAATATTAAACTTGTCTTTACTTATGCTCATCTAGCTGAGCTCCTCCCTCTGCTCACACTGACCTCTAGTGGTTATGTGAATATTAAAGAGTAGTGCTGGGACATGTAAAGTTGTAACAGGTGTGGATCTCTCTGCATAGGTTTGTAGCAGAGCTTCATAAGGTCAGCGTCAGTTACACAGAAACATGAATGTCTGATATTAAATGTCCTGTTATTGCTCTCACACAGTGACCTCTGGGCTTTGGCTGATGATGTCATGTGTATAAAACATATATGTTTACATGATGATCCAAATGTTTATGATGCAGTTAAAGCAGATCTTTTGTATTTTAACCCTACTTTCATTAATATTAATTTATTGTACCTATTGCTGCAGCTGTTAGTCAAAAACACTTTATAATACATGTTACTTTAATATAAGTAGTACACGGGGGGGCCATTTATATGGATACACCATAATAACATGGGAATGGTTGGTGATATTAAAGTCCTGTTTGTGGCACATTAGTATATGTGAGTAAAGTTACTTTGAAACCAAGCACACCATTGTTTTTCTTGTGACATTACCAATAAGTTTGATGTGTCACATGGCCCTCTCCCTAATGAGAAAACAAAACGTTTTATCCAAGATGGCCGACTTCTAAATGGCCACCATGGTCACCACCCATCTTGAGGAGTTTGTCCCCTCACATATACTAATGTGCCACAAACAGGACTTTAATATCACCAACCATTCCCATGTTATTACGCTGTATCCATAGAAATGGCCCACCCTGTAGTTGGCATTGGATTACAAGATACGATGGGATGTTTTAATTTGATCTGTGTCACTTTATCTTGATGGTAATGTTTTTAGTAATTTTTACCTGATAGTAAATGTAAATTACATTTGAATCAAGCTGCTATTATTATTATTATTATTGTTATTTGTGTGTAATTATTTATAGTTCTGATTTGAATTATATTAATGCATTTTTTTGTTTTTGATCTTCTTGTTTTCTGCCTTCCCCATTGTTTCACTTACTTTCAGTTGATGTTTGTATGAGTTACTTGCTGTTGCTTAGGTACTAACCTTTGTTAAACTGTTAGGCTTCTTCCTGTGAGTGTTTCTGCCTGCTGTCTGTTTGTTGTGCCTTTTTTTTATTGCCTTGTTTGGACATTCTGTTAATCGAGGTGTGTTTTTCTTTAAGATGTCTGCATTTGGGTTAAGATTTTCAGTTTTATTTACCAATCTTTGACTCTGTCCTCAGCACATACCGTTTACTCTGTATTATTTAGAGTATGACTTATGACATGTTTGAATGGCTTGAAGCTTTCGTTTTGATGAAGCATGTACAGTGGCTTGCAAAAGTTTTCGGCCCCTTTGAACTTTCCCACATTTTGTCACATTACAGCCACTAACCTAATTGAATTCTATTGGAATTCCAGGTGAAAGACCAACACAAAGTGGTGTACACGTGAGAAGTGGAACGGAAATCATGCATGATTCTCCAAAATTTGAATCTGTTAATCTGGACGTAGCGTTTTGTGGGAGAAACATTTCGTCACTCATCCAGGTGACTTCAGTCTCAGCTGACTGCAGGTTTCCCCAAATCTTATAAACAGTACATTTGCATAATGACTGAAACCAGCCCACTGAAGGAACAATGGGCTCGGATCAGACATGATTCCAAACATTTTTTTTTTTACAAATAAATAGCTGAAAAGTGGGGTATGCGTAATTATTCAGCCCCTTTGGTCTGAGTGCAGTCAGTTGCCCATAGACGTTGCCTGATGAGTGCTAATGACTAAATAGAGAGCACCTGTGTGTAATCTAATGTCAGTATAGTACAGGTCAGGGATAAAGTTATTGAGACATTTAAAGCAGGCTTAGGCTACAAAAACATTTCCCAAGCCTTGAACATCCCACGCAGCACTGTTCAAGCCATCATTCAGAAATGGAAGGAGTATGGCACAACTGTAAACCTACCAAGACAAGGCCGTCCTCCTAAACTCACAGACTGAACAAGGAGAGCGCTGATCAGAAATGCAGCCAAGAGGCCCATGGTGACTCTGGACGAGCTGCAGAGATCTACAGCTCAGGTGGGGGAATCTGTCCATAGGACAACTATTAGTCGTGCACTGCACAAAGTTGGCACTTGAAAGTCCAGTTGGAAGAGCGAGGTGAGTAGCTTGAATAAAGCGATATCAATTCATTAAATCCTGAATCGACTTTTAAATATAACTGTGTTTTGCCAGAAACGCCAGATTCTCAGATTAAAGCTCACAAAACCATTTCAACAACAACCAAACAGCAGATGAGAGCAGGCACACGGACTCCACACAAAGACGTAAACACAGACCCGACGCATCAGGATCAGCTTTGTCTTTCTCGGCTTTCTCACCCGACGGCCCGCAGACGGACACGCTGTCGGAGCTCAGCGATCCTGATGCGTCCGGTCCGCGCTGTGTTTACGTCTTTTTGCGCTGATTCTGAGCTGCAGGTTTTGTCTCTCCAACCAAAATTCACCGAGCCAACAGCAAAAGACGCAGCAAACTGCGCTTCACATTTGATCAATGTCGTCATGAATTCCCTCTGACTTTTGCTGTTTTGCTTCCACCACGATAAAAATCACACTTCATGCACAGCTCTCTGTGTGTACTTCAGGAACAGTTTCAAAACTCTGTTTTCTGCATCATTCATTGGCTTATTACCCACCAGTCTACCGTTGTTTACAGCGCTGTCTTTTTCTTTTTTCACTTAAATGACCTCGGACAAGAAAGCCTAATCTCTGCTGTTCAATACTGAAGAAATTTAAACTTCTTAAAATTATGCAAAATTACAGATTATTGCAGAATATTTTAAGGTTATCTGCTATAAAAAGCCAGACCAGGAAAATCTCCTTCATGTTTTTCTGTTTTATTCTCAGTTACTTTCACACAAAGGCATCTGCTGTGATGTTCACAATTCTGATGAAGTCAGTACTGATAAATGATCAGAATTATAATATTTCTGACTGTCTGAGGCTAAGTTGAATCGAATCAGGACTTTGAAAACCGGAATCGAATGGATGATAGAAATCAGTGATGATACCCAGCCCTAGTGAGCAGCCTAGGCACGACAGAAGTGGATGTAGCTGTAATAGGAAAAGAACTATTGCTAACTTTTCTGTTAAGTTAAGGCCTGATCCTTCTGAAATTCATAGCCAGCTCTGACACAGTGCCATCAATCTTTGAATGCTGCAGTAAATGCACTGCCCAAGTGTCCCCTCTCCCCACTGCCTTTCAGCAGCAGGCAGCAGCAAACAGGTCGTCAGAGGAGCCAAGATGATGATTAAGTTGAACATTTTCTACAATATTGACAAAGCACTTTAAGCACAAGTTTGTTAGTTAATCATTTAGAAATGAATATTGTCTGTATGGACTGCAACTCCCCCCCCAAAAAGTGCACATGTAAAACTGTGGTGTTAAGTAATGCGGTTGAAAAATTTGAGTGCTTTTTAACTTTTTAAAGTTAGGCGTACCAGTGCGCCCATGGCAAAAAGTTAGTCTAGAGCCCTGCCTTTATGGAAGAGTGGCAAGAAGAAAGCCATTGTTAACAGAAAACCATAAGAAGTCCCGTTTGCAGTTTGCCACAAGCCATGTGGGGGACACAGCAAACATGTGGAAGAAGCTGCTCTGCTCAGATGAGACCAACATGGAACCTTTTGGCCAAAATGCAAAACGCTTTGTGTGGCAGAAAACACTGCACATCACTCTGAACACACCATCCCCACTGTCAGATATGGTGGTGGCAGCATCATGCTCTGGGGGGGCTTCTCTTCAGCAGGGACAGGGAAGCTGGTCAGAGTTGAGACTTGAGACTGGGGCGGAGGTTCAGCTTCCAGCAGGACAACGACCCTGAACATAAAGCCAGGGCAACGATGGGATGGTTTAAAACCAAACATATCCATGTGTTAGAACGGCCCAGATCTAAATCCAATCCAGAATCTGTGGCAAGATCTGAAAACTGCTGTTCACAAACACTGCCCATCTAATCTGACTGAGCTGGAGCTGTTTCAAAGAAGAATGGGCAAAGATTTCAGTCTGTAGATGTGCAAAGCTGGTAGAGACAGACCCTCAAAGACTGGCAGCTGGAGCTGCAGCAAAAGCTGGTTCTACAAAGTATTGACTCAGGGGGCTGAATAATTACACACACCCCACTTTGCAGTTATTTATTTGTAAAAAATGTTTGGAATCATGTCTGATTTTCATTCCACTTCTTACGTGTGCACCACTTTGTGTTGGTCTTTCACCTGGAATTCCACTAAAACTGATTCATGTTTGTGTAATGTGACAAAATGTGGGAAAGTTCAAGGGGCCCAATACTTTTGCATCCACTGTAGTTAGGGCTGGAATATATTTCATGTGATATGAAATGAATTGCTATCTGTTTGTTAAGAATCTGCTTGTTTTTTGTTGTGGTGTTGGATTGAGTGAAACACAGGATTAATAAAGCTAAGGCTTATGCTAATGGGGATTCTGATTAAACAAACACACTGGCTTCTTAAACTTTAAAACTCTCTGACTCTGATCTTTCCAGTTTCTTCAGATTTGTACTCTTGTGTTGTTACAGAGCAAAGATGAAGGAAGGTCTGCAGACCGAGCTTCTAGAAACACTTGGGAATTTGAGCGATAAGGAACTGAAGCTCTTTAAGTGGTATCTACAGAAATCTGAGGCACTGGATGGTTTACCAGCCATCCCAAAGAGTGATCTTCAGACAGCTGATAAACTGGAAATAGTGAATTTGATGATCAATAAATACAAACCTGAAAATGCTTTGGGAGTCGCACAAAAGATTTTGGACAAAGTCAAGACTCGTACAAGTCAGTCAAAGAAATAACATGAAACACTTGGTGTGGTGTACAGATAACATGAGAAATGATTTTCATGAAGTATATTTATAAACTGAATCTCTATTCTATTCTTTTTACACCTTGCTGTTGTGTCTCTATAAAATTTAGCATATCTTGTATCACACACACACACAGATAAATAAAAATCATGCATGAATCATGAAAAATGAAAACACTTACAAAGACCTGTTCATGATTTCTAATTTCCTCCAACAGATAAACCTTCACACGCTGTGGAGAAACAAGAAAAACCAGTCCATACAGTTTCATCAGAAGGTAAGAGTTTAACAGTCTGAAGTAATGTCACTAAAAGCATTTGATTAATTTCTTCTTATGCTGTTTTTATAGTTTTATTGTTTTACATTGTTTTATTTACTGTTATATTGTTTTTATATTCCCATTTTCTGTGTTGTAAAGCACTTTGTGATTTTTATCTGTGAAAAGCGCTATATAAATAAATTTTACTTATTTACTTACTTACTAAGGTCTCAACACATGAAAGTGACCAATCAGAGCTCTTGTTTCAATCTGGTATTTCTCTGGCTGCTGTAGTATTAGGCTACGTTCACACTGCATGTGAAAGCGCATCAAATCCGATTTTTTTTTTTACCCTATGCGACCCATATCCGATCATGGTGTGACAGTGTGAACGGCACAAATCCAATATCAAATCCAATCTGGGTCACTTTTGTATGTGGTACTGAATCGGATATGTACACAATGTTTTAGAAAGCGACTGCTGTTTGAACTGTCATGTCACATTAAATGTGTCTTTTACGTCACTGACACAAGACAGACGCTAATTATCAGTGCCCGAGAAGCGCCCGAGAAGACATCGTGAACGCTTCCTGGCCCTCCAGTGTAGATGTTAGTGAAACTGTTGGGAAGACAACGTTGGAGAAACGTGAACATTTTCTTTGTACTGCATAATCTGCAGATTCTGACAGAAATCTGCAGCTATCCTTTGAAGCACCTCTCCTCTAAAACAGCAATAAGGATCATTATTAGGTTATTTACATTATTATGTAAATAACAAAATAACTTAAAGCAAAAACTGGGAAACGTAAAGTCCGAAGTCTTTATATTAAGGGCCATCAGTCAAACAATACTGTTGCTCTGGGTCTAAACAGAGCGTGTTGTGTGTGATGTCTTCTTTTGCGCATGCGGCCGCTTTGAGCGTTCACACTAGAGCGCGTTTGCTATCGCATTTTATTTGTAGTGTGAACAAGCAGACAAAAAAATCGGATTTGATCAAAAAATCCAAATTGAGCACTAAGACCTGCAGAGTGAACGTAGCCTTAGTGTAGGCAGTTACACAGTCGATTTAAATGTGAAGCAAACCCCTAAAATTTAACATAGGCAGTTTACAGAAAATCTGCTTAAGATTTAAACACGAAAACACATCAAAATCAACCTTTCTGCTTCAGTAATGAATTGTGCAAAATAATATTTATTAATAAATTAATTTACTAATGATTTTTTTTATTATTTTATTCATTCAGACAGTAGTAGAGTAATTCATTATATGATCATTCAATGTAAAATTAAAAAAGAATAATTATAAAGCAACTATTTATCCATCCATATTATCAATTATTTATCCATCAATGACTACTTCAAATCAAAAATTGATTTTAAAAGAAATATCATTTCGAAAGTCACTTTTAAAATCCACAATAAATTCTCTGCTCCCCCTTCCGGGCAGTCTATCCTTCAAGCTCGGGTCCTCTACCAGAGTCCTGGGAGCTTGAGGGTCCTGCACAGCATCTTAGCTGTTCCTTGGACTGTGCTCTTCTGGACAGATTTTTTCAAATTAATTCAATTTTATTTATATAGCACCAAATGTATTATAGATACTGTTACGACCCGTCTAGGGCCAGGCCATAACATGAGCGAGGCACTCGCTTCCCCCCCAAGACCCAAGCAGCCACGAGAAACAAATCCGTTAGATATGAGGTGATTTATTTACAATGTGAATAAAGAGAACCAAAACGGGAGTGTCAACACTTCAGGGTGAGCCAAGGCCAAAACAATAAACAAAACAAACCTACACAGATCCCGCACCCCTGACCTTACCAAAACAAAGTCAAAAATAAAGACAGAGTCTGACCTCCTTAACTAACTCAAAACAGGAGAAAACGGGTGATCAAAAGAAACGGCAGCTCACCCCTACCCACTCCACTTCCACAACTTTCAAACGTACTGCAGCCAGCGGCTACCACAGGACTACTGCTGGGTCATGAGGAGAAACGCGAGGACCTCCCTCGCTGTAGCACTCAAGCCTCCTTTTAATGGGCGGGTCCTCCAGCTGGATCCAATCACGCCGGGGCAGTATATCCTGGCACAGCTAAATTAACATAGAAAAAACACAACACCTGCACAAACAAACACATGGACATACAAGTTCGTAACAACACAGAGAAAAACCCAACAATCAACGATCTCCAAGTTGTTCCTGGGATCTGCTGGAGCCACTCACCTAGCTCGGGAGTCACTGCACCTAGTGCTCCGATTACCACGGGGACCACCGTTACCTTCACCCTCCACATCCTCTCGAGCTCTTCTCTGAGCCCTTGGTATTTCTCCAGCTTCTCGTGTTCCTTCTTCCTGATATTGCTGTCATTCGGAACCGCTACATCGATCACTACGCCCGTCTTCTTCTGTTTGTCTACCACCACTATGTCCGGTTGGTTAGCCACCACCATTTTGTCCGTCTGTATCTGGAAGTCCCACAGGATCATAGCTCGGTCATTCTCCACCACCCTTGGGGGCATCTCCCATTTTGACCTCGGGACTTCCAGGCCATTTAAGCACAGATGTTCCTGTACACTATGCCGGCCACTTGGTTATGGCGTTCCATGTATGCCTTGCCTGCTAGCATCTTGCACCCTGCTGTTATGTGCTGGATTGTCTCAGGGGCATCTTTACACAGCCTGCACCTGGGGTCTTGCCTGGCAACCTTCCGATTATAAGGCGAACGGCCAACTCTTGAGCCACGATCGCCCCAAAAGAATATCATCTGCATTCAATGCTATTTTATGGATTGTTCCACCCATTGTTATATCATGCACATCTTGATCCTGCTGAATGGCAGTTCAAGTGCTAGTGCAAAAAAGGAGGAGGGGCAGAGGAAAGTCTTGCCTCGTACCTCTTTGCAGTGGGAAGGCTGGTGATTGTACAACATGTGTAATAAGACAAGCTTCTGGGAGATCATAAATAGTTTTTATCCATCCAATAAAGTCCTAAGCCAAATCTTACTAATATGTAAAATAAGTATGTCCACTCGATTCTGTCACATGCCTTTTTGACATCTAAAGATTTGACATAGGCTTTATAATTTGTCTGATTTGAATGTTGTGTAACATTTAACAATCGCCTGATATTTGTAGATGAAAATTGGTTTTAAATGAAACCTGTTTGATCAGGGTTTATAGGGTAAGGGCAGAATGCCCTCCAGTCTCGTCACTAATAGCTTAGAGCAGTGGTTTTCAAACTTTTTATGCTAGGCCCCTTTGTTTTACACCAAAATAAACCACCACCTACCCCCTCCCCGCGCCTTCAGGCACAAACACATCCTCCAGCCACTCACATCCATATTTTGTTTTTAAACGCAACTCCATTGCAGTTTATTTCACACCTCAAACATTTAGTAGACAGACAAACAAACAAATAAAAGTAAACTGCAATAAATTACAGATAGCAAAAAAATAAACTACAAACTCTTTTACGCTACGTCCACACTTACACGGGTATTTTTGAAAATTGAGCTTTTTCTATGTGTTTGGACCTTTCGTCCACATGTAAATGGGGTTTCGAATAACCAAAAAAAGAGATTTTTGAAAACTCCTGTCAGGTTGGAGATTTTTGAAAATTCAGTTTTTGCGTTTAAGTGTGGATGAGGAATACAGAGTTCGTCACCCAACATTAAAAGTATGTGCCTTTTTTCACGTCACGTTATTGTTTACATGAGATGAATTTCTACAATGGCGGATAGAGACAAAATACTGTTAATCTGATTATCTTCAGGTTTTACATGCTTACACGCATAAACACACGCAGTTACTGTCACTCCATTTAGAAAGGTAGCGGTGTCATGGTGCAATTATTTTACATGTAGTTGTTTTTTTTCCTGTGTAATAATATTCAGCACTGCTGTGGTGGACCACTAGAGGGCTCCACTCACACCCAGTGTATAGGAAGTGTGTTCCTGTGTTTTGTGGCGCGATATGCCCAGTTGATTTTGGAGACTAATAAAGAAGAAGTGAGAACTGAGAGCTCTGTGTCGTTGATGCTTACCTCCATATTGGTGACCCCTGACTCGAGCATGCAACGGGCCGCAGATAACGCAGACTCCACTATGGACCGGACCTGACCACCGGACCTCCGCCTCCTGTTGCAGCTACGTTCGCTGTGGCGCTGAAACTGCTGGACTTTTGGCTCCATGACCCCCCGTCATGGTTTGTACACGTGGAGGCTCAGTTTGCCCTTCGCGGCATCTCGGCTGACGACACGAAGTATCACCATGTGGTGGCCTCGCTCGACCCACTGGCCACCCGTCGCGCGATGACACTCCTCCGGGACCCACCCGCCCAAGGGAAATACGCCGCCCTCAAGGAGCTGCTTCTTCGGCGCTATGCCCTCTCCGACGCTGAACGAGCCGAAAAGCTCCTCAACCAGTCAGGCTTGGGTGGCGGTACTGCGCTCGAGCTCATGGAGAACATGCTATCGTTGCTCGGGCCGGATGACGGTGGTTTCCTCGTCACCCACCTCTTCCTCCGCCAACTACCGGCCGCCGTGAGAGCTGTCCTCGCAAACTCCCCGCTTCTGCCAGCGAAGGATTATCGCTCCCTGGCTGAAGAAGCAGATCGCATTCTCCTGGCTAGCCACACTTTCAACGTTCACGCCCTGACTACGGACCCGCCGGCGGCACCTTCCACGCCTCCACCTGCCTCCCCCGGAGCATCCGCCCCCTTGCTGACGACAGGGATTGCTACACGCCGGCACCGCGGAAAGAGCATCTGTTTCTACCATCAGCGTTTTGGCGACAGAGTGCGTCGCTGCCTGCCGCCTTGCGCTTTCACGGCCCAGGGAAACGGACCCGCCAGCGCGCCGTAGCAGCCGCGACCGCTGGCAATACAGAAAGCCTGCTCTTCATAGAGGACTCGCGCTCCGGGAGACGTTTTCTCGTGGACTCCTTCCCCCTACCGCTGCCGACGGGCTAGCAGCGAACTGTGGGCCGCAGCTCATTGCAGCTAATGGCTCTCCCATCAAAATGTTTGGGGAAAGGTTGGTGACTGTTTGTTTTCATGGCCGGGATTTCCAGTGGAACTTTGTTGTTGCCGCTAGCTCTGTACCTATTTTAGATGCTGATTTCCTGTGTGCTCATGGACTGCTTGTCGATGTTGCTAACAGACGTTTAATCGATGCTCTCTCGTTTTCTTCGTTACCCTGTTTTACTTGGGCCGCCGAGCCCCTGATTCGGGCTAATGTAGTGACCTCCGGGGATGCTTTTCAGTGTTTGCTTTTAGAGTTTCCATCGCTGTCTGTCCCTAATTTCTCTAGCACGGTAACGAAGCATGGGGTAGAGCATTATATTCGCGCGCGCGCCGCGTCGACCCCACGTCGACCCCGCGTCGACCCCGCGAGACTGTCCGTCGCTCGGGAAAAGTTTGCAGCCATGGAGCGCCTTGGCATTGTACAGCGTTCGAACAGTGCATGGGCCTCTCCGCTTCACATGGTGCCCAAATCGGATGGTCGGTGGCGGCCATGCGGAGATTTCCGCCGTTTAAATAATGCCACGGAGAATGACCGTTACCCCATCCCCCACATTCAGGATTTTTCTGCCAATCTCGCCGGAACGTCGATTTTTTCTAAAATTGACTTGGTGCAGGGGTATCACCAAGTTCCCGTGCGCGCCGAAGACGTTCCTAAAACCGCTGTCATTACCCCCTTCGGCTTGTTCGAGTTTTTGCGCATGCCGTTTGGCCTGAAAGGTGCCGCCCAGACCTTTCAGCGGCTGATGGACTCCGTTTTGCGTGGGCTGCCGTTCATTTTTGTTTATCAGGACGATATATTGGTGGCCAGCTGCTCAGTGAGCCAGCACGAGTCCCATCTGCACCAGGTTTTCCAGCGTTTGGCAGCGCACGGCCTGATCATCAACCCTTCCAAGTGCCAGTTTGGGTTGCCTGTTCTGGATTTCCTCGGGCACCGCATTTCCGCTGAAGGTGTGGTTCCGTTGCCCGACAGAGTCCAGGCTTTTTCGGCTTTTCTGCGTCCCACATCGGTTAAAGCGTTGCAAGAGTTCTTGGGGATGATAAACCTTTACAACCGCTTTCTCCCCAGAGCTGCTCACCTGCTACAGCCACTCTATGCTGCCTTAAAGGGTAAAACGGCCAAAGATCCAGTTGACTGGCTGCCGGAACGCGTCCATGCGTTTTCCGCAGCCAAGTCTGCGCTGGCTGACGCCGCCCTGCTGGCCCACCCACTTCCGTCGGCAGAGATCGCGTTGACCACCAACGCGTCCGACGTGGCAGTGGGTGGGGTGTTGGAACAGCGGGTTTCGGGTCTCTGGCAACCGCTCGCCTTTTTCAGTCGTACGCTCCAGTGTTTTTGACAGGGAGTTGCTGGCCCTGCACCTCGCCACACGACATTTTTGTTTTTTCCTCGAGTGTCGCAACTTTACTGCGTACGTTGACCACAAACCTTTGACGTTTACGATGTCCAAGGTCTCTGACCCATGGAGCGCACGCCAGCAGCGCCAGTTGGCGGCCGTTTCAGAGTTTACCACAGACATTCAGCATGTGGCTGGTAAGTCCAATCACGTCGCTGACTGTCTCTCACGTGTGTTGGTTTCTCCGGTGTATGTCGGCGTCGACTACGCTGCCATGGCCGCCGAGCAACGTGCTGACCCGGACGTCCTTGCCCTTCAGTCAACAAAAACGGGTCTCGTCCTGGAGGACACCCCGGTGTGGGATGGCGGTCCGCATCATCTTTGCGACGTTTCCACTGTTCGCCCCCGCCCGGTGGTTCCCCTTTCGTCGCGTCATCGTGTTTTTGACTCGGTGCATGCCCTCTCTCATCCCGGCGTCCGGGCCTCGGTCAAGCTGGTCAGCGCCAGGTTTGTTTGGCCGGGCATTCGCAAGGCGGTGAAAGAATGGGCGGCGGTTTGTATCCCATGTCAACGCTCGAAAATCCACCGGCACACACAGGCACCCCTCGAACCTTTCCGTGTCCCGGGTAGGCGTTTTGATCACGTTCATGTGGACCTGGTTGGTCCCTTGCCGCAGTCACAGGGTTTCACGCACCTTTTGACTGTGGTGGACCGCACGACCAGGTGGCCGGAGGTGGTACCCCTGGTGTCCACGACGGCGGTGACGGTGGCTAGGGCATTTTTGTCAACGTGGGTTTCACGTTTCGGTCCCCCTGCTGACATTACCTCGGACAGGGGCCCCCAGTTTGTTTCTGAGCTTTGGTCTGCTATGGCTGACGGCCTGGGGGTCAAGGTCCACCGCACCACAGCATACCACCCGCAAGCTAATGGGATGTGCGAACGGTTTCACCGGTCACTTAAGGCCGCGCTCCGGGCTTCCTTAACAAGTGGCGACTGGGTCGACCGTCTTCCGTGGGTTTTGCTGGGATTGTGTAGCGCGGTTAAAGAAGACCTCGGGGTTTCCCCGGCTGAACTGGTCCTCGGCCAGCCTCTCCGGGTCCCCGGGGAATTCTTACCTGAGAGCCCTCCCCCATGTTTCGATACCTCTTTGTTGCCTTTTCGCCCCCCAAGAGACTCATTTCCTGTTCCTGGTCCTGTGCACCACTGCCTGCCTGAAACTTTTGTTCCGAGTTCGTTGGACTCTGCTCGTTTCGTTTTCGTCAGGCACGATGCCCATAGGACTCCGCTGAGTCCACCATATGACGGGCCATACAGGGTTCTTAAACCAGGCAACAAACATTTCATTTTGGACTTTGGCGGTCGGCAGGAGGTTGTCTCTGTTGACAGACTTAAGCCTTCACATGTTATGCAGGAGGATCAGGTGGTCCCGGCCCAGGCCCCTCGCTGCGGCCGCCCACCTGCCACTGGGCTGATGGATTCTGTTTTTTCCCCCAGGAGCGACCCAAAATCAACGGAGTCCGAGTCGTCTGCAGCTTTTTCTGACCGCCAGTGCCAGCCTCGCTACCGGGCTGGGTTGCCCTCTGTCAGTTCCCCACCCCCCCGGTTCAGCCGTTCTGGCCGTTTGCTTAAGCCCCGGGTCCTGGACTAGTTCTGCTGTGTGTTCGGGGGGGGGGGGGGGGGGCATGTGTGGTGGACCAGTAGAGGGCTCCACTCACACCCAGTGTATAGGAAGTGTGTTCCTGTGTTTTGTGGCGCGATATGCCCAGTTGATGTTGGAGACTAATAAAGGAGGAGTGAGAACTGAGAGCTACCTCTGCCTCTCTGTGCAAAATGGGTTCAAAAACAAACAACTGTGGGATGTTGTTTGTCCGTGATTTGGACAGGTGGAACAAATTACAGCAGGATCAGCCTGATATTATTTGTATCCCACTGTAACTTTACTGTATAACATCTCCAAAATGCCAGGAGTAGTAAATAGTCATTACAAGAAGTGTTTGTGAACTAAACATCAAGAATGTGGGATACTGTTTGTCCATGATTTGTACAGCACACAGCAAATTGTGATGAATAAGGATAGCCACTCCTCTAGTTTTTCTTTTGCAAGATGAGTAGAGAACTTGACCAACCCAACTTCTCTTTAGTTGTGTGTGTTACAAATATAAATGTTACAAATCATTTAGAGGGGTTTCTGACAATAAAGCAATTTGGGGTTTTTCTTTTTTCAATAGTGAAAGAGTTTTTTGTCTTTTTACTGTCACGGCTCATGTGACAAGTGGAATTTTAATAAAAGACCCAAGATGCGGGCAGCTTCCGAAGTGAGTGAACCTTCATTTTGACAGTGACAATACAAATAGCAGGGGAGAAGTCATGTCCAGAACGCAAGAAGAACTAAACTGGGAAAACTAACAGAAACAGACCTGAAAGAGAGTTGCAGGGAGACTTAGGGAAATGATGCAGGGAACCAATGCACACAGGTTGACGGAGGGCAATAACGCAGGCGAACCAGCAACAGGCAGGAGACACACAGGGCTTAAATACTCACAGGGGTAATCATGGGAGGGGAGACAGGAGGAGAACA
This sequence comes from Aulonocara sp. 'chitande type north' Nkhata Bay, assembly GCF_057382095.1. Lineage (NCBI taxonomy): Eukaryota > Metazoa > Chordata > Actinopteri > Cichliformes > Cichlidae > Aulonocara > Aulonocara sp. 'chitande type north' Nkhata Bay. The sequence continues at coordinate 2,249,930 of NC_141346.1, forward strand.
CACCTGGGAGAAATCAGAGCTGACGAGATACAGATGTAAAGCTGAGAACACTCACATGAGACAGACCTTCAGACTAAAACAGGAAACTCACAACAGACACACAGAGAGATACAAAGGGTAGAGACACTGGAGGGAATCCAATAAACTAAACTAAACAACCTAGGAACTGTGGAATAAATCATGAACTAAGAAAATACATAAACAAGAAAACTAAGAACGCTGGGTTGTTTTGACCCAGGGCCACGACATTTACAGCATTATGCAGCCCTTTAACATTTAAGGAAATTATTTTAAGGTCCGTTATATCAACATAAAACATTTTTTATAACATGCTGTGTAAAACATCATTTCTGGGGTTCACAACTACACAAGGGCATATATATATATTTCCATAAGAGAGAATGTAGGTGAGTTTATCTATGAAGCTTCTTGAGGCGACTTTTGTTGTGATTTGGCGCTATATAAATAAAATTGATTTGAATTGAAGTTTAGTTAAATTATGAAAACAAAAAACAAAGAGAAAGAAGAGAAAAAAAATAGGCAACAAAAACCTTACATAACAAGAAAAAAAGAAGAAAACAAAAGCAACTCCTAATAACCCCTTACCCATATGGAAAATAAATAGAAAAACCTTATAAAATACTTGCATAAGATTTGGCTTACCTCATATAGTAAATCATATAAGGCTTATATGATTTACTCATGAAAGTGGCCACTTTCTCATTACTTTCATATATTGTGTCATGGCTCGCTGTGTGGCAGGCAGGATGAGGACCCAAAATGCAAACTCACGGACTCAGGGGATAAAGTCAAAATCACAGCTTTAATGCTGGAAGGCAGATCACAGGAAATACAAAACTTAAACTGGGAACAATAAACTAACACTCGCAGAGAGACACAGGGAAATCCACGCAGCATGAGGGAGAACGCGACACAGAACTGAGGGAGACGCAGACATAAATACACCGAGGGTTAACGAGGGAAGTGGGAGCACATGGGGAACACAGGTGACACTGATAATCATAACGAGACAGGGCGGGGTGAACATAACATGACGTATACAGGTGCGGGAGTCCCAAAGTAAAACAGGAAGTACACGGGGGTTCAGACAGGAGGGGAGAGAGAGCACAGGAAGAACATAGCCATAACGGGCAGGGGAAACATGGAATAAACACAAAGAGAGACGAGGGCTCATAAATACACAGAGGGGCACACAGGGGGTAAGCGTCACGAAGGGAAAACACTTAGGGAACACCACAACAGGACACCTCAGAAAACATGGCCTAAATAAGGAACGAAATACAAAAGATACAAGAAACTAAGAATACTGGGCCAACATGGCCCAGGACCATGACATATTGTTTTAGTAAGTATCCAAAACATACAAGTTTCATTTATATAATTTTTCAAGGGATCTTATATCTGTTTTCACTCTTGTATGCTTTTCATACAAGTTTCACACAAGACAGATACAAACTTTATAAGATTTATATATATCTTTTCCATATTGGTACCCTCCCCAAATAGGCCGATGCTACAATCAATAGGAAAGGGAAAAAAACTGGGTCTTGTGAAACCGAGCTAGAGTCACTGACAGGTAAAAAGAGAAGAAAAAGAAACCCTAAAGAACAAAAATTTCCCTCCATACTCCCTGCTGCCAGAGGAAAAAAAGCCAACCTCAATATTGAAATATATATCTAACTTTAACTCATTTTATGTGCGATCGTGGCTCAAGTGTTGGGAGTTCGCCTTGTAATCGGAAGGTTGCCGGTTCGAGTCCTGGACAGTCTCGGAAGTTGTGTGTCTTGAGCAAGACACTTCACCCGTTGACTACTGGTGGTGATCAGAGGGCCCGGTGGCGCCAGTGTCCTCGCCTCTTTCAGTGCGCCCCACTGACTGTGGCTACAACGTAGCTTGCCATCACCAGTGTGTGGATAACTGGATGTGTAAAGTGCTTTGGGATCCTTAGGACTAGGAGAGCGCTATACAAATACAAGCCATTTACCATTTAAGTGCATAGTAATTGCAAAAAAGCAATTACCTTTAAAAAAAATTGAAAATTGTTTTTATTTTTTTAACATATATTTGTAGTTAGAGAAATTTAAGAGGTTTATTCCTCAAAACTGTAAGTACAAAAAAGTTGCACAAATTGTTTTCCCATCACAGGCAATTTATTTTGAGTGTCTTTATAGTTTTATTTTTGAAATACACCAATTTTTATGCACTGCAGGAAAAACGAAAATAAATATTACAATGCAAATTTGCAAAAAAAGCAGCATATGCATCAAAATAAACTATTTCCAGCAGTGCAATATGAGTCCTAAGCATCCCAGAAACGATACAGAAAGTCATAAAGTCAAAGATAACTTTTAAAAACACCAGTATAGGCTCATGAGGTCCTGATGGTAAAAAACTACATTTCCGCAAAATGATGTCACTTCCTGTTTCGGGCAGGTCATGGCGGACATGCGATAGTTCACGATGATGGACATAGGAAGTGTTACAAACAGCTGATCGGATCGGCAAAGCGTGTTTCTGGAATATTATGTTTTTGTTTTTGCAAAGTGGTTTTTATGCAATTTTTTCAAAGCTATATATGGGAGGTAATCGTGACCTAGGAGTCGCTGATGGCATAAGATGGAAGTACAACTCCTCCGGTTTCATATGCAAAACAAATTATTGCGAGTTAGTGAGGCGAGTTACTGAAGTAACATTGTCATACTCACTAGGTTTGCTTTTGCCCCCCCCCCCCCCCACCCCCCGCCAAGACTGTCTTTTACAGTGTCATCGGTGTCTAAAGCGTAAGCTCAGAGAGGAGTTCCAAATTGTCTTGGAGGGAAGTGTCAGAGCTGAAAATCCAACCCAAGTCCCACTGAATCAGATCTACACAGAGCTCTACATCACAGAGGGAGGGACTGCAGAGGTCAATCATGAACATGAGGTCAGACAGATTGAAACAGCATCAAGGAAACCAAACAGACCAGAAACAACAATCAGACAAGAAGACATATTTAAAGGCACACCACAAAGAATTAAACAAATCAGAACAGTGCTGACAATGGGAGTGGCTGGCATTGGGAAAACAGTCTTAACACAGAAATACAGCCTGGACTGGGCTGAAGACAAAGCCAACCAGGACATCAAGTTTTTATTTCCATTCACTTTCAGAGAGCTGAATGTGCTGAAAGAGGAAAAGTTCAGCTTGGTGGAACTTGTTCATCACTTCTTTACTGAAACCAAAGAAGCAGGAATCTGCAGCTTTGAAGACTTCCAGGTTGTGTTCATCTTTGATGGTCTGGATGAGTGTCGACCTCCTCTGGACTTCCACAAAACTACAATCCTAACTGACCCTAGAAAGTCCACCTCATTGGATGCGCTGCTGATAAACCTCATCAGGGGGAACCTGCTTCCCTCTGCTCGCCTCTGGATAACCACACGACCTGCAGCAGCCAATCAGATCCCTTCTGACTGTGTTGGCATGGTGACAGAGGTCAGAGGGTTCACTGACCCACAGAAGGAGGAGTACTTCAGGAAGAGATTCAGAGATGAGGAGCAGGCCAGCAGGATCATCTCCCACATCAAGACATCACGAAGCCTCCACATCATGTGCCACATCCCAGTCTTCTGCTGGATCACTGCTACAGTTCTGGAGGATGTGCTGGAAACCAGAGAGGGAGGACAGCTGCCCAAGACCCTGACTGAGATGTTCATCCACTTCCTGGTGGTTCAGGCCAAAGTGAAGAAGGTCAAGTATGATGGAGGAGCTGAGACAGATCCACACTGGAGTCCAGAGAGCAGGAAGATGATTGAGTCTCTGGGAAAACTGGCTTTTGATCAGCTGCAGAAAGGAAACCTGATCTTCTATGAATCAGACCTGACAGAGTGTGGCATCGATATCAGAGCAGCCTCAGTGTACTCAGGAGTGTTCACACAGATCTTTAAAGGGGAGAGAGGACTGTACCAGAACAAGGTGTTCTGCTTTGTCCATCTGAGTGTTCAGGAGTTTCTGGCTGCTCTTCATGTCCATCTGACCTTCATCAACTCTGGACTCAATCTGATGCAAGAACAACAAACAACACCCATTAAGTGTGATAGCAGAGAAGAACTAGAAGAGACACATGTCACCCAGAGTGCTGTGAACAAGGCCTTACAGAGTCCAAATGGACACCTGGACTTGTTCCTCCGCTTCCTCCTGGGTCTTTCACTGCAGAGTAATCAGACTCTCCTACGAGGTCTGCTGACACAGACAGGAAGTAGCTCACAGACCAATCAGGAAACAGCCCAGTACATCAAGGAGAAGCTCAATGAGAATCTGTCTGCAGAGAAGAGCATCAATCTGATCCACTGTCTGAATGAACTGAATGATCGTTCTCTAGTGGAGGAGATCCAACAGTCCCTGAGATCAGGAAGCCTCTCCACAGATAAACTGTCTCCTGCTCAGTGGTCAGCTCTGACCTTCATGTTACTGTCATCAGAAGAAGATCTGGATGAGTTTGACCTGAAGAAATACTCTGCTTCAGAGGAGGCTCTTCTGAGGCTGCTGCCAGTGGTCAAAGCCTCCAACAAAGCTCTGTAAGTACACTGATAGCTGGGCTTATACATTATTCAAATTATTTCTAGATTTATAAATGTATTATTGTCTCTTCAGACTGAGTGACTGTAACCTCACAGAGAGAAGCTGTGAAGCTCTTTCCTCAGTTCTCAGCTGCCACACCTGTAGTTTGCAAAAATTGGACCTGAGCAACAATGATCTGCAAGATTCAGGAATTACTTTTCTGTCTGTTGGACTGGAGAGTCCACATTGCAAACTGGAAACTCTCAGGTATGGTATATATATATATATATATATATATATATATATACATGTGTGTGTGTGTGTGTGTGTGTGCATGTGTGTGTATATATACTGTATGTGTGTGTGTATATGTATATATGTATATAGATAGATAGATAGATGGTTTTTGTTTCATTTTTTACATTGGAGCTGACGAATATTTTTGACTAAGGAAGAAAATATGAAACACGGTTTGGTCCTTTATTGCATCTTTAGTGTGTTAACATATTATGTTTAGTGAAATGTGAAGCCATTTAAACTAATCTGCCACAGTTGTACTATATAGGTTATATTTTGGTAACTGTTTATATTTCATCAGATTTAAAATGCAGGTCTATGTCCATTTATTAAAATCTATGTTACTTGTGTGCAGCTTCATTGTGGATGTTTAACTATTACATTTCTTTCTCTTATTCAATAACTTTTCTAAGGCTGAGTGGCTGTAACCTCTCGGAGAGAAGCTGTGGAGCTCTGATCAGAGTTATTCAATCAACTAATCTCAGGGAGATGGATCTGGGTAACAATAACCTGCAGGATTCAGGAGAAATTCTACTGTCAGCTGCATTGAAGAGTCCACGCTGTAAACTGGAGTCTCTTAGGTTAAGATCAATCAGACTATATCAAATTAGCATATTTTAAACAGGGAGAAAGATCAAATCTGTATCTGTCTTTATACTTTGGCCAAAAATTTGTTGGACAGACATCAAACCTCAAACATGCTTGAAATGTCAAGGGTCAAGACTTTAACAAAATTATAGCATTAACATTTGAGAATGAGAATTTTTGAAAAGCAGGAGAATATTAAAAAAAATACAGGAAAGTAGCTGATACCTCAGCTACACATAGAAATCCAGTCTGACTGAGTTTAAATAAAGACATTTACAATAGATGTGTTATCATTTTAAAGTCCTCAGATAATGGCTCACTTTACAATCATAAATGATCTCTTCAGTCAAGTTTGAGAGTGGAAACCCCCACTGAGCACTGAAAACCAATGCTAATAACAAGCATCCATGGATGAAAAAGCTGACGAAAAGCTTATTAGTAAAATGTTTTAGATTTAGTAACTCAACCCTCTGTCTTTCAATTCATTTTGTGCTTACATCCTTCCCCTCAATTCATTTTAGATTTGGTCCTGGTGGAGTCCGATGGCTGAGGAAAGGTCTGATAAAGTGTAAGTATATTTAAATAAACAGTTTCTAAAACTCCCAAAAGGTTGATTCTATTCATCTGGACGTGGCATTTTCCGTGGGAGAAACGTCTTGTCACTCATCCAGGTGACTTCTTCAGTCTCAGCTGACTGCAGGTTTCAATCGTATAAACAGGACATTTGCATAATGACTGAAACCAGCACCACTGAAGGAAAAAGGGCGACCATGGCTCAAGGGGTTGGGAATCTCATCTGTAACCGAAAGGTTGCCGGTTCGATCCCACTGCTCCCTCTGTCCCGGCCGTTGTGTTCTTGGGCAAGACACTTTACCCTGCCGCCTACTGGTGTTGGCCAGAGGGGCCGATGGCGTGAAATGGCAGCCTCGCTTCTGCCAGTCTGCCCCAGGGCAGCTGTGGCTACAACTGTGGTTTGCCTGCACCAGTGTGTGAATGTGAGAGTAAAGAACTTTGGGTGCCTAGAAATGCAATCCATTATTATTATAACAATGGGCTGGGATCTCAGTGCTTGATCATTAATATGCAACTTATCATGACCATTGATCTGAAGATATTAAACCTCTTCTCAACTTCTTGATTGGTAGATATACCTGTGCTTAACATCATGTTCTATGTTATGGACAGATTCTATGGATAAGCTATACACCTAGAGGTGCTTCTTTGAGCGTTTGTGAACAATATGTATGTAAAATGTAAAAAAATTTTAACTTTACTGCAAACTTCTGTGGCCTTTATGTTAGGGAATCTAGCCTTTTGGAAAGGCTCCAAAAGTTGAATCTGTTCATCTGGACGTAGCGTTTTGTGGGAGAAACGTTTCGTCATCATCAGGTGACTTCTTCAGTCTCAGCTGACTGCAGGTTTCAATCTTATAAACAGGAGATTTGCATAATGACTGAAACCAGCCCACTGAAGGAACAATGGGCTGGGAGGTCAGTGCCTTAATTATAATTATGCAAATTCTCATGACCATTGATCAACAATCACCGACCAAAACCCACTGATCAAAGACCACTGATCAATGGCCATGAGTACTGTTAGGGTTCAGATATTAAGGAGGGCTATAGGAGGAATACAAACAACAACAAGTCAAACGATGATTTTTAATGAAACACACGTGTGGGAGATGAACACTGTACGCAGACAGCATCAATCTCTAGCTGGTGGAGGGTTACTCAAGCTCTTATAGCCTTTAGTGGCCCCCACCTAGTCGTAAAAACCTAAACATTCACATTCTTTCTAACTCCTAGCGAGCCTGACTTATGGCCTTGGCTGCTCCCTATTTTGTCTGCCTTCATCAACGGTGGGAGAGAAGCTCCTGTGGAATGTGCTCTCTGTGTCCTCTACTATCAGAACAGCAAGGCCCTGACTCTCTGAAAACAGTATTTCCTATAACTCAGCAGTATAATGCATCATAAAACAATATCATTCATTCACACTAAATCAGCAGTCTAATGTAATACAAATCAGTTTAATACCTTTAATAGTTATCACCTTCTTCTAATTCAGGAGAATAATGCAAACTAAAACTACATAATACTTTCACAATCATTAATCAGGGGTATAACATGGCATAAGATAATATTATAATCCCACAGCCATTCCCCAACAGAGAGTTGGGGAATGGCTGCAATCACAGTATTGTAAGCTAGCGAAACATGTACCCTTAGGCCCCCTCCTCGATTCAGAGATGGTCTTTCCCCTTTCATGTAAATGGCCTCTTTGACTTCGCGCTCAAACCAGCGTTCCTCCCTGTCCAAGATGTTACATCCTCATCATTGAAAGAGTGTCCACTGGCCTGTTGGTGTGAATAGACTGCAGAGTCCTGGCCTGACGAGGTAGCTCTTCTGTGTTGTGCCATCCGCTTTGCTAGAGGTTGTTTGGTTTCCCCGATGTATAAATCCTAGCAATTCTCCTGCACTTAACCGCGTACACTATGTTACTCTGTTTGTTTCAGTGGGCTGGTTTCAGTCATTATGCAAATCTACTGTTTATAAGATTGGGGAAACCTGCAGTCAGCTGAGACTGAAGAAGTCACTTGTATGAGTGACGAAACGTTTCTCCCACAAAACGCTACGTCCAGATGAACAGAATCAACTTTTGTAGATTTACTTTTCCTGGATGATTGAGCGTGCATCTAGCCTTTTGGATTTAATCATTTTTGATACACCCTGTATTTGGACTGTGTATTTTCTACTATAACTTTGTTTCATTGTTATTTCATGAATGATTGTTTGTTAATATAAATGAACATTTTTATGCTTTCATTTTGTTTGTTCTCTCTATCAGATTCCTGTCCACTCACTATTGATTCAGACACAGTACACAGTAGGATCAAGCTGTCTGACAACAACAATGAGGCTATGTATGTTATGGAGGATCAGTCATATCCTGATCATCCAGACAGATTTGACCGATATCCTCAGCTGCTGTGTAGAAATGGTCTGACTGGTCGCTGTTACTGGGAGGTCGAGTGGAAAGGAAGGGTTCATATATCATTGAGTTACAGAAGCATCGGAAGGAAAGGAGGCAGTGACGACTGTGTATTTGGAGAAAATCAACAGTCCTGGAGTCTTTTCTACTATGATGGTGGTTACTCAGTCTGTCACAGAAAAGAAGAAACATCCATCACCACCACCATCCTCTCCTCCTCCACTGCCTCTAACAGAGTAGCAGTGTATGTGGACTGTCCTGCTGGCACTCTGTCCTTCAACAGAGTCTCCTCTGACACTCTGATCCACCTCCACACCTTCAACACCACATTCACTGAAACTCTTTATCCTGGTTTTGGACTCTGGTCTCCTGGTTCCTCAGTGTCTCTATGTTCTCTATAGGCGTAAGAAGGTCTCCTTGGTCAGAGAAATCATCATTTTTATTCGTTCTGCCTTCAAAATATGTTGGGAACATATACTGTGTTTTCACAGTGGTTAGAGTGTACAGGGTAGCTATTCAGAGAAGACAGAACATGGAGGCTGTGGAGATTAGGAAATTATTTTACTGTTACTATTCATAACCATTATCATTACTATTGCATTACTTATCATTTATCATTATCATTTCATCGAAGCATTTATTGAAGCTGTTGATGTTACATTAAAGTCTGTATTTCAGCTGTTAGCTTAATTAGATAACAATCTTTCATTGCAGGTGCAACTGTAATCACGTTATACACATTGCATTTTTGTGCTAATTAAAGAGTTGAAGCTCGGTCAGTTAATTGATGATGGTCTGAAGCTTCGGGCAGCGCGACGTCTGGCCGATCTATTGAGTAATTTAAGGTGACCCAACCTATGAGAGGATTGCATACATGCTTACAAAGTGCAGAATTAACTAATGTCAACCCTACTGTTACTCATTTTATATTAAGATTTAAAACACCCTCTAGCAGATTATTACATGAAGGAACCTTTTAAAAAAACAAAAAACAAGCGCGTCCATGCTCACAGGTGTACACACGGGTGATCACACCCACAAACTACACCCTTTTTGGCTCCTACCTCAAAGCACACTGTGTTCTGTTGATCTTATGTGCTGCACAATAATGTTTAACATTTAGTATTTACTGTCATATTCCCATATATCATTGTGATGTTGTTTATTCTATTACTCTTGTTCTCTTCTGCTTGCTTTCTTTTTTCTTTCTCAGCAGGTGATCCAGGTGATTGATATATGCATTTTTTTTCTCTGCCCGTTCTGTTGGTTTTTGTCTTTTGCCCTTCTCCTCCGTCCCTCTTCTCAGCTGTTTCTCTTTCCCTCTTTCTTTCTCCCCTTCTTTCCCCCAGTCAAGTCTGTCCCGTATTCAGTAAGTGAAAATAAAATAAACAATAAAAGGTGAATCAAATGGACCATTACGGCAAGGCTGGGATGGTCAGTTTGGTAAAGTAAATCCGTTGGGCATCTTTCTTTGCCTTTAGACAACAATTCTGATGGCAAAAGAGCCAAACGGGACAGGCCAAAAAAAAAAAAAAAAAAAAAAAAAAAAAAGATTTAAAAATCTAGTTGGTATTGGTATGGCGAGTAACCTTCAGTAATAATAATAAATCACACAGCAAAGTTGTAAAAAGAATGACAATATATTAAGTATTTCAACGTATTGAAAATATGCTACTCTCATTGAGTAACGTAACAGAATATGTTAAAAACCACATTTTGGGGCATGTATTGTGTAATCTGTAGTGGAATTCATTTAAAAAATAACTTTCCCAACACTACATAAGAGGCAGCATTTCTTTTAAGCAAAAAAAAAAATGTGTTCATGTTCAAACACATTCTGGTATCTGAATCTACACACCAGGGGCCCGTTCTTTGTACGTCGCTCAATACATCCAAGATCAAATGACACATCCAAGACCAAATCATCGCGCTAATCGTGAGCTCGCTAATCCCGTTCCCCGAACACACCTGCTGTTGACGATTAGTACAGCTGGACGCAGTAATGTGACATCACTGGGTGTCGTAAAAGGGGCTACGCATCGATAGTAGAAACATTGATCGGCAACCCGCTGATTGGTCGGCGAAAATGTCGAAGGAGCGCGCTCGGTATTTTTCGGCAGCAGAGCAAGAACTCATGAGTGAGGGATTTCAGGAGTTTCAGAGTTTAATCAGAACGCAAGGGAACACTGCAAAGGCTGCAAAAGCAAGGAGAGAGGGCTGGCAGGAAGTTGCTGACAAATCAAACTCGTAGGTAATTTAATAATAATAATAATAATGGAGTGGGTTTATATAGCGCTTTGTAACAGTAAACAATGAAAGGTGGTGGATTGGTCAGATGCTGGGCTATTTGTAAAAATAACTCAGTTGTTCGGTGATGGCTATGGCGGAGCTTCCACAGAGGCCAGCAGGTTCAAGGTTCAAGGTTCAAGGTTCTTTATTTGTCACATGAATAGTTATACAAGTATAACACACAGTGAAATGTAGCCTGACACGCTCCGCGACATGTGCAAAAATTTTGGGGGGGGGGGGTGTAGAGGAAGAACACATATATATATATATATATATATATATATATATATATATATATATATATATAAAAACAAAAACAAAACACACCCAGCACGCCCCTGCGGGCGGTTTATCCTTCAAGCTCGGGTCCTCTACCAGAGGCCTGGGAGCTTGAGGGTCCTGCGCAGTATCTTAGCTGTTCCCAGGACTGCGCTCTTCTGGACAGAGATCTCCGATGTTATTCCCGGGATCTGCTGGAGCCACTCGCCTAGCTTGGGAGTCACCGCACCTAGTGCTCCGATTACCATGGGGACCACCGTTACCTTCACCCTCCACATCCTCTCGAGCTCTTCTCTGAGCCCTTGGTATTTCTCCAGCTTCTCGTGTTCCTTCTTCCTGATATTGCTGTCATTCGGAACCGCTACGTCGATCACTACGGCGGTCTTCTTCTGTTTGTCTACCAGAAGAAGAATATATATATATATACATATACATATAGTATATACACTGGGTGACTGTGCAGTAGTAGCAGCAAGCAGGTGAATTCTGTACATATGAATAGACATCTGACTATTTTACAGGATAGACAATATAAACATATTTAAAATTAAAGGAATTTGGAGTGTACATTGTGCCTTGGTTTAGAGTGTCTGGAAGACAGTCCTGTCTCAGTCAGTTATAGATGATGTGAGAGGGCGGGTGTGTGTGTTTAGGGCCCGGATGGCTTGGGGATAGAAGCTCCTCTTGAGTCTCTCTGTCCTTGCCCGGAAGATGCGGAACCTTCTACCAGATTGCAGAAGTTGGAACAGTTTGTTGCCAGGATGGGACGGGTCCTTCAGTATCTGCTCTAGTCCGGCATCTCCTGGTGTAGGTGTCCTGAAGCGGGGGGAGAGCAATCCTGCAGCAGCGTTCTGCTGTACGGATCACTCTCTGGAGAGCTTTTTGGTCCTTCACACAGCTGTTCCCGAACCACGATGTCATGTTCTGTGTGAGGATGCTCTCCACAGCGCCTGTATAGAAAATCCTGAGGATCTTTGGAGAGACCCTGAACTTCCTCAGTTGTCGTAGGTGATACAGGCGCTGCCTAGCCTTTTTGGTCTGAACCTGAATGTGGGCAGCCCATGTCAGGTCTGAGGAGATGTGGACACCAAGATACTTGAAGGACTGCACCCTCTCCACTGGAGCTCCATTGATGATAATGGGCTTGTAGTCTCTGTGCTGACCCCTTCTGAAGTCCACCACCAGCTCCTTGGTCTTGCAGACGTTCAGCTGGAGGTGGTTGTCCTGGCACCACGATGCCAGATTCTTCACTTCATCCATGTAGGCCGCCTCATCGTTGTTGGAGATGGCACCCAATACCACTGTGTCGTCAGCAAACTTCACAATGGTGTTGGAGCCATGGGTGGCCACACAGTCTGAAGTGTAGAGGGAGTAGAGCAGTGGCGAGAGGACACATCCCTGAGGTGCTCCTGTGGTGATGCTGTTGGAGAAGCACCTGCCCACCCTCACCACCTGAGTTCTGCCAGTGAGGAAGTCCAACACCCATGCACACAGACGGCTGTTGAGTCCCAGATGCCTCAGCTTTGTGAACAGTCTGCAGGGCACTATTGTGTTAAATGCTGAACTGTAATCAACAAACTGCATTCGCACATAGTTACCCTGTTTCTTGTCCACGTGGCTGAGAGTGGTGTGCAGGACGTGGGCGATGGCGTCCTCTGTGGATCTGTTGGATCTGTAGGTGAACTGCAGCGGATCTGTGGTGTCTGGGATGGAGGAGGAGATGATGTTCTTCAGCAGCCTCTCAAACACCTTCATTACTACCGAGGTCAGTGCAACTGGCCGGTAATCGTTCAGGGTTGAGGGTTTGCTGTTCTTGGGCACAGGGATGATGGTTGATCTTTTGAAGCATGTGGGGACCACAGACTTCGCCAGGGACTCGTTGAAGATGTAAGTGAACACACCTGCTAGCTGGTAGGCACAGCAGCACAGCAGACGGCCGGTGATGCCATCTGGCCCCGCCGCTTTCCTTGTGTTCACTCTCCTCAGTGCCGCTCGGACGTCATGCTCCGCGATGCTGGTCACCGGTCTCTCGCTGATGACGTCACTGTCCTCGGTAGTCAGGCAGTAGATAGCATTAGCTGCCTGGCTAACCTCGAAACGGGCGTAGAACCGATTCAGCTCGTTGGTGAATGCAGAGTCGGCGTTGATCGGCGCAGTGTCCCTGGCTTTGTAGTGTGATGGGTCTGTAGTTGCGATGGGTCTGTAGTTGCTGAGGCTGCTGATGATGGTGGACTTGGGGACTGGGACTATTGGTGATGATGTCAGGCAGTGAGGGACAGTGGCTTGTGACAGGGAGAGGTTGAATCCTCTGGTGAACACAGGAGTCAGCTGGTCGGCGCAGGCTTAAGTTTCTCTGCTAATGAGATGTCCATATATCCGTATTTATCCCATTGCCTTTGTAATTGGTGATGTATTTCAGGCCTTTTCTGGAGTTGTTATCAGTTATTTATTACACAGTGTCATACAAACAGCAGAACAGTACATGTAAAAGCAGAAATAACATTAAAAGCAAGCAAAACAAACAAAAAGCATAGAAACCCCAGGGTGAAGAGCATTAAAGCACAGACAGAAACACACACAAATTACATACAGGAAAGAAGAGCCCCAATGCATATCGGACTCATCTTATCAGACAAGGATCCCTCCTCCTGTTTTTAGGTATCCTTTCATTCGCTGTTTTTCCCTTTTCATCTTCCACTTCCACTTATTAGTCTACAGAAAAGCAGTTAATCAGTTAATCCCGCTAACACTTTTGTTGGGCGCGCATGCTAGACATAAGCTGCTATCCATGCTGAGTATGGGTTTACTTCTTTCTGGTGTTTGAGGCAAGGGCCAGACCTTCAGGTGCCTGCGCTGCAGAGACAAGGTGGGTTATGCTGATTTTGTGAAAATAGGCCATCACAGTGATGTGGCAGGACCATCTCATGCAGAAAGAGTGAACATTGAAAACCAGCCCTCTGTAACACATGTCTGTGCATCTCACAGCCAGGCTCATCCCAAATATGGAGACTCCAGAAACAGTGAGTGCACATGTAACTCACTCACATTTCTTGCTTTCCTTCATGAGAATGAAAACATGACTACAGCTGACCTTCATCTGGTCTTGGATAAAGGTGATGTGATGTACAAAGAGGCCAGGAAAAGATTCCCTGACAGTATTCATTTGGCAACCGATGAGCTGCCAGACAAAGTTGATGCTTGTAGGTTTCCCGGTATGGGGCATTTGGAGAACCTCCAGAGGAAGCAGTAGATACCTTTCTCAGCTTAGAAGCTGGACTGAGCTGCCTGTTGTCAGATGTGCAGTATGCCTTGCTGATCATGAGTGGATTGTGTATCGCAGTGTTCAGATCCACATTAGGCAAATATGGTTTCTTTGATCCACACTCCAGAACAGCCAGTGGTCTTCCTCTACCACTACGGTCACGTAATCGTGTTACAGCTGTGATGATGAACTTCACACCCCTGAGTGACATGATTAAGAGCCTCCAAGATTCTTAGCAAATGATGGACATCTCTCTTGCTGCAGTGCTTCTGCCTCCATTTAATAGGCGGGTTCTCCAGCTGGAACCAGTCACTTTGGAGCTGTATAACCACGCACCGATCGCAGCAGGGATTGGTCAATTAACACAAACAAATGCATTGATTGCACAAAACAAACACATAAAATGCAAGTTTATAACAAAGGTAACACAGCAACTCTCAGTTAGAATGGACATACTTTATTAGATACAGTCAGGAGGAGAAATTTGGGAAGATTTCTGTCAATGGAAAATTGTATTTAGTAGTCAGTATAATCTTTTAGTGATATAAGTTTGCATATGGTAGAATGCTGCATGTAATCATTTGTGTGTAGAAGTATATAGTTGGTGGGATATTGAAGGAATGTCTCATCCTAGGAGGTCTGTAACACTCTAGGGTGTTCACCCCCACATCCTAGGAGCATGAGAGAGGTCGTACTTTGTCTTATTGTTTTACGGTAGGATTAACGTAGCTATGTCTGTTTTAGTTTAAGTGCTTCTTTACATATAGATGAACTGTTAGATTTTCCAGACCAGCAGGTTAAGGGAAGTCGTTTATGGGGCCACACTCTGACCCCACACACACACACACACGCACACACGCACACACACTTCCAATGTAAAGAACAAACGCTCACTGAAGTATAAATAAAGACCGGGGCAGTTTCTCGGTGCGAGTCTCAGTCTGGAGGCTGCCCTTGCTAGCAAGAACTTCTGTGTGTTTCTCTTCTCTGAGTCTTTACTGAAGAAGTGTTTAGAACATTTTCCTTAGCAATTTCTGACACCCATAGTCTGCCTTAAATACAAAGGGGATGTAGTACATAAAGAAAACTCACAGAGAAACATAATATCGACTCATCGCAATTACATATAACTTATAACAGTTTTGCACTCCAAATATGTATTTGAAGTTAATGCAATAATGTTCTCATAGCAACAGGTGAACAGGAAGTCACATGTTAGAAAGGGTTTTCTACCAGTCTGTTAAAGTCCTTTAATGTGCTTTCTCCATTTTCATTCACAGGAGAGCCAAGGTGCACTGATAAGGTCTCCACAGCACAAGCCTGAAGATAGCTGGCAGTAACTAAACGGTTTAAAGTAAACTGAGCTTCAGAGAAACACAACATACTGATATTCACTGTGAAGCTTTGAGTGGAAAAAGACAGAAAAACAACATGTGGATCCTGGAATAATGTGAGCTTCCATCTTTAAAGGACTGAAGAGGAAGAAGTTTACAAGGAATCATTGAGAAGAGTTTCAAACATCAACTGATTGAATCCATGAATCTGAAAACGTGTTTGTGAGTGAAAGAGACAGACATGTACAGACTGAACTATCTGTTCAACAGTCAGAGTGTTTCTGTAACAGGAGACACTCTTTACACTCCACTCAGCACAGGGACACTGAGGAACCAGGAGTCCAGAAACTAAACCCAGGATAAAGAGTTTGAGTGAATGTGGTGTTGAAGGTGTGGAGGTGGATCAGAGTGTCAGAGGAGACTCTGTAGAAGGACAGAGTGCCAGCAGGACAGTCCACATACACTGCTGCTCTGTTAGAGACAGAGGAGGAGGAGGAGGAGGAGGAGATGGATGTTTTTATTCTATTGTGCCAGACAGACTGAGGACCACGATCAGAGCAGCTCAGACTCCAGGACTGATCATTGTATCCAAACACACAGTCACCGACTCCTTTCCTTCTGATGCTTCTGTAACTCACTGATATAGAAACGCCTCCTCTCCACTCGACCTCCCAGTAACAGCGACCAGTCAGACCATTTCTACACAGCAGCTGATGACAAAAAAATCTCTCTGGATGATCAGGATATGACTGAACCTCCTCCACACGTGTCACCTTCCTGTTGTTGTCAGACAGTTGGAGCTCTGTGTTCACTGTGTTTGTGTCGATTGTGAGTTGACAGGAATCTGATGGAGAGAACAAACACAATCCAGCTGCAGTTATTGATCCATCATCTGTTCATTGATTGACACTTTGATGATGACTTCTGACATGATGAAGATGGTTGAATGTGTGCTGCTTTGTTTTCATGAATCCCATTAAAAACACACTTACACTTCCTCAGACCTGGTGTCAACCATCGGACTCCAGCAGGCTCCACCCTGAAAGGAGGAGGGGGGTCAGAGCAGCACAGTCAGCATGCACACATGGACATTACATGGCTCTCATACACACACTGTTACACACTGATAAAGGAATGTAGCGAGACGCTCTCATCTATCTTCCTCACCAACACCAGATCGCTTGCAAATAAGACCAAGGAGCTACAATCAGATTTACTAAAACCCTCTAGTCTAAGAGTGTTTCCTACATTTTTCACCCTAAATTGTATATATTATTGTATGCTATAATAATAATAATGGATTGCATGTATATAGTGCTTTTTCGAGACCTTTAAAGCCCTTTACAATTCCACTATTCATTCACTCTCACATTCACACACTGGTGAAGGCAAGCTACAGTTCTAGCTACAGCTGCCCTGGGGCAGAATGACAGAAGCGAGGCTGCCATATCACGCCATCGGTCCCTCTGGCCATTACCGGTAGGCAGTCAGGTGAAGTGTCTTGCTCAAGGACACAACGACACAAAGGCTGTCCGAACCGGGGCTCGAACCGGCAACCTTCCAATTATAAGATGAACTGCCATATCTTGAGCCACGATCGCTACAATAATATCCTGGGTGGCTGTAGCTCAGGTGGCAGAGCAGGTCAGCCACTAATCAGAAGGTCGGTGGTTCGATCCCAGGCTGCCTCCTGGCTGCATGCCAAATATCCTTGGGCAAGATACTAACCACATGTTTACCTGCTGGTGGTGGTCAGAGGGCCCGGTGGTGCCTGTGTCCGGCAGCCATGCCTGTGTGTGTGAATGATTGAATGTAGTGTAAAGCGCTTTGGGGTCCTTAATGACTAGAAAAGCGCTATACAAATGCAGGCCATTTACCATCCATAATATCGTGATTCTATTGTAAGCAGGACTCTCAAAACATTGCTAAATAGGTTTACCTCTTTGGAACCTTTAAATGTGTTTCCGTACTATGACAATTACTTCCCAGATCTAATAAATTTACTGAAATACAAAATGCTACCAAGATGAAATGTTTCCAGTGTTTCACACTCTACTACCTCATACTCTCCAGTCTAAGCTGGTTCAGCAGCTTTTCTCCTGAGTCTCCTATGTAATTGTAGCTCAAGTCCAGTTCTCTCAAATGGGTGGGGTGGGAGGTCAGAAATGAAGCCAGAAAATCACAGCCTTCATCTGTCATCAGACAGCCTGAAAGACTGAAGACATGAAAAAAACAGACAGAAAAGAAGGTTTTCCTTTCATATTTTCACCCCCAAAAAACTGTATCTCGGGTAAACAAAGAATCAGTTATAATGGGAACACAACATTCAAATATTTGATACGGCCAGTTTCTATTTACTACCACTTTCCCAGCATTCTGTTACTTTAACGTAACTTCATTCAGATGTATTGTTCCAATCAAGTTTTAAATTAGCTAATATTTTTGGATTATCTCAGTGTCTCAGTCAATACTGATATTGGTTATTGATTATTGTATCTTTATTTCAGACATATACAGAAAAACAATATATACAAGTACACATACTTGTGTTTACATGTATAAATACGAATATATATGCAAATACACACATGTATGTGCTCAGACAAAACAAAAAAGAAAATAAATAAAATAAAATAGAGTCTAAATGACATATTACAATGAGTCCGAAATAGAGTAGAAAGAAGTATAACATACTTATTAGTCCCTACCCCATGCTCAACATTCTATTAAATCCCACTGTTCATTGTTACCCCTAATTCCCATCATCACTTACCCCACACAATAAACAAGGAATGAAGGACATGTATTACTATAGCTACAATGATATATACATTTTAGGATAGTTACATTGACAACGGGTGATCAACTTGATCCGTTTCGTATTCTTCCAAAAGCAGTTTTCGAAACATCTTTATGAACTGACTAATGCTGGAACATTGCTGTAGATCCACAGCAAAGCTGTTCCACAGTTTTACCCCACAAATGGTAACACAACAGGTTTTAACCTTTGTCCGTGCTTTAAGAGTCTTCAGATTTTTTATTTCATTTTCCCCTCAATTCATAGTCCCCTTCTCTGTCAAAAAAACCCTCTGTACATTTCCTGGTAAGATATTATATCTGGCTTTCTACATAATTTTCGCAGTTTATATTTTACAAGATCCATAAACTTCAGGATTTTAATTTCAAGAACATAATGTTAGTGTGGTCTCCTGCTTTAGTAATCATCCTGATTGCTTTTTTCTGAATTTTACATAACGGTTGCAGTGAAGTATTGTATGTATTTCCCCAGATTTCCACACAGTATTCCAAATATGGCAGTATAAGTGTACAGTAAAGTACCTGGAGTGATTTGGAAGGCAAAGGATGTTTAGCTTTACTCATAACAGAGATGCTTCTTCACAGTTTAGCTCTTATGTGAGGTTTTCAGCAGATTTTGTTATCTATTATCACACCCAGAAAATTTGTATGAGAAACTTTCTCTACTTCAACATTATTTATCAACAATTTTGCTCCAGTATCTTTTTATTAATTTCCAAATAACATAAATGTAGTTTTATTCAAATTTAGTGATAACTTGTTTCTGTCAAACCATGTTTTCTGTTGAATCATTTCTTGTGTGACAATTTCCATAAGCTGTTGTGAATTCTCTCCAGCACAAAAAATATTTGTATTATCTGCAAATAAAATAAACTGTAATATATCAGATGCTTTACTTATATCATTAATGTACAGGATAAACAGTTTTGGTCCCAATACAGACCCCTGTGGAACTCCACAAACAATGTCCAGGTACTGATTGATATTCACCAACCTTCACAATTGTTGCCTGTCTCTCAAATAACTCCTGACCCACTCTAGCACCACGCCTCTAATGCCATAGTACTCCAGTTTATCAAGTAATATTTCATGATTAATTGTGTCAAAAGCATTTTTTTTAGGTCAATGAAAACACCAACTGTACATTGTCTTTGATCGATATTATTGGTGATATTTTTAATTAGTTCCATTAATGCCATGGATGTTGATCTGATTGGTCTGAAACCATACTGACTGTACATTATAATTTCATGTTTATCTATGTATATATATATATATATTGTGGTGAGATTTTCTTAATTTTTTTCCCATCACTTTTCCTCAAATTATACAACTTCATTTAAATTAATTTAATACATTTTTAAGATATAATTATCACCATTTCAACATTCTTTCAGATCCCATCAGACATTTCCCTATATGAGAAAAATTAAAAAGTTCAAATTTGTTTGGAAATAAACTAAATCGTGGATTTTGAGTGTTTAAAGTAGCTTGTTATTTTGGGTGCACATTGATTAGTTGTACATAAAAGCCATAATGTTAGAAATATCTGAAATATCACAGAGTGATAACAACAATAGGTTTAAATCACATTATATCATGAATGAGATTTGTATTAGTAGGTAACACCTCCTTCATAACATAAAAAACAAAATAAAAAACTGAAATGTCATCTGACCTTAGTGTTTCCAGCTTACAGGGTGGATTTGCCAATTCAGCAAACAGAGCCTTTACTCCTGCATCCTTAAGATCATTGTTACTCAGGTCCAGGTGTCTCAGACTAGATAACTGGAAACTTAGAACTGAGGACAGAGCTTTACAACTTCTCTCTGTGAGGTTACAGCTACTCAATCTATGGAGATAATAAGAGAATTCTTGATAAACAATGATGAAAAAGTTATTTTTTGATTGATGAGTGTATATTTACTTACAGAGCTTTCTTGGAGGCTTTGACCACTGGCAGCAACCTCAGAAGAGCCTCCTCTGAAGCAGAGTATTTCTTCAGGTCAAACACATCCAGATCTTTTTCTGATGACAGTAAGATGAAAACCAGAGCTGACCACTGAGCAGGAGACAGTTTATCTGTGGAGAGGCTTCCTGATCTCAGGGACTGTTGGATCTCCTCTGCTACAGAAATATCTTTAAGCTCATTCAGACAGTGGAAAAGATTGATGCTTTTCTCTGTAGAAAGATTCTCACTGAGCTTCTCCTTGATGTACTGGACTGTTTCCTTACTGGTCTGTGAGCAACTTCTGGTCTGTGTCAGCAGACCTTCTAGAAGATCCTGATTGGTCTGCAGTGAAAGACTCAGGAGGAAGCGGAGGAACAAGTCCAGGTGTCCATTTGAACTCTGTAAGGCCTTGTCCACAGCACTCTGGTAGAAGTATTTCTCAGCAGATTCTCTTATTTCAGGCTTCCTCGAGGTTGTTTGTTGTTCTTCCAGCAGATTGAGTCCAGAGTTGATGAAGGTCAGATGGACATGAAGAGCAGCCAGAAACTCCTGAACACTCAGATGGATGAAGCAGAACACCTTGTCCTGGTACAGTCCTCTCTCCTCTTTAAAGATCTGTGTGAACACTCCTGAGTACACTGAGGCTGCTCTGATATCGATGCCACACTCTGTCAGGTCTGATTCATAGAAGATCAGGTTTCCTTTCTGCAGCTGATCAAAAGCCAGTTTTCCCAGAGACTCAATCATCCCCCAATACTCTGGACTCCAGTGTGGATCTGTCTCAGCTCCTCCATCATACTTGACCTTCTTCACTTTGGCCTGAACCACCAGGAAGTAGATGTACATCTCAGTCAGGGTCTTGGGCAGCTGTCCTCCCTCTCTGGTTTCCAGCACATCCTCCAGAACTGTAGCAGTGATCCAGCAGAAGACTGGGATGTGGCACATGATGTGGAGGCTTCGTGATGTCTTGATGTGAGAGATGATCCTGCTGGCCTGCTCCTCATCTCTGAATCTCTTCCTAAGGTACTCCTCCTTCTTTGTTTCGGTGAACCCTCTGACCTCTGTTACCATGTGAACACAGTCAGGAGGGATCTGATTGGCTGCTGCAGGTCGTGTGGTTATCCAGAGGCGAGCAGAGGGAAGCAGTTTCCCCCTGATGAGGTTTATCAGCAGCACATCCACTGAGGTGGACTTTCTAGGGTCAGTTAGGATTGTAGTTTTGTGGAAGTCCAGAGGAAGTCGACACTCATCCAGACCATCAAAGATGAACACAACCTGGAAGTCTTCAAAGCTGCAGATTCCTGCTTCTTTGGTTTCAGTAAAGAAGTGATGAACAAGTCCCACCAAGCTGAACTTTTCCTCTTTCAGCACATTCAGCTCTCTGAAAGTGAATGGAAACATGAACTGGATGTCCTGGTTGGCTTTGTCTTCAGCCCAGTCCAGGGTGTATTTCTGTGTTAAGACTGTTTTGCCAATGCCAGCCAACCCCATTGTCAGCACTGTTCTGATTGGTTCATCTCTTCCAGGTGAGGCTTTAAAGATGTCTTCTTGTCTGATTGTTGTTTCTGGTCTGTCTGGTTTCCTGGATGCTGTTTCAATCTGTCTGACCTCATGTTCATCATTGACCTCTGCAGTCCCTCCCTCTGTGATGTAGAGCTCTGTGTAGATCTGATTCAGGAGGGTTGGGTCTTCTTCTTCTGCAATCCCTTCCAACAAATGCAGGAATCTCTTGTTCAACTTAGCTTTGAGCTCATGCTGACACTTTGTGAGAGCCTCTTATTGAACAAAAATATTAAAAAGTAGATGTCAATAAGACAGAAACAGTCATGTCATTGACTTTCTGCATTAACTGAACATGCACAGCCTATCTGACACGTTTGAAGAATTCTGAAACAGAAGTCAGACTGTATCTATCATGGATGGCTTTACTCTGACACATTTTCAAACATACTGAACTCTTTGATTTTCATATAAACTATGATAAGAACTTTTCTGGAGTCAGCTCATAAGCAGAATAAAAACATCTGAAATACTAGAAATCTAAATTACGACCATTTATACTGTGCATTAAATGATCTCAACAGGGAACGCTAACTTGTCAGAAACTAAATTTTAATTCAGACTGACCCAAGCTCTTTAGAAAGAATAACACTTACAGTCACATATCACTAACACAATGTAATAGTGGGGCATGGGGAGCTAGATTTCTTTCCTTTATTTCTCACCCTGCCAGCATCTCATAGTATCCCCCTCTGACAAGAAATCTAGTCAATAGAAACCTTGTAAAATTTAAATTGATGAAAGCGTGAGAAATAGGACAACAAAACAGAGAAAGCCGCAGTTGGGAAGTACATTTTCATAGGGGCACTAATAGTTCTGGCATGTTATATATTGTCAACAATATTACTTCACACTGCTGAAATCTTGAACTCTTACCTTCTTTACCTTGTTTCACCACAACTTGTGAAAATTTACCTGTTGAAGGAAATCTGAAATTATGAAAAGGTCTTTTGTTATATACAGACACACACTGTAAAACCAAATTGTAAAATCAAAGTATTTTACTGCGTATGTTACAGTTTTGTACTGTTTTCCTACAATATCATTAAATTTACATAAATAGAATGTGATTTTATATGTCAAATGTAAAATAACATAAAATCACTGTAAATGTAATAAAACATAATTCTCTTGTTTTTTAAATATATTTTTCTGTACATATGCATATTTAGATTGTTAAAATACTTTCACAAATATTTGTCCATTATTTGAAAGATTGAACTGTTAAATTCAAATGTAAAACTATGGAAAAATATAATTAAAATGATCTAAAATATAATGAGAACAATTAATTATTAAATGAGTATTTGAATTATAATTTTGCTGAAAATGTCATCTAGCTCTTTTTCAATAATTCAGAGGTAAAAAGTGAAAATATAACTAATAGGAATAAAAACTAAAAAAAACATATAAAACCTTGCACGGCCACACTGTGCTAATGATATATTTTTAAAAATAAATGTAGAGGTAGGAATTGCAATTAATATAAATCTCAAAGTATTTACAACATTCCTGAACAGAGATAGGCCTCTGCACCTGGGGTAAGGACACGGTCATGAAAAAAGTGTGACATGCTATTGGATGTTGGGACACATAACAACATGAGAAATTTGAACTAACAACCACAAGGTCACGTGTATGGCTTGGAAAGCGCGGAGGAAGAGAGACGTTGGTGAAAGATCATCCATGCACTGCTGCAAGGCAAGTATATCAAACTCAGCTTAGTAGAATTAACTTGGAATTGCTTGACCACTATGGCTCATAGTTTACTGAGACGGTAAAAGGCATGGAATCCCTAGCTATGCAGGCAAAGCATGCCATCCGTCAGTATAAGGTGTAGTTAGACCAGCCGCTAGCTTGCTGGCTAGCAGAGTTGTTGTTTGATAATTTGTTAGCTGCCAGCTTTCTGTGACCGTGTAAACACAGCAGTTGCTACGCGGATAGTTTCTACACCGCTAATACCCGTTAGGGGCCCCACGACAACAGCTGCCACTGATGCATTTGTCTTAATGTGAAATTAAGTATGCAACTTAAGAGTTAATAGGCGACCTGTTCCACTCTAGCTCGTGTGCACCAACATGTGCTGCGTGATGAAGTGAGGGAAATAGAAGTAGCCCACTGTGCTAGCTTTGCCCTGTAAAATGTAATGGACATGTAAAGGATAAGCCAAGTATTTTCTTTTATTTTGTAGAGAGGTAGTAGACCTAAGCAGATGAGGTGAATTATTTGACTACATATAAACGTACATTGCATGCCTGTATTTGGATTTTGGAAGGTTTCATGATTTATAAGGTTTTTTTCTTCCTCTGCAGATTAGTGGCGTGAGTTCTCAAATTTATTCAGTAAGCTGTAAAGGCGAGTATTGTGCTGCATTTAAGGATGTCAAAAGATTACGACTGTCACAGTTGTGGTGCTTTAATGTAAATGTTTGGGCACCTATGGTCAAAATTTTGATTCATATGAACAGTTAAGCAAGTGGAAGATGAAATAATTTCCAAATGGCATAAAGTTACAGATGACATTTAATTTTAAATAAAATCATTTTCATATTTTTTTTTTTAAACAGAAAAAGAAAGGGCCCACAGCAAAAATTTGGACTCCTTGCAGTTGACCGGGGGGCCCAAACTGCATGCCAGTGTATATTGATATACATCAGTTGTAACATTGCAGTTTGTTGTTTGAGTCATGTGTGGACTTGTCTTTTTTTGTCCCTTTGTCTCTTGTTCAAATACACAACAGGAAACTCTACTTTGGCAGCCGAGCACTTCATGTTATCTGTGGACCAGGCAATTGTGAATGGCCATATCACTATCTTCAGCGACGCACTTATCCTGATGTTTGGCTATGCTGTACAGTGCAGCGAGGAATGCCCAGACCTCTACATTGGAGAGACCAAACAGCCACTTCACAAGCGCATGGCACAACACAGAAGAGCCACCTCCACAGGACAAGACTCAGCAGTCCATCTGCATCTTAAGGATAAAGGTCACTCTTTGAGGATGCCAATGTTCACATTTTGGACAGAGAGGACAGATGGTTTGAAAGAGGAGTGAAAGAAGCATCTATGTCCACTGTGAGCGACCATCTTTGAACAGAGGCGGGGGTTTACGACACCAACTCTCTGCCATCTATAATCCAGTTTTGAGATCCTTCCCAGACGCCTTAACGCCCACTCACATCCTGGGACATCTGACCTCAGGAAATCACATGATAAGGTGGGGCCAGGTTTCACAATGAACACACCCGAAACCCTGGCTGATTGGGTCCCACACCCAATTTCACACCTTGGCTCAGGCGATTAGAGGATCATCAGGGGGTCCTTTTGTCCCTCTGTGGGGGGAAACTCCCACTAGGTTTATATCTGGGACTCTCCACCATTTGACCTTAGAACTGAAGAAGCTTCTCGGATGAGAGGTGAAACGTCTTCAAGCAACTTAAAGAAGTCCAGACGCTTTTCTTTGCAAGCTCCTTTGACT
Organism: Aulonocara sp. 'chitande type north' Nkhata Bay; assembly: GCF_057382095.1. NCBI lineage: Eukaryota > Metazoa > Chordata > Actinopteri > Cichliformes > Cichlidae > Aulonocara > Aulonocara sp. 'chitande type north' Nkhata Bay. The sequence continues at coordinate 2,275,329 of NC_141346.1, forward strand.
ACGATGACCTGGATGACTGAGAACCTTCACAGACATTAACCTCAGTGTGTGAAGAGGACTCTCCATTTACATGCACAAACTGGAGTCTATTAGATAGATATGATACAAACCACTGCAGTGCAGTACCTGTAATACCTACAGCATGTTCTAATCGCTCTAATAGGATATTATGGTCGACAGTATCGAACGCTGCACTGAGGTCTAGCAGGACAAGCACAGAGATGAGTCCACTGTCAGAGGCCATAAGAAGATCATTTGTAACCTTCACTAAAGCGGTTTCTGTGCTGTGATGAGCTCTGAAACCTGACTGAAACTCTTCAAATAAACCATTCCTCTGCAGATGATCTGTTAGCTGTTTGACAACTACTCTTTCAAGGATTTTTGATATGAAAGGAAGGTTGGAGATTGGCCTATAATTAGCTAAGACTGCTGGGTCTAGAGATGCTTTTTGAGTAAAGGTTTAACTACAGCCAGCTTGAAGGCCTGTGGTACATAGCCGATCATTAGAGATAGGTTGATCATATTTAAGATCGAAGAATTAATTAATGGCAGGACTTCTTTGAGCAGTTTTGTAGGAATGGGGTCTAAAAGACATGTTGATGTTTGGAGGAAGTAATTATTGAAGTTAACTCAGAAAGATCAATTGGAGAAAAAGAGTCTAACTTAACATCAATGGTACTAAGAGTAGCTGTAGATAATATTACATCTGTGGGATGATTATTGGTCATTTTTTCTCTAATGATAAAAATTTTATTTGTGAAGAAGTTCATGAAGTCATTACTAGTTAACGTTAAAGGGATGGTTGGCATCTCTCTTCACTTGCATCCCAGTCATGGAAGCGTTGGAGGTAGTTCATAAGAGATTACAGGATGACACCAACCTCAGCAACAGGACCACTCTCAGCACTGACCAAGTGTGTTTGCTTTTGGAACTGTGTCTTCATCCCACCTATTTCACATACAAGGGTCAGTTCTACAGGCAGAAACATGGGTGTGCCATGGGTTCCCCAGTTTCACCCATCGTGGCTAATTTGTACTTGGAAGAAGTGGAAAAGAGGGCTTTGCTATCCTACCCTGGAACACCACCAAGCCATTGGTTCAGGTATGTGGATGACACCTGGGTGAAAATCAAATCTCAGGATCTACCACATTTCATGGATCACATTAACTCGGTAGACCGACACATCAAATTTACCAGGGAGGATATGAAAAGTGGCAGGTTAGCCTGCTTAGACTGTGAGATTTTGAATGGGGGACATCTAAAAGCTGACGTGTACCGTAAACCTACACATACGTATTTAAAGTTTGACTCTCATCATCCACTGGAGCATAAAGTGGGTGTCATCTGGAAACTACAACACAGAGAGAACACCATCCCCACAGAATAGGGGTGGAGGTGAACTCGAATACGGTATTCGGAAATGCACAAATAATGTGTTTTTTACAAATACTTATTTCACACAAATACTTTAAAAAAATATTTGTATTCGGGAACAAGAAAAAATGTATATCAGAAAGATGAGTTTCCTTATGAGACCACAGTGCATGACCGGATGAGTGAGTGAGTGAGTGAGTGACGTGCAAAAAAGTGACTGACACCGGCTGCTCCACACAGCAACTGAGACGGCACAGCTGAGTGATAAAAGACTGAACTGCATCACTATTTTTGTTGAATAGATTGTTTTGTACCTTAACTGGTTTTCAGAGGCAGTTTATAACTTTGGTGAAGATCGGGAGATTAATCAGTTATGCTGCATTACTGACGTTATGCAGTCGGGTGCTCTCATGTTCGCTCTGTTTATGGAGCTCTGTTAGCTCGGCAATTTAGACCAGCGGTCCCCAAGCCCCGGGCCATGGATCGGTACTGGTCCATGAGTGGTTTGGTACTGGGCTGCGAGAGTTGAGGTTTGGGTGTGAAATTTATGTTTTTTACGGATTTTTATTGTTTTTTATTGTTATTATTTAATATTTTATAATTAATTATTTTTTTTACTCAGTTGTATATAGAATTTGTATTCTATTTTTATCCTATTGTCTATTTTATTCTATATTATTCCACTGTATAAAGTATTTTATTTTACTCTATTGTATTCTGTACAGTTATGTACAGTATTTTATTCTTATTGTATTCAAATTTTTGCTATCTAACTTTTGCACTGTCCACTTCCTGCTGTGATGAAATACATTTCCCACGTGTGGGACTGATAAAAGTTATCTTATCTTATCTTCGTTAACTCAGTTTCCCTGGGTCTTTTACTTTCAGCGCTGCAGATGAAACCAAACTGTTATGTATTGTGTGCAAAAGTCAAATCAGCAGAGGCAGAGATATCAAACATCTTACAACATCTGCTATGCATAATCACCTGCACTTAAAGCATCCTCTCCTGGTGCTGTCTGCCAACCCCCCCCCCCCCCCCACCAGCACCAGTTCATCATCACAGCCATGTTCTGCCCCTGCAAGTCAGTTTCCCTGTCTGTTCAGCGTCCTCCAACAAGGACCGGTGGTGGGGTTCATAATGTTCACAATGGTATTTTATTAGTTGTTGGTTTAACCATGGGTGAAGCTGTTATGTTATTTTCTTTTCAATTACGTTCCTTGTTACATGTTCATTGTTGGATTTATGGAAGAACATCAACTAATATTGCATATCCATAAAGAAGAAGGCCCTGAGTAAATGTGGTTATCCCACCTGGACATTTGTCAAAGCTGAGAAGGCGCCTAAAGGAAGCTCCAGGATGATCCAGGAGAGAAGGACAACCGCTGCTTAAGTGAAAAAGCTTAGTGATCCCGTATGTGTCAGGAGTATTGGAACAGTTGAGATGCATTTTCTCTAAACACCGCATCTCCATGGCTTTTAAACCTCAAAACACGCTGCGCAAAAAACTGGTCCACCCCAAGGATCGGGTCCCCAACACAAACAGAGTAACATAGTGTACGCTGTTAAGTGCAGGAGGATTGCCAGGATTCATACATCAGGGAAACCAAACAACCTCTGGCTAAGAGGATACACCTAAAGGCCAGTGGACGCTCTTTCAATGATTAGGATGTAACATCCTGGACAGGGAGGAACGCTGGTTTGAGCGCGGAGTCAAAGAGGCCATTTACGTGAAAAGGGAAAATGCTCCTTGATCAATTTGAGACTTTTATATTTGCATATAAATGATCAAGGAACTGACCTCACAGCCCATTGTTCATACAGTGGGCTGGTTTCATTTTTTGTGCAAATGTACTCTTTATAAGATTGGGGGAACCTGCAGTCAGCTGAGACTGAAGAAGTCACTTGGATGAATGACGAACAGAATGAATGATGAACAGAATCAACCTTTTGGGGATTTCTTTACATGGATGATTAAGCAGGCATCAAGACATAATTCAGCCAAAATTTCATGTTTCGTGTTATTTTGTTTACCCCTTACTGACTTGTTTGAGTCTTGACTTTTTCCAAAATCTTCTTTGTGACTTCCAAAGCATCTTCAAATTTGTATTTGCTGATCATCAAATTCACTGTCTCTGTTTTATCACCCATCTGAAGATCAGTCTTTGGGATTACTGGTAAACCGCCCAGTAACTGAGGTTTCTGTAGATACCACTTAAAATATTTCAGTTCCTTTTCTCCCAAATCTCCCAGCGTTTTCAGAAGTTGTGTCTGAGCAGGTTCCTCCATCTTTGAACTGTGAAAAACACAAAATGACTCATTTATAAACAAAGAACACATCAAAGTCAGTACGTTTTTTTTCCATAAAGTTGATCCAGTCAGTATTCCTCTTTACACAGTCTTCAATGTTTGTTAGGGATTAGTTAGAATCTTCTGATCTTGGCTGATTAATTTCTTGAAGTTTATATTAAATGAGAGATACATCCACCACTTCATTTTCTTATCTGCATTTTAAATTCAGTCTCACAGAATGAGAGGGAAATGAATTAGTAAATCTGATTAATTTGTTTTGAAAATGTAAGAAATAGAAAGTACAGATATTTGTTTAAAAATGTAGGGAACAAAAGTAAAAAGTAGTCTGAAAATAAAAATACTCAAGTACAGATACCTGAAGTGCCTTAAGTACAATAATTATTATTTGTGCCTATGCCAAGAGGCACACTTAATAACTCACCCCAGAGTTTTGAGACAAGCTTCACAAATGTTATATCATTTTGTGCGGCTGGATCTGGAATGGTGTACTATGACTTTTGGGGTTTATGACTTTTATACTTTTTTAAATATTAATATTTTAGTGCAAATTTTGGCCCATTGACATGATGGAAAACTCCATATCCCACAATTCATAGCACACCTCTGCCGCCATATCCCACAATTCATAGCTCACCTCTGCCAGTCAAACAATGGAGCCCACCTCTTCGTTTTATATATTGCTTTTATTAATGTTTTTAGGTGACAAAATAAACTTTTAAGATATTTTCAGGCAAAAATGTAGCTGTGTAAACTTCAAGTATCTGCTCGTTTTATCAAGACATCCCATATTAGCAACAGTGCTCTGACGATGTTGCTGCCATATGGCAGCTAGCCGGCTAGCTAGCGCTTGGCTGAAAAGCACCAGCTAGGGCGACTCTCTCTCTTGTTTCACCTCCCGGGTCTCTCTCAAATACTCGCACAGACTCGGAGTCACATTTTCGCTTTTATGGGCCGATGATTCATTTTAGTAATGGTATAAACAGTGAAAGGTGGTGGATTGTCCAGATGCTGGTCGATGTGCAAAAACAACTGAGTTGTTTGGTGGTGGCTAACGCGGAGCTCCAACAGAGGGCAGCTAGCCACCGGTGTATGACAGAAAGGACATGCAGGAGCCGAGCGACTGGCTTACACCGAGAGCGGTTCTCTGTCTCGTTTCACACCCCTCTCTCTCTCTCGCGCCGCCGGTACGAGTGTCCGGTGAACTGAATGTCAGGTAAGACATTATGTATATTTTCGTTGTGCTGACTTTTTACAATCAGTTAAAATAAGTCATACTGCGCGCTAGCTAGCATGACAGACTTTCTATACACTAATTTGATGCAGTGTGAAAAAAATGCACAGAAATCAATTCTTTTTCAAGAAATATTAAATAGATTCAACATCTTTCTTCAACAAAATTGCAGACTGCACAGATGGTACCTTCCCAAAGGAAAAAGTACGATAGCTTACTAGGGTATATATATTAGACTTAATAGTCACTATATACAGTAATTGACTTCTATTCATTTTACATCAAATTAAAACTTTGGGTGTCAGATAATTATTTATTAAAAGCTCGACATTTTAAATGAGAATAAGAAAGAAAAGTATGTCTTTGTGCCCCCTTTTCCCTGTTCATGCCCTATCGGCCCCCCTGGCTAAACTTTGCTAGATCCGCCCCTGCACAGTTACGTCAGCTACGTAGAAAAAGATCCTGGTGTAGAAAGTAATATTAAATAAATTCTAACAACAGCTTATCAAGCTTAAACGTGCTGCTGTTGTTCAGCCGCTGGTTTCCTCTTTCTGGTGCAAAGTGGACCAAAAACAAACAAGAGAGACGGACTGGCGACAGAAAAGCCGATCAGCTGATAATTAAGCAGTTTCATGATTGAAGTAGCAGCAAGAAGAGGCAGTCGCTCGTTAAGCTTAACGTGGGAATGCTTTACAAACATTCAGAGATGGACTTACACACTTGCTTTACTTCTCTCGGGGATAACTTTATCGGAGATGAAATGCCGGGTTGCTAGCGAAGCTCCACATGCTATCCAGACCACCGACAGGTCCCGCATGCCACAGCCGCTCTATCACGTGATGCATACTGTTGCAAGTTTTGTGAGGTGCTTTCGTGATATTTAATGGATCGGATTACATTTTTTATTTTTCTCTGATATCCGATCCAGTAATTTAGGTCAGTATCGGACCGATACCGATACGTAATATCTGATCGGTCCATCTCTAGTAAAAATAACAAAAACCAAAAAGTGAATGCAAAAGTGCATAAATATTTATTTTACGTGTTTGATGTGTGTGGCAGGGCGTGGTCTGCAGTGTCGCTGCAGACCTTATTTAAGACCTTGTATGTGAGGAGCAGGATTTTGAATTCTGGATTTAAGAGGAAGCCAATGAAGGGAAGCCAATACTAGAGTTGGATGTCTTGGTCTCGAGCAGGGATGGGTATCATTTAGGTTTTATCCGATACTGGTGCCAAAACGGTACTTTTAAAACTGTGCAGATGCTTAAACTGTGCTCGAACCGGTGCTTAACCCTTTAAAGCCGGTAGGAGCAGTCACGCTCCATTTTGCGTAACTATTTTTAAATCCCTGTAGAACCAGAACCAGAAGCTAGTGCAAAAAATTTTTTTTGCATATGAAATCAGAGGAGTTGTACTTACTTACTTAAATGTAAGGCCTTTTTTAATTATAAGCCTTACAAGCCTATACTGGTGTTTTTAAAAGTCATGTTTGACTTCATGCTTTTCTGAATAGTTTCTGGGATGCTTAGAACTCAAATTGCACTGCTTTAAATAGTTTATTTTGATGCACATGCTGTTTACTTTGCAGATTTGCTTTATAATATTATGTAAAAAAAAACAAAAACGATTTTCAATTTTTTTGTAGTTTATTGCACTTTTTGCAATTTATGTAGTTACTATGGACTTAATGCATACATATTATTAAAATTTGGGCGATAACAGTTGTATTGATGTATAGCAACTTGAAATGCTCCCAAAACTGGCACTACAGCATGTAAAAATATAAAGTAAGCTCTGGCGGACTTGGTTCTATGGTAGGTCTTAAAGGGTTAAACAATGGAAAAAACAAACTTTGTCCTAAAACCTATCATGTTTAGCTGTTTTTTTTTGTAAAAAGATACAATGTTAGCCTTTTTTGCAGCTATAGGGCATATGGTATCACTCTATCAAACAAGAAGACACCCACATGTAACTATGACGGTGTTGCTAGTTTACCTTACATACATTAATTTAATAACGTGGTTAGCCTACTCAACGTAAATTACACACGACTTTACATTAGGCTACTCACGCAGAGAAGAACGGCTTCTGCTGCCATCATCATCCGTCATCATTTCAGCTAAACTGGCAGGGCTAGGGGCCAGGAAACTACTCTTTGGGTTCTTGGGGGATGTTGCTAACTCCGGGTCCGATAACAGGCACCACACCGGCAGTAGATGTGCTCGGTGTGAGGTCTCGCAGCAAGCTATCAAATGGCACCGGATACCGGTACCCATCCCTTGTCTCGAGACCGGTCTCGAGACCACTTTTACGTGGTCTTGGTCTCGACAGACTTTGGTCTTGGTCTTGTCTTGGTCTCGGATTCCTGGGTCTTGTCTCGGTCTTGCTGTCTCAGATTGACATAGTGGTCGGGAGATTTGGAGTTAACAGTATCCATGACACACAACGTAATGTTCCAAAATGTGTCGTGTGCAAAAGCATCAGCTCTAACAGCCGTGCTTAGAGAGTCCTTTATAGTGAATCAGAAGAGTCGACTCCCATTGAGCGAGAACCAGCTCCTCACTTAATTTCCTTTTGCTGCTCAGCTCCCACACAGTGGCTCAGCTATGCTCCAATCATAGCTGGACTGGCCATCGGGCATACCAGGCATATGTCCGGTATGCCCGATGGTGATTTTTTGTTTTTATAGGCCGATGTTTTTTTGTTTTTTTTTTTCGTTTTTGTAACAGTATAAACAATGAAAGGTGGTGGATTGGTCAGATGCTGGGCTATCTGTAAAAATAACTCAGTTGTTCGGTGGTGGCTATGGCGGAGCTTCCACAGAGGCCAGCAGGTGGATGAAGGAAAGGGGAGGCAGGAGGAGGAGAGACCCGAGGCGGTGGCTGGTCCGAGTGTCAGGTGAACTGAACTTCAGGTAAGAAGTTATGACCTGCAGTCTATCTGGGTCAGATATAAACCAAGTTTAGGTGCAGTTTATTTTCTTTGTGCTGACTTTTTACTGTCAGTTACAATAACTCATACTGCGTGAGCTAGCATGACGGAGTTTCTATACAGCTGGGTGGGTGCTATGATGTTACTGATAGTGAACTTTATTTTATTCATAAGGTTAGTTAGTAGAGTTGCCAAACGTCCCGTAAAAAACGGAATCGTCCCGTATTCAGAGAAAATATTACGTATTTCGCATTGAGCTGAAAAGGAACACAGTTTGTCCCGAACTTCAGCTACAATGAAACAAAGACACAAAGCTGGAGTTACTCTGTCGTTACGCTGCACAGCTGCCTCTTCTTCTCTCATTCTCTCCCCCTGCCTCTCCTGTTGCTACTTCAATCATGAAACTGATCAATGATCACCTGTTGTTGCAGACTGCTGAGTTTGCGTCTTTTGCTGGGACTTACATCGGCCTTTCTGATGTAAGTCCCGTCTCCTTATCACTTTGCGGCAGAAAGAGGAAACCAGCGGATGTTGCACTAAACAACAGCAGCACGTTTAAACTTGATCAGTTGTTGTTAGAATTTATTTAATATTACTTTCTAGTATCAGCTGGATGGTCAAGACAATGGGTGGTCAGAAGAAAAGGAAAAGGTAAAGGACAGAGGGACAGAAGATAACCACCCATCATCTTTGTAGCTGAGAGCTGGTAACTGTGCAGGGGCGGGTCTAGCAAAGTTTTGCCAGGGGGGCAGGTGTGGCATTAACAGGAAAAGGGGGGCACAAAGAAATACTTTTCTTTCTTATTCTCATTTAAAATGTCTCACTTTTAACAAATAATTATCTGTATCAAGTTTTTATGTCAAATCTATAGAAATCATACATATACCAACAAGACTGTGTACATCACTGTCACACTGTTTTCATTCAAAGGCTTTATGACTTTTCCTATTATACCTGGTGGGCCGGTCTCTAATCCCTCCATATTGTGGCCAATCACATGCGAGGATATAGTATAATAGAAGTAATAAATGCATGAACTAGTTTTTCAGCATCACTCTGAGACAGGATATTTCTAATTTTAGAGATTTTGCACAAATAGAAGAAAGCATTCCTACATATTTGTTTAATATGGGCATTGAAGGATACATCCTGTTCAAAAATGACTCCAACGTTCCTCACAGTGTTACTGGAGGCCAATGTAATGCCATCCAGAGTAAGAATCTGGTTAAGTAAAGGAAAAACATGTTGCATTTGCATTTGCAGTAAAGAAAAACTGTTAGAACCTGTTTAATTTCTGAGAGCTGCAGTGGTTCTGATAAAGAGTGAGCAGTCTGAGATGTCAGTGAGCAGTAACAAGGAGAAAATGTTTGCTGCCTGTTGAACAGAAACACTTTCCAAGACAATTGAAAGCTGAATGATCAGAGACACTTACAGCAGTGACGCTGAGTCCTGGTTCTCCTCACAGATCCAAGAGTTCACAGAGTGGAGCTGAAGACTTCACTTCACCTGAGCTGGATCACCTCACCTGCAAACACTGACACAATAAGTCTCAGAACTTCCTGTCGAGCACAGCTGGCTCCACCTCAGTCTCTAAAACCTGAATGTTGACTTCTTGGAACAAACTGGTTTGATCTGTTTGTGTTTCCAGTTAAAGGGAGGGACAGTGTCACTTACACACTTAAAACTGTTTTATAAAACACTTGTGAACAAACACTGGAAGAAGACATCCAAAATCCAGCACTTGGGATCTGTTGTGGTACAAGTACTGCACCATGTGGACAAGAGATATTTTATTCTGTATTCCTATGGTCACAGTTATAATCAGAATTATCACTGATTAATCATTTACCATTGTTGAATCAGTTGACAGAATAATCTTTGAATCACATCTATGTTAATCTGAGCAAGATATCAATGTATACAGAGTATCAGCACTTTAATCAGTCTATTGTTGTTCTGTATTATTATTTCTATCTGCTTAAGCTGTTGTCCATCAGTGTATTTACACCTCTCGATCTGGTGGGTTCAGCAGGGCCTGTTCCAGTCACTTGGACATATTCAGGCCTTTAACAACATGCACACCGTTATGTAATTCACGCACGTTTACATACACACTTAATAAGAACAGAAAGGTCGTCTTAGGACAGTCTAGAGCTACACTATCACAAAATGCACAATGTAATACACACTTGTTTTTCTCTAAAGTAGCAGTTGAGGTCCATATAAGGAGAACTTTTTGAGTGCGAGGAACTGTTATCATTTCCAGTAAGATCTAACTGTGTGACGTCATAATGACTATAAAGCCCTCTTTCTTTGTGCAAACGAAGAAGAAGTCCGGCTCTTCCCACACTGTAATGTGTGTTTTAATAAAATGATCTGTGCTGACCCAGCTGTATACCAGTCGTAGTCTCTTCCTCAAAATCAGAACCATGACAACCACCACTGAGTTAGTGTTTGTATAAATGTGGTGAAGCAAAGCCAAAAAGAAAACCCCACCATCATGTGTATAAAAATACTTATTGGATAAATAATGAAAGAATCAGCACAACATACCAAAGAAAGAAAAATGAGGTCAGGGCCTCAGACAGAAATGATAAAGATATAAAACATGACAGTTGTATATGAACACAGGTCTGAACAGGTTGGTCCTGATCTGCTCATTAAAATCTGCATTATCTCGCTTTTTCATTTTCTTCAATAGTTTTGTCTCTAAAGAGCTTACACTTTTTGAGTGGATGTGGTTTTTTGTGGATTGGGCACTGGCGATCCGGTTCCTCCATTTTCTTTGGACTGAGATTATTCTGGTTCGGCTCTGCCGTAATGTCCATTTTGTGTGCTGACACAGTAGGTTTGCGACTATAAGACCTCAGTTTTTCTGTGGGAGAAGGGACATGGGTGTTGGCCTTGGACATAGCAAAGCTTGGGTCATTCCTCATTTTCGCTTGCCGCTGGACAAATTGTGTGAAAACTGAGAACGGAGGAAATGACACACTATGAGTCTCCTTGTACTGTGTTCCTACAGTTGTCCACTTTTCCTGTAGGTTGAAGGGAAGTTTTTCCACTATTTGCCTGACTCCTCTAGCTGTTTCCAGGTAAGCAAGTCCTGGGAGTGCGCCATCTTGTTTAGCACACTGTGGCTCCAATAAGATGTCACTAAGTTCCTGCAGCTTAACATTGTCTTTGTTTGTGAGTTTGGGAAAGTCCTCTACCTTTTTTAAGAGTGCGTCTTCAATAGCCTCAGGTGAGCCGTAGCACTCTTCAAGGCGTTGCCAGACCATCTTCGCACCTGCAGCAGGATTGAGGGTGTGTACAGCACGAATGCGCTTAGCCTGTTCGGATGATGTTGGATCCAACCATTTTGTTAGCAAGTCTAATTCCTCTCTTGGAGACAAATTTAGGTCTTTGGTTGCGCTGATGAATGAGGTTTTCCATGCCCAATAGTTTTCAGGTTTGTCATCAAAGTGCAAAAGACCTGTGCTGACTATTTTTTTGCGAATTAGGTATTTTGCAAACTGTTGCATTTCACTTGATTCAGGTACGCAGTTGTTAAGGTTGGGGGTGTGCTTTGTGGAGTTGGACCAGTACGTGTCGACTACACATGTGTTCGCTGTTTGCTCCTGTTTCCTTTCTCTGTTTACAGGTGGTGTTTTCGTCTGAGTGTTGGTTATAAAAGGATTAGTTATTTGTGTACTCTCTTGTACATCTACTTCATTGCAATTTCCTTTAGGAGGCTGTGCTGAGTCGTGCTGAGTGTCTGGGTAGAGTAACTCCCATTGTTGTTGAACATATTCGTTAGTGCGGTGCACTGTACTGATGGGCTCAGCTTCCTCACAAAGTTCTCCGTAGAGCTCCCCGCTCTGAATCTCTTCTTCTTCATAGGATGAGGCCTCTGCTTCAGCTGCGGATATTGCTTTTTGGCACTGGAGGACATGTAGATGAGCATCCAGTTCAGCTCTCTGTTTCATTGCATTAGCTTCCTTTTCAGCGAGATGAGCATCGAGTTCAGCTCTCTGTTTCATTGCATTAGCTTCCTTTTCAGCGAAGGCCAGTTGAGCTCGTGCTGCTTGAGCTTTGGCGTAGGCCCTTGCAGCTGCAGAAGCTGTTGATGAGGATGTCCGTTGAGAATGCCTTGTCGATGTTCTGGATTGCTGCGACTTGGTGTCGAATGGCTGAGACCGTTGCTGCATTGTAGCTGGTTGAGTGGCGACGTCTGCTTGTTGTTCACCACCGGCTACTTCGTCTAGCTCTTCGGCAGCGTAGTCTTTTAAGTAATTTCTTCCTGAGCGTAGACTCATGTTGCTTAAAGTAGCTCTGTATGCTTGAACCTGCTGAGTAGGCGTCTTTTCGTTCGTCTTTTTACTATGCTGCCCTCACGACACGTGACCATGTGAAGCTAGACAGCTAGCGAACAAAATAGAGGAGATCTTCCACACAAGGCTTGCTTTTCTTGCTTTTAATGAAGATCCTTTAAAGCCTTATCTCTCTCAAGGCTTCTCCTTGCTATTTCTTATTTGTAACTAAAACATACAGAAAGTGAAAATAAATTGCTAGCTAATACACATCTCAATGACAAACTTACTGATTAGCCTAGCTTAACACGTGCGTTACATTAGCATCGCAGTTCACTCCATGTAAACACATATAAAAGTCATCTCTGAACATATTAATAAGACGAATGTTTCCCAAGGTACAAGCGTGTAGGGCACTCTTAGCGTGTACATGAACTCGTTCACTCTTTTAATACTGCCGAAGCACTTTTCACGGCATTAACGGAGAAAATACGTCAAAGATAGGTTAATGATCAGAGCGCTCCCTCGCTCCCATTTCCGCACGTACAATACAAAGATCGCTTGTGATAACGATGTCTCACTCTGAGCAAATTTCGAACCCATACCCATACATTTTACCTGTTTTTAGCATGAATCACTTATAATATTTCTTAACTTTGAACTTATTTATCACTTTGCTTATGTAACTTAATCAGACTATGCACTAACCACAGACTTTTGACCAAAAGGCATAACATTCATCTTTAATCACTGGTGAAATAAAGCTGCTTTGTTTGATGATGATTGATGTGGTTGTGTTTCCTGCTTTCAGTCTTCCAAGGAAATTTTCAGACTAGAAATACTAGAAACCGCCTGCAACACAGTTTCAGTTGGCAGCGCCCCTGCTCTTTGTGAAGCAACAACAACATGTTATTTAACAGATCTGTAAAAAGACTAACACAAACCAAGAGTTTAACTTCAAAACTGAATTAAACACATTTTAATTCGGACTTTTCAAAGGTGTCAGGGTTACTTTGTCCATAGTTTAAAACATATTTCCATTCTTCTTTATCTATCCTGGGAGTTTCTGCAAAACCTGAATGAGCAGAAGAATGTTCAGTTACAGCTCCAGGCTTCTCAGCTTTAACCCCTGCATGAGTGACAGTCAAGTATCACTCCTCAGGCTCCTTTCAGACTACGTGGCTTGCTCAACTTGTTGGTGCAAAAAGGTGATTAGCTGAAAACTTGGCATGTCTCAAAATGGTGTGCAGTGTGTCCTTAAAGATCTGAGAAAGAATAGAATAGAGTAAAATAGCTTTTTATCGTCATTTACAAATACAATGAAAGTTTGAGTGCTCCACACCAACTGTGCCAGGATAAAATATAAATATTAGAAAGCTCTGCTGACAATGACACACCCGTTTTCACCCCTGGGCCGTGTGATTAGGCAGAGGATCAATAGTGGCTCCACAACCCTCTTAGGGACACTCCCAACAGGCCTTAAAAATCTGGGACTCTCCACCAAATGTTCTCAGAAATGAAGAAGCTTCTCAGACAAAAATTAATGACGTTCAGTCTTTTCCTTCCAAGCTCCTGAGATCACCATGACCTGGGTGACTGAGAACCACAGACATCAATAAAACCACACATGAGTGATGGTAACTGGTAAATATTAACGTTTAATAAGTTGAGTTCATGTTTTATTAGGGATGGCACGATACCACTTTTTTTATGTCCGATACCGATACCGATATCATAAATTTGGATATCTGCCGATACCGATATAAATCCGATATATCTATTTTTTAAACTGTTTTTGTATAAGTTCAAAGTCAAATTTAAAAAGACAAAACACTAAAGCTATTCTCTTATACTTGCATGCAAGAAAAAGACTGCACCCAAAATATTGCTCACTTCAACAATGCATATCTCTTTATTTAAACTTTAGCACTGTTTAGCTGTCACCACTATCAAAATATCCATCCTGAAAGTGTGCAACATAATGCAGAACTTTAAATCTCGAAGTATTTAAAGTAACATTCATCAAAATAAAAGTGCAACATTATGCAGAACTTTAAATCTTGAAATATTTAAAGTAAAATTCAAGTAAATAACAGTGCAACTTTATACAAATTTCAAAACCCCTTTGGTACTGAAAAAAGGTGCAATTTTAGCAGAGCAAACAACATTCTTGTAATAATGCAATTGTAACATTTTTTTCACTTTAACATGAGAGTTAGGTTCTTCTTCAGAAAGATCAACATTTCAACCTTCTCAGCTGTCAGCCTGCTTCTCCTTTCATCAATGATAATGGAGGCTGTACTGAAGAGTCTCTCACTCTCAATACTTGTGGTAGGTGCACAGAGAAATTTAGCTGCTGTAGAAACCAGAGTGGGAAATCTAAGTTTGTTGGCTTGCCAGTACAGCAGTGGATTATCTGAGCATTGAATGGTTGGCTCACTAAGGTAAGTTTGCACTTCAATACGTGCACTTGTCGTGGCTAACTGAGGAACAGGATCTTGAGTGTTTTCCTTCAGGATTTCATCAAAAACACTTTCAAGTCTGCTTTGGCTGGAAGATTCCACCCGTGGAGTCTTCTTTGCTGTCTCCAAGACTGCTGATGTCCCCTCTGCTGGCTCTGAGGAGTTTAATGTAGTTCTCAAAAACTCCATCTTCCTCACCTCTGCCATCAAAGCATCCTTAGCTTGTTTTGAGGTTTCTACACTCGTGAAGTACCTGAAATGAAAAAAGTCCAAACTTGAATATTAAACAATCATTAAATTTATCATTAGTATCATTCAGCAGTGTGATTAAACTATCATTCCTCATTCTTGCTATTTATTCCATGCCCATCATAAAGACCTCAACATACTTTGCTGTACTACTCTGAATCAGACAATACATGTTATAATGCGCAATGGTGGTGTCCTGACTGAATGACAAGTCTATCACAACTAATCTAGAATGTCCTCACCATTTTCTGACACACTCTCTCTAATGCACTATCACTTACACACACACACACACACACACACACACACACACACACACACACACACACACAAAACACAAGTTGATCTGTTAAAATAACATGAGTGAAGCCTTACATACCTGTCTTTATATCTTGGATCCAGCAGTGTTGCAACTGTGTATAGTGGCTCGGATTCCACATCTCTGAAGCGTCTGTTAACTGCTTCGAGAAGAGTGCCTTTCATTTTCTTTATTCCATCGTCGGCCTCGTTTTCTCGGGAGAGCACGCGCTTAAGGACGCAGACAATAGGGATGACATCAGATGCAGATGAGGATGATGCGCTTACCTCCTTTGTTAACTCCTCAAAGGGAGCTAGAGCTGTCAGGACCTTTTCCAGTAACCCCCACTGATGTGCACTAAGTGTGGCAGGCAGATCATACTCTGCAGAATATGCACACAAGGCTCGCTTCTGTTCTGCACAGCAAATTCAAAAGTGTTAAATGTTTTGGTGTTAATAGTCTCCTTGCAAAAGTAGAGTTAATTTTACTCTAAGCAGAGTCACATTCTTTTAATGTAACTCTGAGGTGTAAAATGATAGTAGTTAAAATCGAGTGTTAAAAATGAGTGTTTCTCTGTCAAATCTGGAGGTGTTAAAATGGAAACATTAACCCTTGACCTCTTAACTCTGAACTCCTAGAGGGGCTATGACACCAACAGAGTAAATTCACAGACTCCGCCCCCAGCACGGCTCCAATCGAAGCTGAAGTGAAGCCGTTTCAGAACATTTTGCTCTACATATTTGAGTTGTTTGCCATGCTTGGTAAGTCATTCTTTCAAAGATTGTTTCAATTATTATTATTAGCTTTTACTTCTGTGGCTCTTTGGAGTTGAGACAAAGCTGTGTGAAAGGCATTAGCCATGTTGCTCGCTGATAGCATAATATTCTGTTTTAGCTAGCTGAAAGGTATTGTTTGCGGGCAAATACCACAGCCTTGAAAAAAAAGCTTGCATGTGAATTTTCAGTCAAACGTTTGGTCAAATACACCTAAAACAATGTCTAGAATGTGAAATGTTGGTATAATGGTGCTGCTTGAAGCCTGAAAACGATTGCCCATAAAAAAATAAAAAAACACGAGCAAACAGCAGTAGCAGACGTCCTGACTCGATTCTACGGTAGCATTTAGATCCCTCCAGAGTTTTGTGCACACGGTTTAGGTAAAAATGAAAAAGGTTGAGGTTTTACATTTAGTTCAGTATTACCTGTTGCCTGTGTCCTTGTCTTTTGGCAAAATACTTTACACAAGTAATGGCTCAAAAAGGATTCCTTTTTTTTTTACTGTGCTGCAATTGTTTACTGGATTATTTGTGCCATTAATTAGTGTCAACTAATTTTTATTCGATCTCCACACAGGATATGCTTGTGAAGATGGAATATGGGGGAGAGCAGAAGTGCGTTGAAGTTCCACAAAGGGATGAATGAAGGACATGCATATTGTATTGAAGAAATAAGTGATGAGAACGCTGTTATTTGCATTTACCATGTCAGACCTTTTGATAAACAAAATTCTAATGAAAGTGAGAACATGTATACTGTTACATCTTTCAGAAAATGTTTTGAAATTGTGGTGCACAGTTCAGAATAAATGTTTTTCAAAAACCATTGCGTCTTTTTAGTAAATGTTTATTTCCAAAAGAAATTTCTAGAAGTTCAGAACAGTAAAATTCCAGCTTTTTAGAATGAATTAGAAGATAACTCTTACGTAGTTAAACTAAAATACTCTTTGAGAGTTAATATATAAACTCTTAACACCTAGTTAGCATTAGTAAGTGTTAAATTATCAACTCCAGACAGATTTGGTGTTTAACACTAAATCAGAGTTAACGTACCAACTCTCCAAAAAGAGTTAAATTAACACTCTCTGGTGTGGACCCATATAGACACTTTAATAGTGTTGAAATCAAATCCGATAGTGTTAATTTGGACATGCTGGATTTGCTGTGTGTGAGGGTCTTGATCATATAATATGTGCTATTCCATCTTGTTCGCACATCTTGTATCAGACGTTTGGGTGACATGTTCAGCTCCATTTGAATGTCCTCCAAACGCGAATATGCCTGTGGTGAGTGTTTGAAGTGACCCACTATTTTTCTGCCCACTGTCACAGCATCACATACACCACGTTGTGCAAGCAGTCCCTCATTCAACACAAGTTGCAAAGTGTGCGCGAAGCATCCCAAACTTGCAACACCTAGCCGGTCCATTGCCTTTTTTATATTGCTGGCATTGTCTCGCAAAACAACGTGGACTTTATTCTTCGGAATTTTCCACGCATTTAAAATTTCCTCTATAGCTGCAGCGATGGACTCTCCTGTGTGTGAACCACGAAACTCTTTGGCCTGCAACACTGCTTTTTGCATTGTAAAACTCGAGTCTATCCAGTGTACAGTCAAGCTTAGCAGGGACAACGGACAAACGTCCGAGCTCCAGATATCAGTCGTCATGCTTAACGTGGGAATTATTTCCAAACTTTCGGAGATGAACTTGCGCACCTGTTTGTACTTGCCTGGGATAGCTTCCTCCGAGATGAAATGCCGGTTTGGCAGCATGTAGCGAGGCTCTAAATGCTCAATTAAGCATCGAAAACCATCATTTTCCACAACGGAAAGGGGCTGGTCATCAAGCACAACAAATTCAACTATTTTCTCCGTTATCAGCTTCGCTCTATTGCTTTCCGGAGGGAGTTTCTCACGTCTCTGAATGTTTTCCAAAAGCATTTGTTGATATGGTACACTTTTCTGCTTAGCTTTGGAGGCCAGGCTAAATTCTGCGTACTCCTTTGCGTGGTGTTTCTGTAAGTGTTTAATCATGTTTGTGGTGTTAAAATTCCCCACACTGCTACCACCCTGCGAAACACTTGCATCGCATAAGTTGCATTCGGCAGTCTTGCTTTTTTCGTCTTTTAGTTTGAAATAAATCCACACTGCTGACATGATGGCTCTGAGCTCTCCCACACGATAACCGCTCGATCACGTGACGCATACTGCTCTGACGTGCTAAGGTCATGACCTGGGTTATACCATGTTAGCGAGTTTTTGAGGTGCTTTTGTGATATTCACTGGATCGGATAAAAAATTTTAAATTTCTCTCCGATATCCGATCCAGTAATTTACGTCAATATCGGACCGATACCGATACTGAATATCGGATCGGTCCATCTCTAGTTTTTATCATTTTCCAATACTGTTCCTCTTATTCAGGATTATGTGTGTGCATTGCCGACACGGTCGTTATCATCCTACAGTCCTCTAGACACACTCAAAACTGTTAAGGGTAGCTGCACACCAGAGGTGTGAAGTATCCATACATTCATCCATCCATCAATCTTCTTCTGCTTTAACCAGGGCCAGGTAGCAGGGGCAGCAGCCTAAGCAGAAAACCCCAGACCTCCCTCTCCCTAGCCACCTCCTCCAGTTTATCTGGGGGAACACCAAGGCGTTCCCAGGCCAGCTGAGAGATATAATCTCTCCACCGTGTCCTAGATCTGCCCTGGGGGCGCCCAGGAGGCACCCTTGTCAGATGCCCAAACTACTTCAACTGGCTCACCCTTTAGAGGAAGCGCATTTCTGCCGCTTGTATCGGCAATTTCATTCTTTCGGGCACTACCCACAGCTTGTGACCTGAGGGTAGGGACAAAGATTAACCACTAAATTGAGAGCTTTGCTTTTATGCTCAGCTCCCTCTTCACCACGATGGACCAGTGCAGCGACCGCATCGCTGCAGCTGCAGCACCAATCCGTCTGTCAATCTCCCGCTCCCTTCTCCCATCACTCCTGAACAAGACCCCAAGATACTTGAACTCCTCCACGTGAGGCAGGAACTCGTCCCTGACCCGGAGTGGGCACTCCACCCTTTTCCGGCTGAGAACCATGGCCTCAGATTTGGAGGTGTTGATCATCATTCCCGCTGCTTGACATGTTCGAATATGGTGTTCGTTATCACCAAACTGAGGTTTGCACAGAAGTCCAATAACAAAACACCGTTCAGGTTCAGATTAAGCAGGACGTTCCTCCCAATCACGCCCCTCCAGGTCTCGCTGTCACACACATGAGCATCGAAGTTTCCCAGTAGGACGACAGAGTCTCAAGGCGAAGCAACCTTCCAGCACCCCATCTGGTGCTGGGTACTCTGAACTGCCCCTCGGCGCGTAAGCACAGATGACAATCAGGACTCATTCCCTGTTACCTGAAGGTGCAGGGAACAAACCCTCTCATCCACCGAGAAGAACCCCAACGTACAGGCAGCAAGCCGAGGCGATACCAAGATACCCACACCAGCCCGCCGCCTCTCACCAGGGGCAACTCAGACAGAGTCCAGCCCCTCTCCAGGAGACTGGGTCCAGAGCCCAAGCCATGCGTTGAGGTGCGCCTGACTATATCTAGCCGGTACCTCTTAACCTCACGCACTAACTCAGGCTCCTTGCCCGCCAGAGAGGTGACATTCCATGTCCCAATTGCCAGTCTTGGTAGTCGGGGATCAGTCCGCCAGGGCCTCTGCTCCTGCCCACAATGCACGCGACCCCTACGGCGCTTCTTTTTTTTTTTTTTGTCCCGTTTTGATTTATAGCCATCAGACTTGTTGTCTTAAGGCCAAGGAAGATGCCAAGTGGATTTATTTTACCAAGTGGATCATCATGGCCTTGCCATATTGATCCATTTGATTGACCTTTATTATAATTATGAATTTATTTTATTTTCAGTTGCTACAAACGGGACAGACATGACTGTGGGATAGGACAGGGGGAAAGAATGAAAGAAAGAGAGGGAGAGAAAGGAAACCTAAGGGGAGAAGAGACGGTGAGAAGGGGGGGAAGAGAGAGAAAAAAAAAACACCTGGGTCACCTGTATGGAGAAAAAAAAACAGAAGAGAAAGCAAACAACAAAGAGCAACATAATAAGAAAAAAAAGCACCATCACAATAAACTAGCTAGCAGTAGATATCAATAGTTACTAAATAATAAACGATATTGTGCAACACGCAAGATAGACAGCGCACAGTGTGTTTTGAGGCAGCAGCCAAGAAAGCTGTAGTCCGCGTCTGTGAATACCCATGTGTACACCTGTGTGCATACCTGTGTGGATCAGCATGCTTGCATTCCAAAGGTTTCTCCATGTAATGATCTGCTAGGGAGTGTGGGGAGCCACAGCCCTGTCCTCTATGGTATCAAGCAGGTATGGAGGAGATCAAAACTCCAGACATCCAGAGGCCCCCAGAACACAAGAGACCAAGGAAGACCCACAGAGGGGCAGCCGCGCCACTGTCCCAGTAAGAGCTAAGGAGAGTCCCAGATGAGGGCTCATTCAGCAGCCGCGGAGCAGAAGCCAGGGGGAGTTGCAGTGACGCGCCCGTGAGCTCCGCCGGCAGCCAGCTGTGCCTGAGTGACCGAGCCCCAGGCCGAGAGGCCGGGAACATCCCACCTCCGAAGTGGCCCGAGCGAGCCCCAATAATCGGCCGCCAAGGAGTGAGCCGGTGTGTACCCGGACGCCCACCCCCAGATACAAAGAACCACCAACGCACCGACACCTGAGGGAGTCCGCCACCGGCAGGGGAAGTGGTGGTGGGTGGAGATAGGCCTCCAAACCTTGGAGGGCCTGAGATGTCACCAGAGAGGTGGCGATCGTGGCTCAAGAGTTGGGAGTTCGCCTTGTAATCGGAAGGTTGCCGGTTCGAGCCCCGGCTTGGACAGTCTCGGTCGTTGTGTCCTTGGGCAAGACACTTCACCCGTTGCCTACTGGTGGTGGTCAGAGGGCCCGGTGGCGCCAGTGTCCGGCAGCCTCGCCTCTGTCAGTGCGCCCCAGGGTGGCTGTGGCTACAATGTAGCTTGCCATCACCAGTGTGTGAATGTGTGTGTGAATGGGTGGATGACTGGATATGTAAAGCGCTTTGGGGTCCTTAGGGACTAGTAAAGCGCTATATAAATACAGGCCATTTACCATTTAGTCTGATACCCAACCTGACATATAGACACAGACATACAGGCACACACAGACACAAACATCCATTCCCACCCTCATGCTCTCATGTGCACTTACTCCACACTCAACCGACGTGGAGACAGACATAAAGAGACGCTGTACACACGATCACACTCCCCAAGCGTACTCTACCAACCGGGTCTAGGTACCCTTGCCCCTGGAGGGGGGAACTGCACCCAGACCCAGGTGGTGTTACCCTTTTCCCTGCGGTGGGGAGAGGCAGACCGCCCCGACTCAGCAGCAGCAGGGAGGCCCCACACTCCAGACCGCAGTCGGACGGCCAACTCCTCCTAGCCCCCCCCGCTCCAGCAGGTCACAGAGAATGGGGGTGAGAGAAGACTCCAAACCTCCCTCCACCCGCTCATTGTAGTGTTGATGCATGTGTGTTCTAAGGGGCATTTAAAACTAGAGATGGCACGATACCACTTTTTTATGTCCGATACCGATACCGATATCATAAATTTGGATATCTGCCGATACCGATATGAATCCGATATAGTGTTTTTTAATCAACAAAACTGTTTTTTAAAATATCTTGCTGCATTTTGCAAGTCTGCAAGTTCATACTCAAGTTTAAAACAACAACTACACTAAAGCTATTCTGTTATACCTGTATACAAAAAAAATATTTCATAGTTCAGCAATACTGATCAATCTAATAAACTTAGACCTACACCATCCTCCCTATTCTGGTATTTTAAAGAGTACTTAGCGTAAATATTAAGCAACCTAACTAATAGGGTTCCAACTCCCAGCAACAACAAAAATAAATAAATAAAAAATAGGGAACCACCCCTCACGCGCCACCTCATGATGCTTAATCGACGTAATCAACCTTAATTTGATGCAGTGTGAAAAAAAATGCACAGAAATCAATTATTTTTCAAGAAATATTAAATAGATTCAACATCTTTCTTCAACAAAATTGCAGACTGCACAGATGGTACCTTCCCAAAGGAAAAAGTACTATAGCTTACTAGGGTATATATATTAGACTTAATAGTCACTATATACAGTAATTGACTTCTATTCCTTTTACATCAAATTAAAACTTTGGGTGTCAGATAATTATTTATTGAAAGCTCGACATTTTAAATGAGAATAAGAAAGAAAAGTATGTCTTTGTGCCCCCTTTTCCCAGTTAATGCCCTATCGGCCCCCCTGGCTAAACTTTGCTAGATCCGCCCCTGCACAGTTACCAGCCGTCAGCTACGTAGAAAAAGATCCTGGTGTAGAAAGTAATATTAAATAAATTCTAACAACAGCTTATCAAGCTTAAACGTGCTGCTGTTGTTCAGCCGCTGGTTTGCTCTTTCTGGTGCGAAGTGGGCCAAAAACAAAGACGGACTCGCGACAGAAAAGCCGATCAGCTGATCATTTAAGCAGTTTCACAATTGAAGTAGCAGCCGGAGAGCGAGAGGCAGTCGCTCGTTAAGCTTAACGTGGGAATGCTTTACAAACATTCAGAGATGGACTTACAAACTTGCTTTACTTCTCTCGGGGATAACTTTGTCGGAGATGAAATGCCGGGTTGCTAGCGAAGCTCCAAATGCTATCCAGACCACCGACAGGTCCCGCATGCCACAGCCGCTCTATCACGTGATGCACACTGCTCCGACGTGCTAACGTTCTGAGGTGAGTTACGGCGTGTTGCAAGTTTTGCGAGGTGCTTTCGTGATATTTAATGGATCGGATTACATTTTTTATTTTTCTCCGATATCCGATCCAGTCATTTAGGTCAGTATCGGACCGATACCGATACGTAATATCGGATCGGTCCATCTCTATTTAAAACCCAGGAGGGCATGGAGCTACCTGCCAGAGAGCAGCAGGTAAGCGCATAGTGCCTCCTGCTAGCCCTCAATGTCTACGTGTATTTAAAATTGAGAGGTGGGCAACGATGCCAGGGGTGAGGTGTACACCCTGATGGTAACTAGGACTCCGTGTATCGTGCCCACCCCCAAGATCCTATATGTATGTGTAATGAGGGTGTGAGTAATGTGAATGTCTAAGTTGTGGGATAAAATTAGTACTTTTAAAACTGTGCAGATGCTTAAACTGTGCTCGAACCGGTGCTTAACCCTTTAAAGCCGGTAGGAGCGGTCACGCTCCATTTTGCATAACTATTTTTAAATCCCTTTAGAACCAGAAACACGTAAGCTAGTGCAAAAAATTTTTTTTGCATATGAAATCAGAGGAGTTGTACTTACTTACTTAAATGTAAGGCCTGAGGGAGGTGAGAATAGAGCCGACGAGTTGAATCTGTTTTTCAATAGATTCGACACCACAGTGTCTGCTCCCACCCCCACAACCTCACCTGCAGTCAGCCTGGAATCCAGAGCCACACCACTGTGCCAGCCTCTCTCTTCACATGTTGCCTCCTGTGAGATTCCTGACACCCCTCCCCCACCCATCACCTTCACTCAATACCAGGTTGAGATGCAAATGAGGAGACTTCACTCAGGCAAGTCTGCTGGACCAGACGGAGTGAGTCCCCTTGTCCTCAAGGCCTGTGCCCCCCAGCTGTGTGGAGTCTTTCATAAACTGTTTATGCTGAGTCTGAGTCTGCAGAGGGTCCCGGTGATGTGGAAGACATCATGCCTCGTCCCTGTACCAAAGACGCCCCGTCCCAGTGGCCCCCAGGATTACAGGCCCGTGGCACTGACCTCCCACATCATGAAGACCCTGGAAAGGCTCATCCTGGACCAGCTGCGACCCATAGTAAGACCACATCTGGATCCCCTTCAGTTCGCTTATCAGCCTCGTCTCGGAACAGAGGACGCCATCATCTACCTGCTCAATCGTGTCTACACCCATCTGGACCAGCCGGCGAGCACTGTGAGGGTCATGTTTTTTGACTTTTCCAGTGCTTTCAACACCATCAGGCCGACCCTCCTGGGTGATAAGTTAGCAGCGATGCAGGTGGATGCTTCTCTGGTGTCCTGGATTGTTGATTACCTGACAGGAAGACCACAATATGTACGTCTCCCACAGTGTGTGTCTGACAAGGTGATTAGCAACACAGGGGCACCACAGGGGACTGTCCTCTCCCCCTTCCTCTTCACCCTCTACACCACAGACTTCAGCCACTGCACAGAGACCTGCCATCTTCAGATGTTTTCTGATGACTCTGCGGTGGTTGGATGCATCAGCAGGGATGATGAGACAGAGTACCGGGCTGTGGTCGACTCCTTTGTCACGTGGTGTGAGCAGAATCATCTGCAGCTCAACGTGGCAAAGACCAAGGAACTGATCGTGGACTTCAGGAAGACCAGGAAACACTTGACCCCTGTTTCAATCCAGGGGGTCAGTGTTGACATTGTGGAGGACTATAAATACCTTGGAGTACACATTGACAATAAACTGGACTGGGCTAAAAACACCACAGCACTTTACAGGAAGGGCCAGAGTCGTCTCTATTTTTTGAGGCGACTGAGGTCCTTCAACATCTGCCAGAAAATGCTGAGGATTTTCTACGAGTCTGTGGTGGCCAGTGCGATCCTCTATGCTGTTGCATGCTGGGGGAGCAGGCTGAGGGTCGCAGATGCCAACAGACTTAATAAACTGATCCGTAAGGCCAGCAATGTTGTGGGGATGGAGCTGGACTCCCTCAAGGTGGTGTCGGAGAGGCGGATGCTGTCCAAGATAAAGACAATGTTGGATAACACCTCCCACCCACTCCATGACATGTTGGTCAGTCACAGGAGCTCGTTCAGTGAGAGACTGAGATTACCGAAAAGCACCACTGAACGACACAGGAAATCATTCCTGCCTGTGGCCATCTCCCTGTACAACGCATCCACTTAACACACTGTTTGCTGCTACAACTACACATGTTTCTTTTCCAAATATTTATTTATAAGTGACTCATGTATGTATGTATGTATATATATGTATATATTGTACTATTCTTAGTTAGCGTATTGTCTGTCTTGTCTTAATGTTGGTTTAAAATGGAGCACTGTAACAAAAAATAATTTCCCCCAGGGATCAATAAAGTATTCTGATTCTGATTCTGATTCTGATTTTTTAATTATAAGCCTTACAAGCCTATACTGGTGTTTTTAAAAGTCATGTTTGACTTCATGTTTTTCTGAATAGTTTCTGGGATGCTTAGAACTCAAATTGCACTGCTTTAAATAGTTTATTTTGATGCACCTGCTGTTTTCTTTGCAAACTTGCATTATAATATTTATTTTCATTTTTTCCGCAGTATATAAAGATTGGTGTGCCTCAAAAATAAAATTATGAAGACACTCAAAAGAAAATTTCCTGTTGTTGTAAACTATTTTTTGCAACTTTTTTGTATTTAAAGTTTTGAGGGATAAACCTCTTAAATTTCTCTAAGTAGAAATATATGTAATAAAAAACAAAAACGATTTTCAATTTTTTTGTTGTTTATTGGACTTTTTTGAAATTTATGTAATTACTATGGACTTAATGCATACATATTATTAAAATATGGGCTATAACAGTTGTATAGCAACTTGAAATGCTCCCACAAATGGCACAAATGGCACAAAAAAATTGAAAATCGTTTTTGGTTTTTTTTTACATGTTTTTGTTGCTGCAAGTGGTTTTTATGCAAGTTTTGCAAAGCTATATGTGGAAGGAAACCGTGACCGAGGACAGGCTGATGGCATAAGATGTAAGTACAACTCCTCTGGTTTCATATGCAAAAAAAAATTATTGCACTAGCTTACGTGTTTCTGGTTCTACAGGGATTTAAAAATAGTTATGCAAAACGGAGCGTGCCTGTTCCAACCAGCTTTAAAGGGTTAAAAAAGTATTTGTACTTCATTGCTTCTCTGCTCCCCTCCTTGAATTGCTACCTTATCGTGGTGGAAGGTTTTGTGTGTCCCAGGGATCCCAGGGACTATATTGCATGGAGGCTTTTGCCCCCTGGTAGGGTCTCCCATGGCAGATTGGTCCTGGGTAAGGGACCAGACAAAGAGCGATTCAGAAGACCCTTGTGAGGATATCACAGAGGTAACAGTTTACCCTGTCTGGGCCATGGGGCCCGCCCGGGCAAAGCCCAAAATGGGGACATGGGCCCAACCTCCTGCAGGCCCACCACCCGCCAGAAGCGCCGTAGGGGTCGGGTGCATTGTGGGCAGGAGCAGAGGCCCTGGCGGACTGATCCCCGGCTACCAAGACTGGCAATTGGGACATGGAATGTCACCTCTCTGGCGGGCAAGGAGCCTGAGTCAATGCGTGAGGTTAAGAGGTACTGGCTAGATATAGTCAGGCGCACCTCAACGCATGGCTTGGGCTCTGGACCCAGTCTCCTGGAGAGGGGCTGGACTCTGTCTGAGTTGCCCCTGGTGAGAGGCGGCGGGCTGGTGTGGGTATCTTGGTATCGCCTCGGCTTGCTGCCTGTACGTTGGGGTTCTTCTCGGTGGATGAGAGGGTTTGTTCCCTGCGCCTTCAGGTAACAGGGAATGAGTCCTGATTGTCATCTGTGCTTACGCGCCGAGGGGCAGTTCAGAGTACCCAGCACCAGATGGGGTGCTGGAAGGTTGCTTCGCCTTGAGACTCTGTCGTCCTACTGGGAAACTTCGATGCTCATGTGTGTGACAGCGAGACCTGGAGGGGCGTGATTGGGAGGAACGTCCTGCTTAATCTGAACCTGAACGGTGTTTTGTTATTGGACTTCTGTGCAAACCTCAGTTTGGTGATAACGAACACCATATTCGAACATGTCAAGCAGCGGGAATGATGATCAACACCTCCAAATCTGAGGCCTTGGTTCTCAGCCGGAAAAGGGTGGAGTGCCCACTCCAAGTGGAGGAGTTCAAGTATCTCGGGGTCTTGTTCAGGAGTGATGGGAGAAGGGAGCGGGAGATCGACAGACGGATTGGTGCTGCAGCTGCAGCGATGCGGACGCTGCACTGGTCCATCGTGGTGAAGAGGGAGCTGAGCATAAAAGCAAAGCTCTCAATTTAGTGGTTAATCTTTGTCCCTACCCTCAGGTCACAAGCTGTGGGTAGTGCCCGAAAGAATGAAATTGCCGATACAAGCGGCAGAAATGCGCTTCCTCTAAAGGGTGAGCCAGTTGAAGTAGTTTGGGCATCTGACAAGGGTTCCTCCTGGGCGCCCCCAGGGCAGATCTAGGACACGCTGGAGAGATTATATCTCTCAGCTGGCCTGGGAACGCCTTGGTCTTCCCCCAGATAAACTGGAGGAGGTGGCTAGGGAGAGGGAGGTCTGGGGTTTTCTGCTTAGGCTGCTGCCCCTGCTACCTGGCCCTGGTTAAAGCAGAAGAAGATTGATGGATGGATGAATGTATGGATACTTCACACCTCTGGTGTGCAGCTACCCTTAACAGTTTTGAGTGTGTCTAGAGGACTGTAGGATGATAACGACCGTGTCGGCAATGCACACACATAATCCTGAATCAGAGGAACAGTATTGGAAAATGATAAAAACATGAACTCAACTTATTAAACGTTAATATTTACCAGTTACCATCACTCATGTGTGGTTTTATTGATGTCTGTGGTTCTCAGTCACCCAGGTCATGGTGATCTCAGGAGCTTGGAAGGAAAAGACTGAACGTCATTAATTTTTGTCTGAGAAGCTTCTTCATTTCTGAGAACATTTGGTGGAGAGTCCCAGATTTTTAAGGCCTGTTGGGAGTGTCCCTAAGAGGGTTGTGGAGCCACTATTGATCCTCTGCCTAATCACACGGGCCCAGGGGTGAAAACGGGTGTGTCATTGTCAGCAGAGCTTTCTAATATTTATATTTTATCCTGGCACAGTTGGTGTGGAGCACTCAAAATTTCATTGTATTTGTAAATGACGATAAAAAGCTATTTTACTCTATTCTATTCTTTCTCAAATCTTTAAGGACACACTGCACACCATTTTGAGACATGCCAAGTTTTCAGCTAATCACCTTTTTGCACCAACAAGTTGACTTCTTTCAGTTTGAGCAAGCCACGTAGTCTGAAAGGAGCCTGAGGAGTGATACTTGACTGTCACTCATGCAGGGGTTAAAGCTGAGAAGCCTGGAGCTGTAACTGAACATTCTTCTGCTCATTCAGGTTTTGCAGAAACTCCCAGGATAGATAAAGAAGAATGGAAATATGTTTTAAACTATGGACAAAGTAACCCTGACACCTTTGAAAAGTCCGAATTAAAATGTGTTTAATTCAGTTTTGAAGTTAAACTCTTGGTTTGTTTTAGTCTTTTTACAGATCTGTTAAATAACATGTTGTTGTTGCTTCACAAAGAGCAGGGGCGCTGCCAACTGAAACTGTGTTGCAGGCGGTTTCTAGTATTTCTAGTCTGAAAATTTCCTTGGAAGACTGAAAGCAGGAAACACAACCACATCAATCATCATCAAACAAAGCAGCTTTATTTCACCAGTGATTAAAGATGAAAAAGCGAGATAATGCAGATTTTAATGAGCAGATCAGGACCAACCTGTTCAGACCTGTGTTCATATACAACTGTCATGTTTTATATCTTTATCATTTCTGTCTGAGGCCCTGACCTCATTTTTCTTTCTTTGGTATGTTGTGCTGATTCTTTCATTATTTATCCAATAAGTATTTTTATACACATGATGGTGGGGTTTTCTTTTTGGCTTTGCTTCACCACATTTATACAAACACTAACTCAGTGGTGGTGCAGTACTTGTACCACAACAGATCCCAAGTGCTGGATTTTGGATGTCTTCTTCCAGTGTTTGTTCACAAGTGTTTTATAAAACAGTTTTAAGTGTGTAAGTGACACTGTCCCTCCCTTTAACTGGAAACACAAACAGATCAAACCAGTTTGTTCCAAGAAGTCAACATTCAGGTTTTAGAGACTGAGGTGGAGCCAGCTGTGCTCGACAGGAAGTTCTGAGACTTATTGTGTCAGTGTTTGCAGGTGAGGTGATCCAGCTCAGGTGAAGTGAAGTCTTCAGCTCCACTCTGTGAACTCTTGGATCTGTGAGGAGAACCAGGACTCAGCGTCACTGCTGTAAGTGTCTCTGATCATTCAGCTTTCAATTGTCTTGGAAAGTGTTTCTGTTCAACAGGCAGCAAACATTTTCTCCTTGTTACTGCTCACTGACATCTCAGACTGCTCACTCTTTATCAGAACCACTGCAGCTCTCAGACATCACATTCTAAAAACACATATAAGACAAATGCATCATAAGATTTGTGTTTGTGGAGAATTTGTCCTGATCTTTACACCTTCACCTCACCTTCTTTACACCTTGAAGGTTTTACAGAGGACTTTGTACATATTTGTAATATACTATAATGTACTTCAATTCACACAGAGCAATTCTTTCTAACCTCTCAGAGCACTTTGATCACAGTCCACATTCATACAGTACAGCACTTTATCCTGAACACTTTGAGCACTCATCTCACTCACATCAGCAGCCAGTTTAGACTCACCAGTTAACCGAAATCCACACAGCTTCTCCCTCTGGTACAGTGTGTGATATATTATACCTCCGTTTCTCTACAGGGCACTGTGAGGCCATTAATCACTGCTGCTGATGTTTGCTGCCTGTCTCTATCAGAAGTGTTTAGATGATGGTTCAAAAACAGAATAAAAATTGAGACGTCATGTAGAGTTGAAATTGTATATGACATGATCTTTTAATGAGTGACTTATGTATATATATATATATATATGTATGTATATATATATATATATATATATATATATACATACACTCAACAAAAATATAAACGCAACACCTTTGTTACTGCTCCCATTCCCCATGGGATGGACGTAGAGACCTAAAATTCATTCCAGATACACAATATAACCATCCCTCCCAGACAGTGGTCACAAATCAGTCCAAATGTGTGGTAGTGGGCACATCTGCTATATTGAGATAATCCATCCCACCTCACAGGTGTGCCACATCAGGATGCTGATCTGACATCATGAGTAGTGCACAGGTGTACCTCAGACTGCCCACAACAAAAGGCCACCCTGGAATGTGCAGTTTTTTGCGCTATTGGGGGTCTGGGGACCCAGAACCGGTCAGTATCTGGTGTGACCACCATTTGCCTCATGCAGTGCAACACATCGTCGCATGGAGTCTATCAGATTGTCAATTGTGGCCTGTGGAATGTTGGTCCACTCCACTTCAATGGCTGTGCGAGGTTGTTGGATATTCGTGGGAACTGGTACACGCTGTCGTATACGCCGGTCAAGCACATCCCGAACATGCTCAATGGGTGACATGTCCGGTGAGTATGCTGGCCATGCAAGAACTGGGACATTCTCAGCTGCCATCTGCCCTGAACAATGTGAACCATGATTCATCCGTGAAGCGCACACCTCTCCAACGTGCCAGACGCCATCGAATGTGAGCATTTGCCCACACAAGTCTGTTACGGCGACGAGCTGGAGTCAGGTCAAGACCCCGATGAGGACGACGGGCATGCAGTTGAGCGTCCCTGAGACGGTTTCTGACAGTTTGTGCAGAAATTGTTTGGTTGTGCAAACCAATTGTTCCAGCAGCTGTCTGGGTGGCTGGTCTCAGACGATCTTGGAGGTGAACCTGCTGGATGTGGAGGTCCTGGGCTGGTGTGGTTACACAAAGTCTGCGGTTGTGAGGCCGGTTGGATGTGCTGCCATATTCTCTGAAACGCCTGTGGAGACGGCTTATGGTTGAGAAATGAACATTCAATGCACGGGCGACAGATCTGGTTGACATTCCTGCTGTCAGCATGCCAATTGCACGCTCCCTCATTGCTTGTGGCATCTGTGGCATTTTGCTGTGAGACAAAACTGCACATTCCAGGGTGGCCTTTTGTTGTGGGCAGTCTGAGGTACACCTGTGCACTACTCATGATGTCAGATCAGCATCCTGATGTGGCACACCTGTGAGGTGGGATGGATTATCTCAATATAGCAGATGTGCCCACTACCACACATTTGGACTGATTTGTGACCACTGTTTGGGAGGGATGGTTATATTGTGTATCTGGAATGAATTTTAGGTCTCTACGTCCATCCCATGGGGAATGGGAGCAGTAACAAAGGTGTTGCGTTTATATTTTTGTTGAGTGTATATATATATATGTATATATATATGTATATATTGTGCTATTCTTAGTTAGCGTATTGTCTGTTTTGTCTTAATGTTGGTTTATGTTGGTTTATAATGGGGCACTGTAACAAAAAAATAATTTCCCCCAGGGATCAATAAAGTATTCTGATTCTGAGTCTGATTCTGATCTACAAGCATAAACTTTACAATCGTGTAAAATTATTGTTGTGCTGAGGACTCATGCGGGCATGCTACTCCATACACAAATACGAAGCAACCTGTCAGCACGTAAAACTATTTTATGATAACAACAAAAACAAATAGAGGGCCATTTTTTTATAATAGTTTTTTTTTGTGTGATTGTTTCCAGGGTCCTGACAGAGACCATTGTATCTTCCTGCTGTGTTAAAATATGATGGTGAACTGAGGATTAAAAACAGAGGGTCATAAATCACATATCAGAAACAGACCAGGGTGTAATGTGTGAAAACTGTTGATGAGTCACATGGGACACACTATTCCATGTTGGCCTTTGCATTGAAAATGTCCTCTCCTGTTTTTATAGAGAAAGATGGAGACGTCTGTAGATGAACAGCTGCTGGATATTTTGGAGGAGTTGGGTGAGGAGAAGCTGAAAGCCTTCCACAGGTGTCTTCAGGATCCTCAGGTACTTGGTGGTTTTCCAGCCATCAAACAGTCCCAACTGGAGACAGCAGATGAACTGGAGACAGTGGATTTGATCATGGAGACATATACTGATGATGTGATGAAGGTCACCAACTTGATTTTAAAGAAGATAAGAGAAACAGGTACCACAACATCTCCAACAGTAATAAAATACAGCAGTGCCAGTCTTTATAAACCCTTTTTCTTTGTTACTTTTGTTCCACACTATTGATGCCTCCTATTTGAAATTCGTAGGAATAACAGTGGTTACAGTTGAGTAACATTACATGGAAATTGATGTAACTGGACCCAAATACTCGGAGTAATAATGTGTAAATAAAGAGATGTCCACGAGGTAAAAGCAGTTAGTAAGAGTATCGTAATACTTGGGTAACAATATGATAACCTGTGTGAAATAGGGAAATAATGTCTGTGAGTTTGTATCTTTACATGTTTATACAGTTTTACTTGGAATAATCTCATTACAATAATAAGGTGCTACTGGCTGATGTTTTAGCATGTTTGTATATTGTTACCATATAATACATAATGCAATAATACAGAATGTAACTATTGTGCTTAAAACTTTTGATTATTACATAGAAACACACATGGTAGTTTCTCTGTAATAAGCAGGATTGATGCAAAATCCAAATTGCCTGTTTCCAGTCAATAACATATAATTAACTATTAAAGCAAACAAGACAGTGGAAAGTACCAAAAAGGGTGACCAAAAAACAAGGGGGGGGGGGACAACCCACCCCTCCCTCCCCACACCATTCCCTTATCCCAGAGTGCTATCAGCTTGTTTTAACCTATGGTGAAGATCACATAAACTCTCTTTTGTTCATAATTTCCAGATACTCAATGAGTGGCCTCCAAATCTGATCGAAGTCGTCCAGTTTGTCATTTATAATAGGCAGATCCTTTCCAGATTAAGAGTATCTGTCAGTCCTGAAATCAAGGTTTTCAGAGAGGGCACTTCCTATCCCTTCCATAGCAGGAAAATCAGTCTCTTTGCAAACATTAGGCCATAGGACAGGAGGGAAGTCTGTGCACGCTTAAGTTTTTTAGATTGTTCCGACAGTCCAATAAGAATCAAAATGGGGTCAGGGTCTAATTGCACATCAAAAAGTTTGGAAAAAAAGTAAAACACAGAAACCCCAAAACATTGTAACTTGGTACACATTACAACACTTTTAAGCAGATCAGCTTCTGCACATTGACATTTATCACAAATTGGTGACGTTTCAGGAAATATCTCATGTAATCTTGTCTTTGAGTAGTGCAATTTGTGAATAATTTTAAACTGAATTAACATATGTTGCGCGTTGATAGAGCAGGAATTAACATAATGTAGCCCTTTAGCCCAGATATCATTCTGAATTTCCGAGCCTCTTACCTTTTCCCAAGCTGATTTTATTTTACCCGTATCCTTCTGTCACAGTGACTGTAATATCTCATATATAAAACCAACAGCATGCTTTTCTTTTATACAATCCACCAGGCATTGATCAAGCTTACCTGCAGTTGCAGACTCAAATTTTTGGAGTTTTAGTATGTCTTTTTAAAACAAATAGGAGACAATGCGATTGCACCACGAGAGTAAGGCATACAGTCTTCTCCCTCCATTTCCAGCCAAACTGCCATTATAACTGTATCATCTAGCCAATAGGCTACATAGTGCTGATCCTCAGGTTTCCGGTTGAGTGAACGCTGGCGCTACTCCCTGGTATCTTTTTATATTTTATTCATATATTATTCATATTTGTTATTTATTATTATTTATTCATATATTCTTTGATACATCTTACTGGTGATCTAGCGAATTTTGCAAGTGCCTGAGTATTTTGGGTGTAGTCCATCTGCCTGTTTGTTTGGCCGTTTTCTCCCTTGGATCCGTACACCTGACTGTTTGGCTTATCTGACTGTCCGTGATGTGGCCTAGCAGGATCTGTGTCTTGCTCATATGGGTCTGGATTTTTATGTCATTGGTCTACCGACCTAGTGCTGGACTTTACCAATACTCAGCTGACGAGCTTCTCCGTCTCCGCTTTCACCTGGCTTCTCCACCGCCGCTTCATCTCCACACAGATTTCGCCTTCCTCCCTCGCCAAAAGTACATTCACCGGGGCTCTCGTCGGAATTTCCACCATGACGACTCTAAGCCAATACAGACCCTCTGGTCCACTTCTCGTCGTCCTCCACTAAACTTCGACAGGGCTGTTGATCACAGTGTTTTAGCCAGCCTGCTGGAAGAGCATATGGGAGAAGGACGCAACCCATAACGGCAATGCTCAGTGGCTAGTGGATCTGAGGGCAGACCACAGCGACCTCCCTGAACAGGGTCCAGTAACCATCACAATGGCAGATATCCAAGAAAGGGTCTCCAGTATGAAGAGTTGGACAGCACCAGGGCCCGACATGGTTCACGCCTACTGGCTAAAGAAGCTGACTGCACTCCACGAGCGTCTGGCAGCTAGTTAACGAGAGACACCCGGAATGGCTAACCGAAGGTCGGACGGTCCTGATCCCCAAGGACCCCAAGAAGGGATCGGTCCCCTCCAACTACCGACCAATAACCTGCCTCAGTACTACATGGAAGCTCCTGTCAGGCATCATATCGGCTAAGATGAACAGGCACATGGGTCAATACATGAGCGGGACACAGAAAGGAATTGGCAAAAATACCAGAGGCGCAAAACACCAGCTACTGTACAAGATCAATGGGACCCTAAGAGCCTTCATCAGGAACTCAATGGGGATGTGGCGTACAACACTAGAGGCCAACTCCAAGCCCATAGCACAAGTCACCATCAAGTGCGGGATCTACCAAGGAGATGCTCTGTCCCCACTGCTGTTCTTCATAGGCCTGAACCCCCTCAGTGAGATCATTAACAAGACTGGCTACGGATACCGACTACGGAACGGAGCAGTTGTCAGCCACCTCCTGTACATGGATGACATCAAGCTGTATGCCAAGAGTGAACGAGACATCGATTCACTGATCCACACTACCAGGCTATACAGCAATGACATTGGAATGTCGTTTGGACTGGAGAAGTGTAGTCGGATGGTAACAAAGAGAGGGAAGGTAGTCAGAACTGAGGGGATTGAACTACCAGAAGGCAACATTGCAGACATAGAGGACAGTTACAAGTACCTGGGGAGCCCGCAGGCAAATGGGAACCATGAAGAGGCCGCTAGAAAGGCTGCAACCACCAAGTACCTGCAGGCAGGCAAGTCCTGAGGAGTCAGCTGAATGGTAAGAACAAGATCCGGGCCATCAACACGTACGCCCTGCCCGTGATCAGGTACCCTGCTGGGGTAATAGGCTGGCCAAAGGAGGAGATAGAAGCCACTGACATAAAGACAAGAAAGCTCCTTACCATGCATGGAGGGTTTCACCCCAAGTCCAGCACCCTGAGGCTGTACGCTAAGCGGAAGGAAGGGGGCCGGGGACTGGTGAGTGTCAGCACCACAGTCCAGGATGAGACAAGGAACATCCAAGAATACATTGGGAAGATGGCCCCAACTGACCGAGTGCTCAGTGAATACCTCAGGCAGCAGAAACCCAAGAAAGAGGAGGGAGACGAGGAACCATCATGGAAGGACAGGCCCCTGCACGGTATGTACCACCGGCAGATAGAGGAGGTGGCTGATATCCAGAAATCCTACCAGTGGCTGGACAAAGCTGGACTGAAAGACAGCACAGAGGCACTAATCATGGCAGCACAAGAACAAGCTCTGAGCACAAGATCCATAGAGGCTGGGGTCTATCACACCAGGCAAGACCCCAGGTGCAGGCTGTGTAAAGATGCCCCAGAGACAATCCAGCACATAACAGCAGGGTGCAAGATGCTAGCAGGCAAGGCATACATGGAACGCCATAACCAAGTGGCCGGCATAGTGTACAGGAACATCTGTGCCGAGTATAACCTGGAAGTCTCGAGGTCAAAATGGCAGATGCCCCCAAGGGTGGTGGAGAATGACCGAGCTAAGATCCTGTGGGACTTCCAGATACAGACGGTCAAAATGGTGGTGGCTAACCAACCGGACATAGTGGTGGTAGACAAACAGAAGAAGACGGCCGTAGTGATCGATGTAGCGGTTCCCAATGACAGCAATATCAGGAAGAAGGAACACGAGAAGCTGGAGAAATACCAAGGGCACAGAGAAGAGCTCGAGAGGATGTGGAGGGTGAAGGTAACGGTGGTCCCCGTGGTAATCGGAGCACTAGGTGCGGTGACTCCCAAGCTAGGCGAGTGGCTCCAGCAGATCCCGGGAATAACATCGGAGATCTCTGTCCAGAAGAGCGCAGTCCTGGGAACAGCTAAGATACTGCGCAGGACCCTCAAGCTCCCAGGCCTCTGGTAGAGGACCCGAGCTTGAAGGATAAACCGCCCGCAGGGGCGTGCTGGGTGTTTTATATATATATATATATATATATATATATATATATGTACACACTAGTGATTAAATAAAGAAAATCTTAAATAGGAATTGGAAGGGGGGGGGGAAGCAGATGGGATATTGCACAGGAATGAGCAGCAGTACAAACTAAACAGTACAAAAGTTTTTTTTTGTGGCAGTTGTTACAGTATTGCACTTTTTAAAATATAAATAAATAAAGTGAAGTGACCTGTGCAGATTAAACAGAGTAGCTTCTGAGTGCGTCCTGTGGACTGTGTTGTGTGTGTGTTTAAGTGTTGTGGTTGATGGTAGAAACTGTGTTTAAGTCTTGTAGTCCAAGCAGACAGACTCCTGTAACGTCTGCCAGATGGTAACAAGAACAGCTGATGTGCTGGGTGGCTGTGGTCCTTGATGATGCTGTGAGCTTTACGGAGGCAACGCTGGAGATAAATGTCCTGAATGGCAGGAAGCCTCGTGCCAGTGATGTGCTCTGCTGCCTTCACCACCCTCTGTAGTGATTTACGGCTGCTGGCAGAGCAGCTTCCGTACCAAACTGTGATGC
This sequence comes from Aulonocara sp. 'chitande type north' Nkhata Bay, assembly GCF_057382095.1. Taxonomy (NCBI): domain Eukaryota; kingdom Metazoa; phylum Chordata; class Actinopteri; order Cichliformes; family Cichlidae; genus Aulonocara; species Aulonocara sp. 'chitande type north' Nkhata Bay. The sequence continues at coordinate 2,312,107 of NC_141346.1, forward strand.
AGCTCGTCAGCAAGCTCTCGACTGCACACCTGTAAAAATTTGAGGTGATGTTGGCGTTCATGCCAAACTTCCTCAGCCTTCTCAGGAAGTAAAGCCGCTGGCGAGCTTTCCTGATAGCAGCGTCTGTGTGAAGCAGTGTCTGTGTGAAGGGTCCAGGAGAAGTCCTCGGTGATGTTGACTCCAAGGAACTTGAAGCTGCTGACCCTTTCGACCTTGACACTGTTTATGTGGATGGGCTGGTGTTCCCTGACTGGTCGAGAGTCAGGTTATTTTCCAGACACCACTCGTACAGCGCCATCACCTCCTCTCTATAGGCCGTCTGATCATTGTCTGTGATGAGGCCTATGATGGTTGTGTCATCCGCAAACTTGATGATGATGTTGGAATCGTGTTTAGCAACACAGTCGTGTGTGAGCAGGGAATATAGGAGGGGGCTAAGCTCACAACCCTGTGGCGTACCTCTGTTTAGGATGAGTGGTGAGGAGGTGTGCTTGCCAACTCTCACCACCTGGGGCGTGTTTGTGAGGAAGTTTAGAATCCATCTGCAGATCGGTGTTCCCAGCCCAAGGTTGACGAGCTACAAAGCAAGTTTTGAGGGGATGATGGTGTTAAATGCCGAGCTGTAGTCGATGAAGAGCATCCTTGCATATGTATTCCCTTTTTCCAGGTGAGTGAGGGTGGTGTGCGTTGCCAGGGCGATGGCATCCTCTGTGGCTCTGTTTGTCCAATAGGCAAACTGAAGAGGGTCCAGTGTGTCAGGGAGGGAGGAGCAGATGTGACCTTTGACCAGCCGCTCCAGGCACTTCATGATGACGGATGTCAGTGCAACAGGACGGTGGTCATTCAGACAGGAGAACACTGATTTTTTGGGAACAGGAATGATGGTGGATGCTTTGAGGGACGTGGGGACCACTGACTGCCTCCTGGAGAGGTTGAAGATGTTGGTGAACACCTCTGCCAGCTGTTGTCTGCGTCAAAACGAGCATAGAAGTTGTTGAGCTCGTCTGCGAGAGATGCAGTGGGCTGAACACTGACTGTGTTGACCTTCTTGTAGTCAGTGATGCAGTCAGTCCATTCCACAGCCGCCTGGTGTCAAAGCTGTGGTAGCTGGACTCCATTTTGTCCCTGTAGTCCTTTCTGGCCTTTTTTATGGACTTCCGGAGGTCGTACCTGGCTGCTTTATATGCATCAGCATCCCCGGAGTTAAAGGCAGAGCTCCGCACTTTTAGCTTGGCGCGAACGTCTTTATTTACCCAGGGTTTCTGATTTGGATATATGCAGACAGTGGTTTTTGTGATGATATCATCCATGCACTTTCCAATATATCCAATGACAGAGTCTGTGACTTCATTGATGTTGCCATCAGCTGCATCCACAAATATCTGCCAGTCAGTTGTCTCAAAGCAGTCCTGTAGGACCTCCTCAGCCTCACTGTCCCATTTGTAGATGACCCTGGAAGCTGGTTTTTCCTGCTTCAGCCTTGGTCTTGTTAAGGGTTCAAATATTGAGGGTGAGTACAAAAACAACGATGGTCCAGCAGAGTTGGTCAAACAATGATTTTAATGAAACACACGCAGCGTGGGGAGATGTACACTGCACACACCAGCTGTAGATCTCCGCCCCCAGAACTACACATCCATTGTTTTAAAGCATCAGGGTAGGATTTATGACGCCCCCTTCATACGTCAACACAGATACAATACATGCATTTTCAAAACCACAAATGTTCTGTTAGCAACTTTTGACACAGTTAGAAAAGAAAATTTTCTTCGCCTCCAAGCCAGGTGTTTCCTGTCGCTGCCAGATGCTCGCTTATCGTCTGGAACATCAGCAGCACGTCCTACAACAAACTTGTCACTTATGCAGGCACAATTTTGCAGTTACAGCGTTTTCCAAAGTATTATTTGAACTCTCGCCTACCCCTAAATCTAACTGCTGTGTAAGTGTGTGTGTATGTATGTGTGTGTCTCGACCTCACACGAACTCTGTCTCATCTCACGAGCTAAAGCTTCTGACCGTTCACCAGAACAGAGGCTCATCCTAATATGTGTAATAGCCTAACTGAAACTATATATGTATTATGTTGAATAAATGTTTTAATCAAGAACCACTACTAAAAGCTTAATCAAAAGATATAAATGAATAAAAGATAATAATGAATAACCTGGTTATTCAAATAGCATCATCCAAACAACTCCTCAAAATAACTTACACTCTGCTTAGTTTCACTTTCGGGTGCAAAAGCATGTTGTTTCCTGTCAAGAGTTGAGCCTTCCTTATACAACCCAATATAATCAGCATATAAACATTTAAGATTATAAAAAAGGCATTCAAAGGCATTTAAGATTGTAAATTTAAACTCAACAGTTTAAAGTGGTTATAACTGCACCTGTAATAAAGGCTAATTGGGTGCCAATATGTTTAAACATCTGAATGCAATATCAATGCTGTAAATTACTGTATGTTATTAATGCAATGGTAGTGATGATAGTTATGAATAGTGGCAGTAAAATAATTTCTTTAATCCCACAGTCTGTATGCAGGCAGCACCAGTATGGAACAATGGTCTGCCTTGCCAAAAGCTCTGTGGGGGAGGGGTTTGTAGCACTCTTTGAAGCTAACAATGGTCCAGTGTTTGATCACCTCTTGTGTGGAAGGAGATGTGCTGATAGTATTTGGGGAGAACCTTCTTCATGTTGGCTCTGTTGAAGTCTCCCAGCACAATAAAGGCAGCTTCTGCATTTTTGTTCCCAAGTCCAATAGTGATGTCATACAGTTCGTCCATAGCTTTAGCTTTATCAGCATGTGGGGGAATGTAAACAGCTGAGAGGAGAAATGAACTTACTCAGGAGGTAAAAAGGCCTGACTTTAATGGTCAGCAGCTCGAGGCTCTGAGAGCAGTAGGTTTTTAAAATAAAGTTTTTAAGATACACACATCTCTAGCCCACAAAGAGTTAACCATAAAGCACACCCCTCCTTCCCTTTTCTTGCCTTAGTCCTTCGTTCGGTCTCCCCGGTAAACAGTGAATCCATCCGGCGTGATGCCGCAGTCGGGGACGCTGGGCTCCAGCCATGTCTCTGTGAAGGCCAGAACGCAGCAGTTCCTGATGTCTTGTTGGTGTTTAATCCGTGCACGCAGCTCGTCAAGTTTGTTGTCAAGAGACTGGAGATTCGCGAGCAGGATGCTGGGCAGAGGTGGCTTGCTGTTTCTCTGTCGCGTTCAGCACAAAACTCCAGCGCGTTTCCCCCTGTTTGTTTTCCCTCGACGTCGTGCGAGTAAACAAAGGATCCCAGGCAGCAGAGCGTCCACGGAGTCGAAACCCGCTGTAAAGTCCGAACTGGGTGACGAACGTAGCTCCAAAATCGTTTGTCTGTCATACCGAGTGTATGATCGTGCTGTATGCACAGAAATAGAAAGCAGTACAAAATGAATAATAACATTTTTGCTGAGATGACTGGGAGCTCTCGTCGGTGCAGCCATCTTATGGCGCAACTGGAAGTCAAGGAAGACTTTTTGTCAGCCTGGCTACAGTGCTGAAGAGAAACCTGGGGTTGTTCTTATTTTCTTCAATCAGTGATGAATAGTAAGATGTTCTGGCTTTGCGGAGGGCTTTCTTATAAAGCAGCAAACTATTTCTCCAGGCTAAATGATGATCCTCTAGATTTGTGACACGCCATTTCCTCTCCAGATTACGAGTCATCTGCTTTAGGGTACGTGTTTGAGAATTATACCACGGAGTCAGGTACTTCTGATTAGAGACCTTAGTTTTCACAGGAGCTACAGTATCCAGAGTCGTACGTAGTGAGGAGGTGAAATTATTAACAAGATAATCGACCTCTGTTGGGGTAGCATTCAGATAGCTGCTCTGCTCTGTGTTGGTACAGGGCATTGGAGATGATAACAGTGGGTGGATCATATTCTTAAACTTAGTTACAGTGCTTTCAGAAAGACATCTACTTTGATAAAGTCTACTCTCCACCGCTGTGTAATCAATTATTGTAAATGTAAATGTTATCAGGAAATGATCAGACAGGAGAGGGTTTTCAGGAAACACTGTTAAATGTTCAGTTTCTATGCCATATGTTAAAACAAGATCTAGAGTGTGATTAAAGTGGTGGGTGGGTTCTTTTACAGTTTGAGAGAAACCAATTGAGTCTAATAACAGACTAAATGCCATGTTGAGGCTGTCATTTTTAGCATCTACATGGATGTTAAAATCACCCACAATAATTATTTTATCTGAGCTCAGAACTAAATTAGATATAAAGTCTGAGAAATCAGAGAGAAACTCTGTGTAAGGCCCAGGTGGACGAGATATGATAACTAGAAAAATTTGCATTTCCTGCGAAAATGCAGTGTGGATGCTTTAAAGCTGAAGCTGTCTGCAAAAACTAGCTGAAAAAGCTGAAAAGTTGCAGAAATTGTAAAAACTTTGCAGAAGGAACTGAGGAACTTTGCTAAAATGTAATAACTTAGCAGAACTCCAATATCTTAGAGGAAACATAAAACTTGGCAGAAATATAATAGCATAGCAGAACTTAGCAGAAATATTGTAACTTACCAGAAGCATGATAACTTCTCAAAAATACAAGAATTTAGGAGAAATAGTATAAGATAACAGAAAAAATATATTTAGCCAAAAATACTTAAACATTATGGAAACATTATGATTTAGAAAAATAGTACAACATAGCAGAAATACTGTGATTTACCAGAGACACTGTGATGAACTATGAATATTGTAATTTTAAATTAATACTATGTTTTAGCACAAATGCTATAAAATGGCAGAAATACTATAATTTAGCAGAAAAACTATATTAGGCACAAATCCTATAAAAAGCAGAAATACTATGATTAAGCATAAATACTACATTTAGTAGAAATACTATAATTTAGCAGAAAAACTATATTAGGCACAAATCCTATAAAAAGCAGAAATACTGTACTATGATTTGGTAGAAAAACTATAATTAATCAGAAATACAATATTTAGCACAAATCTTATAAAATAGCAGAAATAGTATGATTTAGCACAATAGTAATAAGTTAAACAGAAAAATTGGAAAAGCAAAATGGACAGCTGAAAAAATGCTGAACATGCTGAGGGTCCCTCAAATATACTTGTTAAATGAAAAAAATCGGCAAAAAAATCTATAACAGCCACACAATCACAAATATGGACACATATGGAAACACACATGCACAGAGAGACACACACAAGATCCAATTCAGTCACCCAGTCTAAATATATTGAATTTGAATCTTACAATGAGATCATCCCATAAAAAGGCTTTCTCTCTCTCTCTCTCTCTCTCTCTCTCTCTCTCTGTCTCTCTCTGTGTCTCACACACACACACACACACACACACACACACACACACACACACAGAAAGAGAGAGAAGCAAGTTCCCTAACCCTAACCCTCAGTCAAAGGCACATTTGAGCTACTCACCCCCTCCCTCCTGTGCTGAATCAAAGAGCGAGCGAACGAATCACTCACTCACCCCCTCCCTCCTGGCTCACAGCTTCTTCTTCTTCTTCTTGATTGGCAACCAATGTTAAGGCGCATTACCGCCCCCTGGCTCACAGCTCAGTGGACATTTAGATGAGAAAATATATATTTAACACATTTAAGGAAAATACTAATAAAATACAAATAAACAAAATAAATGTTTATTAAGCAATTTTGATAGGAAATTGCTTAATTTTAGAAATGTTTTTGCTCTTTGTTGCTCTATAAAATAGTTGTTTTTTTAAATCACTCATCTTAGCAGTAGGATTTACATAAAGAGAAACAAATTAAGTTTGAGTGAAAATGTAAATTTTTTTGCACTCTCTGGTCAACTGACTCAGTGAATCAAATTATCCCAAAACCCTCACTTTGGTGAGTGACTCATTAAAACTCGATTCAGTAAAAAGAATCAAATTTACCATCACTACTTGTTACTTCTCGGATTGATTATTGTAATTCACTTCTTTTTGGTCTTACTCAAAAATCCATTCACAAGCTCCAACACCTCCAGAATTCTGCTGCCGGTATTATCACCAGGACCCCCTCTACCCACCACATCACTCCTGTCCTTTTTTTTTTTTTTTAACTGTCAGTATAAAGTTTTTCTTTTCTTTTTTTATTTTAATAAAATGATGAACAGAACATTACATTCTATTATTTTTAACACAGGTATGGTTGCTTTTCTTACCCTAATAAATGAAATCATCATTATATATGGAAAAAGGAAGACTGATGTTAAAAAAACAAAGAGAAGAATGAGTACATGTTCAATTGCTTTCAGCTTTCTGTATTTTATTTTTTTTATTTTATTTTATTTTTTTTTGCCTGTCCCATTTGGTTCTTTAGCCGTCAGAATTGCTGTCTGAAGACCAACAGGGATACCCAGTGGATTTACTTTGCCAAATGGATCATCATGGCCTTGCCGTATTAGTCCATTTGATCGACCTTTGTTGTTATTATTTATTTTATTTTATTTTCAGATGTTACAGACGGGACAAACATGACTGGGGGATAGGAAAGGGAGAAAGAAAGATGAAGGAAAAGAAAAACAGAAAAAGATAAAGAAAAAAAAATCTCCTGTATCACCTGTTGAGAGAAAAACAGAAAACAAGCAAAAAAACATACCAAACACAACACCATCGCATTAATCTAGCTAAGTGTAAACGGCAGTAAATACTAAATATTGAATGTTGTTGTGCAGCACCCAGGACAGACAGCGCACAATGTGCTTTGAAGTAGCAGCCAGGAAAGGTGTAGTTTATGTCTATGAACACGGTCTGCTAGAGGGTGTAGAGGGCCATAGCCCAGTCCTCCAGGGCATGCAGCAAGCATGGAGGAGATCCAGGCTCCAGATATCCAGAGGCCCCAGAGTGCAAGAGCCCAAGAAGGACCACTGGAGGGGCATCCGTGCAACCCTCCTGGGAAGAGCTGAGGAGATCCCCAGACGAGGGGTCGCCCAGTAGCCACCGAGCAGAAGCTAGAGGGGGCTGCACTGGCGTGCCTGCTGACTCTGCTGGCTGCCTCTGCCTCAATTTTATTGAGGCAGAGGCAGCCAGAAGGGGACAGAGGGGGGTAGCCTCCTCTGCACCCTGGTGACATACCCCTACTCCAAGGCCCTGCATGTGTGGGTGGTTGTGGTGGAGTGGGAAGAGGGAGGCAGCTGGAGATGGGGAGGGAAGGAAGGGAGGGGCAGGTGACCCCTCCCTGGGGCCAGCTCCCCCACTGACCCCAGTAGGCACTCCCATACTCCGCGACCCGCCAAAGAAAGGGGCACCCACCCGCCCACAACCCTGGCAACACACAAACCAGGATCCGAGGCCCCGAGGCCCGGCCAGGGCCCCAGCCCAGAGACGGAGCGCCCCCAGAACCTCACGCCCATCCCGGACCCACCCAGGGGCAAACAGGCTACCAGGTCAGTAACCCACGTCCGTCAGCACAGACCCTCCCCTAGCCCCGCTGCACGCAGCCACGAGGAAATAGTCAGAAAAGAGCCCCCAACCGGACATGACCGCTACCCCGGGTTGAGCCCCCCAAGGAAGATGCCTCCGGGGAACCCCCCGACGCCCTAAGCCTGTCCCTACCCCCACACCAATCACAACATTGAAGGCGGAACCAAACTATGACCCCCCACCCCCACTAGGTGATGGAGCTGATAAAAGGGGCCCAGAGCAATTGATCTAATGTGGTGGCAGAGGCTGTATCAAGACTAATGTAATCTAATAGATAATTTCTATATTGGTTAGAATTAAGATTATTTTTATTTTTCCAGTTCATGAGGACTGTTTTCTTGGCTATGCATAGGGCAGTGAAAACCATATGGGCTATATTCTTTTCTGAAGTGACATTATCTAAGCTGCCCAACAAACACACTAAGGGGGAAGTTGGAATGTTACATTTCAGACACTTTGATAAGTCTTCACATATCTCGCGCCAAAACTTCTGCACTGGTGGACAGAACCAAAGAGCGTGGATATAATTGTCCGGTGAATTGGTTTGACAGTGTGAGCAGTTGTTGGAAGATGTAAAGCCCATCTTGAACATCCGATGACCTGTATAGTGCACTCTATGAAGTATTTTGTATTGTATTAATTGCAGACTGGGATTTTTAATCAATTTAAAAGTTTTTGAGCAAATCTGAGACCAGAAGTTTTGGTCTAAGCTGACTGATAAATCTGCTTCCCACTTTGCAGTAGGAAGGGATATTGATTCATCTAATTTAGATAGTGTTCTGTATATTTTAGATAATAATTTGGGGGATTTAAGAGTAAGAAAATGTACCACACTTGGTGGTGTTTGTAATTCAACTTGACTGAGGTTAAATTTCTTTTTTACTATGGATTTAATTTGTTGATATTCTAAAGATTTTTTCTTGTTGATCCCATATTGTTCAACTAGTCTGTCAAATGGGATAAATTCTGTTCCCTCTAATATATGTTCTAAGTATTTAATTCCTTTACAACTCCATTCTGGGAAATTAATCATATTATTGTTTTGTAATATGTCAGGGTTATTCCAGATAGGTGTAACGTTTGCATGGGATTAGTGAAGACTCCGTTATTTTTAGAAACTCCCACCATGCTGTCAGAGAAGAGCTGATGTTGATGCTTTTAAAGCATTCATGTCTTTTGATGTTTGAGCTAATAAATGGTAGGTCTGAAATCTCTAGATCCTTGCATAGTGCCTGTTCAACATCTAGCCAGGGCTCAACTAAGAAGGTATGTTTTAACCATTCTGAGATGAACTGAAGCCTGTTGGCTAAGAAGTATTGGTGAAAATTAGGCAGATCTAATCCTCCTCTATCCTTGGTTCTTTGTAGCGTTTTTAAGCTAATACGCGGGGGTTTATCTTTCCAAAGGAATTTGGAAATATATGAATCCAGAGATCTGAACCAATCTTGTGATGGTTTGTTAGGGATCATCAAAAATAAGTAATTTATTTTTGGCAAGATCATCATTTTTATAGTGGCGACCCTTCCCATGAGTGATATGGGTAAAGATTTCCATCTAGTCAGATCGCCTTCTACTTTCTTTAGAAGTGGGATGTGGTTTAATTTAGTTAAGTCTGAAAGCTTGGGAGAAACATTAATACCTAAATATTTAATATTTCCGGATTGCAGTGGGGCAGAGGAAGAATTATGGAAGGAGCAGTTAATGGGGAGAACTGTAGATTTTGGCCAGTTAATCGAATAATCTGAAACTCTTGAAAACCAGTTTATTAGAGTAATTACCTCAGAGAGGTTGGTTTGTGTGTTTTGCAGAAAAAGCAACACATCATCCGCATAGAGACTGATTTTATGTTCTATGTTCTTACATTTTATGCCCTTAATTGTTGTAGCCTGTCTAAATGCTGCTGCTAGAGGTTCGATAAAAATTGCAAAAAGTGAGGGGGAGAGTGGGCATCCCTGTCTGGTGCCCCTCAGGAGACAGAAGCTGGAGGATGTCTGGTCATTTGTTCTGATACGAGCTGTTGGGGAATTGTATAATATTCTTATCCAGTTTATGAAATAATATTATGGTTTCAATGTTTTTATCGTATGAGTAGTCTATTAAATTAAGTAATCTACGAGTGTTTGTTGAGGAGTGCCGACCTTTTATGAAACCAGTTTGGTCAGGATGAATTAAGAGGGGGGTCATTTTCTCTAATCTCTTTGAGAGAGCTTTGCAGATTATTTTAAGGTCTACATTTAAAAGAGAAATTGGACGATAGCTTGAGGGAAATACAGGGTCTTTGCCTGGTTTTAGCAGGAGACTAATGTTGGCAGAGTTCATATTTGGTGGTAGTCTGCCATTTTCCTCGATTTCCTGCAACATGCTGTGGAATACTGGTGCCAAAATTGTCCAGAATTCTTTGTAGAATTCTGCAGGGAAGCCGTCTGGACCTGGAGCCTTATTATTGGGCATACTTATCAGGGCTTCCTGGAGTTCACTTGGCGTCAGTGGCGAATCCAGTTCCATAGCTTGACTGTCTAGTAATTTTGGAAGAGTTACGTTGTCAAGAAACTGATCAATTTCATTTTTAGATGGGTTTATTTGTGGTGTATATAAAGTTTTATAGAAATCCCTAAAAATGTTGTTTATTCTTCCAGGGTCATATATTGTGTTCCCAGATGAATCTTGAACAGCACATATAGTTGTTTTTTCTTTATTTATTTTTAACTGGTTGGCTAGAAATCGACCTGATTTGTTACTGTGTTCAAAATTCTGCAAGCGAAGTCTTTGTATAAGGAATTGTGTTTTTTTATTAATAATTTTATCTAATTCTAGTTTTGTTTTGCATATTTTGTTCATTCTTTCTTGATCTTGGTCGCACGCGTAGGCTTCTTCTAAGGATTTGATGTTTTTTTTCTAACTCCTGAATATTTTTGTTTTCTTTTTTTTTTTGTGTGATGAGAAAGAAATTATTTTACCTCTCATCACAGCTTTCCCTGCTTCCCATAGAACAGAAGCTGATGTTCCGGGAGTGTCATTAAAGTCTAAATATGAAGTCCATTCCTTTTTAAAATATTTAATAAAGTCTTCATCTTTGAGTGGCGATGTATTGAATCTCCAGTTTTTACTTGGTGTAGCGTTCTTCTTATGTATTAGTGTTACAGATACAGGAGCATGATCGCTGACAGCTATAGGGTGAATCTCAGTGTCTGTAATGTCACTCAGCAGTGAGCTGCTGACCAAAGAATAATCCAGACGAGAGCAGGAGTGATGAACATGTGAGAAGAAAGAATATTCCTTACTGTTGGGGTGAAGGGAGTGCCATGCATCGCGAAGGCCAAAGTCACTCATATACTGTTTGATTATATTTGTGGACTGCCAGTTACGCTGAGTTCCTGTTGTGTTGAGCCTATCCATTTCTTGATCACTCCTGTCCTGCAGCAGCTTCATTGGCTCCCGGTCAAATACCATATCAATTTCAAAATACTCTTGTACACATTGAAGGCTATTCATCATCTCGCTCCATATCCCTCTGATCTGGTTCAGATCACTGCCCCATCTCGTTGTCTCAGATCTACTTCTTCCCTTTCACTCTCCGTCCCCTCCCACCGTCTTGCCACCATGGGGAGCAGGGCTTTCAGCTGCTCTGCTCCTCAACTCTGGAATTCCCGACCTCCTGATTTAAGAAATATCTTTTGCTTCTCTCTCTTTAAGTCCCAACTCAAAACTCACTTGTTCAAAATAGCTCATCCCACATAACCTCTCCACTCTGCTATTTTAAATTTGTTTTATGTTTTATGCTTTTATGATTGTGTAAACTGTTTGCTTTTATGTTGCTTTTATTATTCTACCTTTTACAGTGTCCTTGAGTGTTCTGAAAGGTGTATTATTATTATTATTATTATTATTGCATATTAGCTGTGAAGTAGTAGTTTTTAAAGTCTGGTAATGCTATGCCACTATACATTTTCTCTTTACAAAGGGGTGCCTTTTTTATCCTGTGGCTCTTGTAATTCCAGATAAAAGGGAGAAGGACTGAGTCCAATTTCTGAAAGAATGTAGCTTTCAGATACACAGGGATATTTTGAAAAAGATATAGGAGATGGGGGAGGCAGATAATTTCAGTAGCATTCACCCTGCCTATCAAGGAAAGTGCGAGTGAATTCCAAAATTCAACCTCATTTTTAAATGTATCCAAAGTTCTCACAAAATTAGCTTCATATAATGACTTGTGTGACTTAGTAACCTCGATCCCCAAATGTGACAATTTTTCTGAAGTTATTTTGAAGGGAAGTCGATTGAGTAATTAAGATTACCACATTTAATTGGCATCAATTTGCTCTTATTAAATTCAGTTCTTTTGAATTCTTTTGGCGGCAGAAAAAGACTGGACTCAGAGTGGTCAAAGCTCAAAAAATAATCTTTATTTTACATTTCCGGAAATGGAGACCGAGCACACACAGACACAAGCTCAGGTCTGAATGCAGTAGCACCCAGCATGGTTATATTTCTGCAGCACATCACACACACACTCAGTTAGTTCCTCTTTCTTTTTTGTGTCTGATTTCCTGTGCAGCTCTGCACTAAACTTCCCATCTCTAAAGTCTGTTGCCAGGGCAACCTGTCACCCTCTGACCTAGTTTTTGTCTCGTCTGAGCTTGGTTTCTAAAGGCCTCTCTTATTAAAATACATAAAACAATATAATCAGAAAATAAGCACTAAAAATATACATTTATTTCGTAACATACCCCCTTTTTAACTAATTGTATTAGCTAACATAATTAAGTGACTGCCTCAATAACTACTGTGAACTAAAAAAAAAGATATAATTAGCTTTTTCTGGTAAAAGGTCCTACATTACTTTTGTCACTCTTTGGAAACAGCCTCTATAGAGTTAACCCGTTTCCGCTTCCAAAAATTTACTCCTGGTTTCTCTAAGGCCCAGGTCTGCCCATCTTGCTGGTCAAACAACGCCATCATCAATAGCGGTCAAATTTCTAGGCCCTATTTAAAAGCGCTCCCCGCAGCTTGACCAGAAGCTCCACTTAACCAGCGTTTCAGTATCCTACTGGTGCCTGAAGCTTTACTTAAAGCTTTACCGGTCACCCGCGTTGAAATGGTCACACCCAAGCCCCACTTTGTCGTTCAATTGGTGCAACAAAAGTGGTACTTGACCACTGATTATTAACGACCGACCTCAGTGGTCACGGGAATCACCCGGGTTCTCCTGTTGCCGCAGGTCTCTAACGCGCGTCTGCAGTGTGGGAACCAACCCCGAACCTTTTGCACCCCTGGAGTTCAACTCCAGTCTTAGATTAATTTAAATAACTTTAGAAGCACCACTGTGGACTCTAACCGCCAGTTTATTGACACACATAACACATCAACTTTAAGCACACGTCACATCAACTTTAAAATTCACCCCAGCATTAACAACAATAAGTTTTCATCAAATATTCCCTAGACTTTACTTTTTATTTATCACATATTACTGAAAATCACCATGGACATGTCATACTTAACAGATTTTATAATTTACTTTAATTTCACCACTACTGAGCCAATTTAACGGTAAGGATCATTAACTTGGTGACCAGATAATTTAGAATTCATCCAATCTGCACAATTTGCTTTTTTTTTTTTTTGAACAGGCTCTGCCTACCTTTAAATCTTTTTAGACAGGTCTCCTGTTCGCCTCAATTCTGATCGCACCTTAAGCCAAATTTGTCCTCTCAGCCGTAAAAGAATACGGGTCAAGGCACCAATTATTAAATTTCGGTTCTTTTGATTCTTTTAGCAAGAGAGAAAGACTTCCAACTCACAGTGGTGAAGCTCAAAAAATCATTTTTATTGTACATTTCTGGAAACAGAGAACTGTAGACACGAGCACGCACCCACAGTTCTAAGAGCATTGCAAGCTAAAATACGTATATATAGTTCTGGTATAGGTCACACACAGACACACACAGTTTCGATCAAAACAACTCCTTCTGGTCTGACTAATGTGTGTGTTACTTAGTTCTGCTTTTTCTGTCTGGTTTCCTGTATTTTACTAATATGACTCTGCAGCTCTGCACCAAACTTCCTGTTTCTTAAGTTCCCCTTACTGAAGCCTCTGTTGCTAAGTGACCTATCACCCTCTGACCTAGTTCTTTCTCACATCTGGGTCTGGATTTATAAAGGCCTTTATTATTAAAATACACAAAACAATCTAATCAGAAAATAAGAACTAAGAATATATATTTATGTCGTAACACTATCTAATAAAAAGACGTCTATAAAGGAGTGTGTTATGGATCCCAGTGTGTGTTACGACCCCCTCTGCTAGGTGACAGGTGGGGAGAAACATACACAAGCCCTCTCACAAAATCAGAGTAAATAAGGGGTTTTATTGCAAATGTTAAACTGAAAACCATCTGTGCTGTTCAACAGACCACCGGGCAAACAATTAATACACAGAAAAAAAAGAAAAGGTACGAATAAAAGCTAAGGATTAACTAAGGAGAGCCAGCAATCACAAGTCTCTGATAAAAGATAAAAGATTACTTGTTCTTATCGATTAATAATGCAGAATTATCATATAGAAATAAAAGAAAACTGAAGTTGTGCCATTGGAACATGTTGCCTGGCTGAAGCACTAAAGGACTCGGCGAGAGACATCTGTCTCGCCCTAGCAGCACCTGTCCCTCTCCGCTCCTCCCTTCAGTTTTTCCTCAATATATGCTCGTCATATTCTGTGATATGATTTACAGTGAGGTCTTTGATGAGGTTAGTGGTGTTGCCACAACACCTCACTGTCTTGCCGCATGTATCACAAACCGCGTCTTGGCTGCCACTTCGAGCCTTTACTTGAACTGAGCCTGTGGTCATCCACTTTCTCAATATGTTCCTAACTGTGGAAACAGACGGCTTAAATCTCTGAGACAGCTTTCTGTGTCCTTCCCCTAAACCATGATGGTGAACAATCTTTGTCTTCAGGTCATTTGAGAGTTGTTTTGAGACCGCCATGTTGCTACTCTTCAGAGAAAATTAAAAGAGGAGGGACCCTTACAGTTTGACCCCCTTAAATACTCTTTCTCATTATTGGATTCACTTGTGTATGTAGGTCAGGGGTCACTGAGCTTACCGAGCCACTTTGAGTTCCAATAATTAGTTCTACAGGTTTTGGAATCATTAAAATGGCAACAGTGCCCAAATTTATGCACCTGCCTGATTTTGTTTAAACAATTATTGCACATTTTCTGTAAATCCAATAAACTTCATTTCTCAAATATCACTGTGTGTGTCTCCTATATGATATATTTACCTGACATTTTTTATCATAACAACCAACGACTGATACAGGGAAATAATCACTATTAACAGGGTCGCCCAAACTTTTGCATCCCACTGTAGTCTGCTTTTACTGACTGTGACACTAAATGAATGTTAAAATCACCCACAATAATTATTTTATGTGAGCTGAGCACTAAATCAGATAAAAACTCACAAATCAGACAGAAACTCTGTGTAAGGCCCAGGTGGATGATAGATGATAACAAAGAAGATTAGTTTTTGTGTTTTTTGATTTGTTGATTAATTATTAAGTCATGTCTGGTAGTTAGAATGACTCGGGGGTGTTGATTCATTTAAACTAACATAATCATCCTGCTGCAACCAGGTTTCTGTAAGGCAGAGTAAATCGATTTGTTGATCAATTATTAAGTCATGTACTAACAGAGACTTGGAGGAGAGAGACCTAATATTTAATAATCCACATTTCACTGTTTTACTCTTTGGTTCAGATGTGGATACTGTATTGTTCTTTCTTTGTGATTGTTTATGTTTAAGTTGTTTGTTGCTGGTTTTTAGTTTGTTTTTTGTCTTTTTGGGAGCTGACACAGTCTCTATGGAGATGGGTTTTTGGGGGGGTAGCAGGAGGAGAGAAGCTGCAGAGAGGCGTGTAAGACTGCAACTCTGCTTCCTGGTCCCAACTCTGGATAGTCATATTTTGGGGGGTTTAATAAATTTGTCCATATTTCTAGAAATGAGAGCTGCTCCATCAAAGTGGGATGGATGCCATCTCTCCTAACAAGACCAGGTTTCCTCCAGAAGGTTTGCCAATTATCTATGAAGCCCACATCGTTTCTGGGACACCACTCAGACAGCCAGCAATTTAAGGAGAACATGCGGCTAAACATGTCACTCCTGGTCTGATTGGGGAGGGGACCAGAGAAAACTACAGAGTCCCACATTGTTTTGGCAAAGTTGCACACCGATTCAATATTGATTTTAGTGACCTCCGATTGGCGTAACCGGGTGTCATTACTGCCGACGTGAATTATGATTTTACTGAATTTACGTTTACCCTTAGCCAGCAGTTTTAAATTTCCTTCAATGTCGCCTGCTCTGGCCCCTGGAAGACAATTGACTATGGTTGCAGGTGTCTCTAGCTTCACATGTCTGAGAACAGAATCACCAATTACCAGAGTTTGACCCCCGGCGGGTGTGTCGCCGAGTGGGGAAAAACGGTTAGACACATGAACGGGTTGGTGGTGTACCTGGGGCTTCTGTTTAGGACTATGCTTCCTCCTCACCGTCACCCAGCCAGCCAGCCTGTTTCCCTGGCTGCTCGGCACATTCCGCTGAGGGAGAGCAAGTGGGCGCTATGTTACCTTGTTCCCTAACTACAGGGGCCTGACTAGCTACGGGTGTTTCAAGGGTGTGACACCGACCCAGTTGACACCAGTTCTGCAAAGAAGAATGAAAGAAACTGTGTAAAATTAGGTTTACCAAGCTTTAAGCATTATAATCAAAAAGACTTGCAGCTGTAATTGCTGCCAGATGTACTTCCACAAAGAATTGCGGCGAGACTATGAATTATTATGTATGGCAACATTTTATTAGTTTTTAATACATTAACAAGAATTCCAAGCATGCGTGTCTTACATTGTCATTATGTGGTATTTTATTTTTTTTAAAAATTGACCTGAGAAGTGAATTTACCACATTTTGAAAGAATGGATGACAAAATGTGAAATAAGTGAAAGGCTGTGGATACACTTTATCTGTAGCTTCTATGTAGGGACCCTTTTGGTCAGGTAATGTTTTGACTGTTTCTGCCCAGGCATTGATACTGACATGTTAACCGCTTTTGTTTATTATTTCAGAGGCTCTTGAGAAGTGTCAGATTAACTTCAAGTTAGAACTGAAGAAGAAGTTCCAGTGTGTGTTTGAGGGGATCGCTAAAGCAGGAAACCCAACCCTTCTGAATCACATCTACACAGAGCTCTACATCACAGAGGGAGGGACTGCAGAGGTCAATGATGAACATGAGGTCAGACAGATTGAAACAGCATCCAGGAAACCAGACAGACCAGAAACAACAATCAGACAAGAAGACATCTTTAAAGCCTCACCTGGAAGAGAAGAACCAATCAGAACAGTGCTGACAATGGGAGTGGCTGGCATTGGGAAAACAGTCTTAACACAGAAATACAGCCTGGACTGGGCTGAAGACAAAGCCAACCAGGACATCCAGTTCATATTTCCATTCACTTTCAGAGAGCTGAATGTGCTGAAAGAGGAAAAGTTCAGCTTGGTGGGACTTGTTCATCACTTCTTTACTGAAACCAAAGAAGCAGGAATCTGCAGCTTTGAAGACTTCCAGGTTGTGTTCATCTTTGATGGTCTGGATGAGTGTCGACTTCCTCTGGACTTCCACAAAACTACAATCATAACTGACCCTAGAAAGTCCACCTCAGTGGATGTGCTGCTGATAAACCTCATCAGG
This sequence comes from Aulonocara sp. 'chitande type north' Nkhata Bay, assembly GCF_057382095.1. Lineage (NCBI taxonomy): Eukaryota > Metazoa > Chordata > Actinopteri > Cichliformes > Cichlidae > Aulonocara > Aulonocara sp. 'chitande type north' Nkhata Bay. The sequence goes on from NC_141346.1 coordinate 2,329,323, forward strand.
GGGAAACTGCTTCCCTCTGCTTGCCTCTGGATAACCACACGACCTGCAGCAGCCAATCAGATCCCTCCTGACTGTGTTGGCATGGTGACAGAGGTCAGAGGGTTCACTGACCCACAGAAGGAGGAGTACTTCAGGAAGAGATTCAGAGATGAGGAGCAGGCCAGCAGCATCATCTCCCACGTCAAGACATCACGAAGCCTCCACATCATGTGCCACATCCCAGTCTTCTGCTGGATCACTGCTACAGTTCTGGAGGATGTGCTGAAAACCAGAGAGGGAGGACAGCTGCCAACGACCCTGACTGAGATGTACATCCACTTCCTGGTGGTTCAGGCCAAAAGAAAGAAGATAAAGTATGATGGAGGAGATGAGACAGATCCACACTGGAGTCCTGAGAGCAGGAAGATGATTGAGTCTCTGGGAAAACTGGCTTTTGATCAGCTGCAGAAAGGAAACCTGATCTTCTATGAATCAGACCTGACAGTGTGTGGCATCGATATCAGAGCAGCCTCAGTGTACTCAGGAGTGTTCACACAGATCTTTAAAGAGGAGAGAGGACTGAACCAGGACAAGGTGTTCTGCTTCATCCATCTGAGTGTTCAGGAGTTTCTGGCTGCTCTTCATGTCCATCTGACCTTCATCAACTCTGGAGTTAATCTGGTAGAAGAACAACAAACAACCTCCAAGAACTCTGAAACAAGAGAACCTGCAGAGAAACACTTCTACCAGAGTGCTGTGAACAAGGCCTTACAGAGTCCAAATGGACACCTGGACTTGTTCCTCCGCTTCCTTCTAGGTCTTTCACTAAACAGCAATCACAATTTTCTACAAGGTCTGCTGACACAGACAGGAAGCAGCTCACAGACCAATCAGGAAACAGTCCAGTACATCAAGAAGAAGCTCAGTGAGAATCTGTCTGCAGAGAAAAGCATCAATCTGTTCCACTGTCTGAATGAACTGAATGATCGTTCTCTGGTGGAGGAGATCCAACAGTCCCTGAGTTCAGGAAGTCTCTCCACAGATTATCTGTCTCCTGCTCAGTGGTCAGCTCTGGTCTTCATCTTACTGTCATCAGAAAAAGAGCTGGATGTGTTTGACATGAAGAAATACTCTGCTTCAGAGGAGGCTCTTCTGAGGCTGCTGCCAGTGGTCAAAGCCTCCAACAAGGCTCTGTAAGTAATATTAAATCAGGCATGATCAGTTCAGAGAACACTTAAAAATACATAAAAATAGGGAATTAAATGATCATCACTCACTTGGTCAACTATGATACCTTTAATGTTTCAGTCCAGCCGGTCAGCATTTCTGAGAGATTTTTGTCTGTAGCTCTTATCAAAGGACAATCCAGACCCAGCCTATAAGACTATGGGCTCTGATCCTTCAGCCCCTCTTATGGGTTCATTATCCTCAGCTTGCTCACTTAGTTCTTTTTTTCTAAACCATATACCTCAGTTATGTTGTGGAAACTCTTAAATAAAACTGCAACTACCAGCTAAGCGTGTCTTTTGAAGTGAGGTTTATTAAAAGAAAGAAAGATGAAAAACACTGCAGTGGAGAGAACGTTCAGATCAAACACCAAACATTTTTCTGAGGAGGCACACCACCTTGAAATATTTTATATCTGCCAAACACTCTTAAACAAAGAACATTCCATAGCATATCATAAATCTCTATACCTTCAGTCCAGCTCATTCTTTACCCCCTCCTACTCTAACAAAAGTTACGACCACCCATCACCTCATTAAGAGCAGGATGTCTGGAGATTTTCAAGTCTCAAGTGGACCGTCTGTGAAGATGCAATAAAACCCAAGGCCCAATTATGAAAACATTCTACATGCATACAACTGGTGTCAGGAGTCATCTTGCTAAACTAAAGAGATATGATTAAAATATGTGATTAATGCACGAGAAAAGAAATCTGCCACCAGTTACAAGATTGTATCTTTTCTTGATGTTTATAATCCAAGTTCTGGTTTCTGTCTCACCTTAATTACACACTCATTTTTTTATATAATTCTCTGCTATGGCTGTCCTGATTATATCCAGTATAGAGGAAAAACCTTGGGCATCATAATTAAAATTGCCGTCAATGTCCTGTTTCTTGTCAGTAACTGAAATTGTCCAATCGAAAACAAGTTGGTATTTAGGGAGGGCAGGACTTTAAAAGGCAGCTTGTTTTTGACAAAAAAAAAAAAAAAACAAGAGTCTGCACCAAGTCCATCATGTGAGCAATTATTTACAACCACATTTACTGTAATCACAGATATTAGAATTAATAAAGTGACCAACAGTACTGTAGTAAGTTTAGTACTGTAGTAACTGTAGTACTCACTGGCCTGAGCCAGCAGACACTGAACTAGTGTCACTAAATCTACCCGCTCTTCTCTGGTTTCCATTTAGATACGCTGGTATAATTGTGTTTAAAATGAAATATTTTTCTTCTGTTAGACTTAAGTTCTTGAACATTTTTTTAATTTAATTTTGCATTGTAGTGTACTCATTTGTACTCATTTGATTACCTAGGTTCATCATATAAAGTGATTATATTTGATAATAGATATTGTTTTGTTGTTCTCGTTCTTGTTGTTTTTTGCAGGCTGAGCAGCTGTAACCTCTCAGAGAAAAGCTGTGAAGATTTGTTGTCAGTCATCAGCTCCCAGTCCTGTAGTCTGAGAGAGCTGGACCTGAGTACCAACAGCCTCAATGATTCAGCTGTAAAGCTTCTGTCTGCTGCAGTGGAGAGTCCACATGCCAAACTGAATATCCTGAGGTCAGATCAGAATTTGTATTCTCTTTTGTTTGTTTATATGTTTGTTTGTTTGTTTGTTTGTTTTTATCAAGTGAGAAAATTTAGCCAGTAAAGGTAAACTTTACCATTTATTGTTGTTTTGTACAATTTTCATTCATTTCTACACTGAACAAAAATATAAACGCAACACTTTTGTTTTTGCTCCCATTCCCCATGGGATGGACGTAGAGACCTAAAATTCATTCCAGATACACAATATAACCATCCCTCCCAAACAGTGGTCACAAATCAGTCCAAATGTGTGGTAGTGGGCACATCTGCCATATTGAGATAATCCATCCCACCTCACAGGTGTGCCACATCAGGATGCTGATCTGACATCATGAGTAGTGCACAGGTGTACCTCAGACTGCCCACAACAAAAGGCCACCCTGGAATGTGCAGTTTTGTCTCACAGCAAAATGCCACAGATGCCACAAGCAATGAGGGAGCGTGCAACTGGCATGCTGACAGCAGGAATGTCAACCAGATCTGTCGCCCGTGCATTGAATGTTCATTTCTCAACCATAAGCCGTCTCCACAGGCGTTTCAGAGAATATGGCAGCACATCCAACCGGCCTCACAACCGCAGACCTCGTGTAACCACACCAGCCCAGGACCTCCACATCCAGCAGGTTCACCTCCAAGATCGTCTGAGACCAGCCACCCAGACAGCTGCTGGAACAATTGGTTTGCACAACCAAACAATTTCTGCACAAACTGTCAGAAACCGTCTCAGGGACGCTCAACTGCATGCCCGTCGTCCTCATCGGGGTCTTGACCTGACTCCAGCTCGTCGCCGTAACAGACTTGTGTGGGCAAATGCTCATATTCGATGGCGTCTGGCACGTTGGAGAGGTGTGCGCTTCACGGATGAATCATGGTTCACATTGTTCAGGGCAGATGGCAGCTGAGAATGTCCCAGTTCTTGCATGGCCAGCATACTCACCGGACATGTCACCCATTGAGCATGTTCGGGATGTGCTTGACCGGCGTATACGACAGCGTGTACCAGTTCCCACGAATATCCAACAACCTCGCACAGCCATTGAAGTGGAGTGGACCAACATTCCACAGGCCACAATTGACAATCTGATAGACTCCATGCGACGATGTGTTGCACTGCATGAGGCAAATGATGGTCACACCAGATACTGACCGGTTCTGGGTCCCCAGACCCCCAATAGCGCAAAAAACTGCACATTCCAGGGTGGCCTTTTGTTGTGGGCAGTCTGAGGTACACCTGTGCACTACTCATGATGTCAGATCAGCATCCTGATGTGGCACGCCTGTGAGGTGGGATGGATTATCTCAATATGGCAGATGTGCCCACTACCACACATTTGGACTGATTTGTGACCACTGTTTGGGAGGGATGGTTATATTGTGTATCTGGAATGAATTTTAGGTCTCTACGTCCATCCCATGGGGAATGGGAGCAAAAACAAAAGTGTTGCGTTTATATTTTTGTTGAGTGTATGTTAAAGTGAAGTTTTACTAACCTACTCAGCACAAAACAAACAGGATTAGTTATTACACCTTGATTACACTTTAACAGCAGTCTTTCTTAATGTTTTTATTTTCAGACTCAACATCTGTGAAATCTCAGAGAAAATCTGTGAAGCTCTGTCCTCAGTTCTCATCTCTGGGTCCTCTAGTCTGACAGAGCTTGACCTGACCATCAAAAACCTGCAGGATTCAGGAGTAAAGCTTTTGTCTGCTGGAGTACAAAGTTTAAACTGTAAACTGAATGCTCTGAGGTCAGATCAAATGTCATTTTATTTTTTTTTAAAACGAAATTAAAGATTTTGTCCATGTTCAACCATATGATGTTGTGTCTTAGAATATTAAGGTTTCCTTTGAAAATAAAAAAAGATGCCACATGTAATGTAGTAATATAATAACAAACTTTACATGAGTATTTGTTTTATAGTTTGTCTTTTATTTTTTTAGACTGACTGGTTGTAATCTCTCAGAGACAAGCTGTGAAGCTTTGTCCTCAGTTCTCAGCTCCCAGTCCTCTAGTCTGAGAGAGCTGGACCTGAGTAACTCTGACCTGCAGGATTCAGGAGTGAAGCTTCTGTCTGCTGGACTAAAGAGTTCACAGAGTGCAGTGGAAACTCTCAGGTCAGGATTCAAACTTTTCCACATATGATCATTTAAAATGTGAATTATATTATTGATTGACTTATTAATAGAACTTTCAGCTGAACTGTCACTTCATATTATCCTCACAAATGGAATTATCAGGAACCTGCTGGAGCCACACACCCAGTTTAGGGGTCTCTGCCTGAGTGCTGCAATTACCACTGGGACCACTGTTGCCTTCACCCTTCACAACCTCTTGAGCTCAAAACATGTTCCACATTGCTTTGATTACTGCACTTTGATGTATTCAAGTCTTTATTATAATTCACAGCATCCATCCATTCAGGCACCCATTTTTCTAACCACTTATCTACAGCAGCAACAAGAGCTCCGTGATGTTATAAAGTTGGAGTTCGGGTATACCTTGAACAGCCTACCAGTCCATCACAGGGCAGTGTATATTTATACTCATTACTTCACAAATCAAATATTCACGTTAAATGTATAATCTTCCTTTCACTCAATGTTTCATACATTAGCTGTAACGATACATGACCTTTTTTTTCCCTACTACATTATAAACATTGAAAATGCATCTATGAGAAACTATTTTCTGCAGTGATGAGCTAGCAACATCACACTAAAGGTGATTCAGCCTCTCTTGCCCTGAAGAAGCATGAGCAGCTTTTCTTTAAGTCCACTCGGTCCCTCCACACTAGCCCAGGACTGGTGAGGCAGACAACCCTGTTGATAACTGCCAATGGGACAAGGGAAGTCTGGGTCTGCTCTTTGTCGCTTTTACCTCTGTGGCTCTTCATGTGGCTGTCCTTCTAACCCAGGGGTGTCAACTCCAGGCCTTGAGGGCCGGTGTCCTGCAGGTTTTAGATGTGTCCTTGATCCAACACAGCTGATTTAAATCGCCAAAACCTGCAGGATACTGGCCCTCAAGTCCTGGAGTTTGACACCACTGCTCTAACCCATCTCAATGACAGTGGGATATGTCACTTGCATTGTGACAGTGCTTTTTCTCCATTCTGATCCTGATCCTGATCCTGATCCTGCAGGTTTTGGATCCCAACCTGTGTCAACACACCTGAATCAAATGATTAGTTCATTACTCTTCCACATGTCTTGAAGTTCTCCAGAGGCCTGGTAATGAACTAATCATTTGATTCAGGTGTGTTGACACAGGTTGGGATCCAAAACCTGCAGGATACTGGCCCTCAAGTCCTGGAGTTTGACACCACTGCTCTAACCCATCTCAATGACAGTGGGATATGTCACTTGCATTGTGACAGTGCTTTTTCTCCATTCCCAGCACCTTCATAGGGTATTGGTCCTGTTAGAGCCTCTGGACATGGTACCAATGGTTACTTCCTCTTTAAAAGCTGGGTTCTTTTATTTATTGCCTTTGACAAACAAGTGGCCACTTTTCATCACTCATCCAAGTGACTTCTTCAGTCTCAGCTGACTGCAGGTTTCCCCAATCTTATAAACAGTACATTTGCATAATGACTGAAACCAGCTCACTGCAGAAACAATGGGCTGGGAGGTCAGTTCCTTAATCTTAATTATGCAAATTCTCATTACCATTGATCAACAACCACTGACCAAAACCCACTGATCAAAGCCCACTGATCAATGGCCATGAGTACCATTCAGAGTTGGGGAATGGCTGCAATCACAGCATTGTAAGATGGTGACAGATGTACCAAAAAGGTGTTTGACTTTACTGAGAAGGCTCGTCTAGCACAGCACAAGAAGACTAAGACCAGGCAACAAAGGAAGTTTGACTTACTTCTTGTACGTCGGAAACCACCGCAAAATACGGAGAGTGTCCTCAGTGGCTAGAAGAGAGAAGGATGTGATACCGAGGATGTGGACAAGTGGGTGAAAAATCTGTCTGACAGACAGTTCACCCAAACAGAGAAAAACATCCTTGCTAAAGGGTTGAATTTTGCTGTCACACCGAGACAAATCCCGCTAGTGGAGCTGATCACAGCCACAGAAACTGCAAGCCTTCTCAGTAAAGTCAAACACCTTTTTGGTACATCTGTCTGTGAAGGTTCTCAGTCATCCAGGTCATCGTAGTCAAAGGAGCTTGCAAAGAAAAGCGTATGGACTTCTTTAAGTTGCTTGAAGACGTTTCACCTTTCACCTCCTTTCCCTGGCTGATTGGGACCCACACCCAGTTTCACAGCTTGGCTCAGGCAATTAGAGGATCATCAGGGGGTCCTTTTGTCCCTCTGTGGGGGGATACTCCCACTAGGTTCAAATCTGGGACTCTCCACCATTTGACCTTAGAACTGAAGAAGCTTCTCGGATGAGAGGTGAAACGTCTTCAAGCAATTTAAAGAAGTCCAGACGCTTTTCTTTGCAAGCTCCTTTGACTTTTTGGTACATCCTTCGCCATCTTACAGTGCTGTTAAAGCAGCCATTCCCCAACTCTCTGTGAATGGTACTCATGGTCATTGATCAGTGGGCTTTGGCGTGGAATTACTAAATTTAGATACCCAGTGGTACAAAATACCATTAACTTTGGTCCCAGTGCTGATTGTCTTTTTGTTTGATTCCATATACTTAACTCATCTGTTTAAGCCAAGTGACTCTCATTCACTCTGTCACACGCATGCAGACTTTTTCATGCACAGAGGCACAGGGCTCCCTCATCCCATCTTTTAGAGAGAATGGGTAATTATATAAACAGCTTTCAGCGAGGCAGGGATTAGGTCCCAGAGAAAGTGATGCTGTCTAATGCTGGCATATTTCTATCACATACTGAAAAACAGAGCAGGAAGAACCAGGAAGAACATGGAGCGGGTGTGTGTGTGTGTGTGGTATCTAAAAATAAAATAACCAAAAATAGAGAGGACATAGCCTAACATATGAAACAGGAAAAGATCACTGTGTAATCCATTTATTTCAACAAAGTAACTGTATTCTGAATACCACCTTTTTAAACAGTAACTGTTGGGTCTGTGTTTCCACAAGCCCCGCTAATTCTAGAGACTTATTCATCATGAAGAAAATAAGACAGTCGATCGATCGATTATTTGAGCAAGGGAGGCCTCGTCTGTGTCCACCACGAAAATGACCCCCAGATCTGACCTCCTCCTGCTACCTTTTATTGAGACACAATTCACACAAAACACGTCAGAACAAAGCCACGCCCACATGGTCCTAAGACAAGGCATTTGTATGTATATGTGTGAACTTCTGTAAGAATGTGTGTGTGTGTGTGTGTGTGTGTGTGTGTGTGTGTGTGTGTGTGTGTGTGTGTGTGTGTGTCTGTGTGTGTCTGTGTGTGTGTGTGTGTCTGTGTGTGTGTGTGTGTGTCTGTGTGTGTGTGTGTGTCTGTGTGTGTCTGTGTGTGTGTGTGTGTTTTAGACCTCCTGCTGACCAAAGGGTCGTAAACCCAGGAAGCTTACATCAAAAGAAGCAGATCTTCCAGATAAGATGTATCTGCAATAAAACATTTCACCCCCACCAGAACCTCGAGAATCTGGGGGGAAGGACAGTGGAATTTCTTTCATCAGAGTTAAACACTGTACAAATGGTAAACATAAAAATGACAAACATTTAACAATTTAACTCTAACAGTAACTGAATATAGATACTTATATTTTGTATTTTAAATATGTAATGTATGTAATGTATTTCGTTACTCCCCAACACTGACTGTGTAAAGATTTATGTTTCTAAAGTGAAACAGTGAAAAATAACAGTACTGTTAATAAATTAATATGTTGACGTGTTACGACCCCCTCTGCTAGGCGTCAGGGAGGGAGTAACATACACGAGCCCCCAACACAAAACTGAGTAAAGCAAAAGGTTTTAATTACAAACTTTAAACAGAAAACCGACAGGGCTGTTCAACAGACCACTGGGCAGACAATTATTACATAAAGAAAGAACAGTCACGAGTAAAAGTTAAAGGGTAACTAAGGCAGGCTGGCCGCACACAAAATAAAAGCTAGGGTTTTAACTAAGGCAAGCCAGCTTCACAAAATCCTACCCACAGCCAGCTAGCAGCTCAAAACTCTAATCAGACTAAGTTTAAAGCATGCACCAAGATTCGACAAAGTTCAGCAATATGAACAAGTTCAACAAAAGATCGACGAGGGAGGCACGAAGGGCAAACTGCATGTTTAGTCCTAAGCAGCAGCCACTGAGTGAAGGACCTCCAGCCTTTTGTAGCCACAGGTGGGCACGATCAGCCACTGATTGCCTCTTGGAGCATCACGGGATCCCCGGGCAGCCAATCGTCCGTGTGGTCTGGCACACTTCATTCTGCATAAGAGAGGGTTGGCACGGGTCTCCCAGTAACCAATCACACACGAGTCCTGGAACACATTGATTTACCTAGAGGAAGGCGGGGCCACCTGAGGCCAGAGGCCGTAACAGACGTTGTACAGAAAGGCCAATTTTGGCACACATCTGTCCTGAATTCGTGAAATGACAAATGACCACAGGTCCAAGTGTGTCAAAACAATGATTTTATTAAACACACGTGTGGAGGAAATACACCGTCACAATCCTCAGCATAAATCCCCCCAAAAAGCATACTTAAAATGTTTTTATATGTCATGTTTTTATATCTCATGCATCAAAGCAGATACATAACATGCATAAGTTACAGTAACCACAGCTTTTCTGCTGACAATCTTTGACGCACACTCAAAAAGACATTTTCTCCGTCTCCACGCCAGGTGCTTCCTGTAGATCTTCTTATTCTCACTTATCTCTGGAACATCAGAAGCACATCCTACAAAAAACTGTTGCTTATGCAGGCACAAAACGCAGTTACAAGAAAAATACGTCTTAACTCTAACCTAGAAATGTGTCTATATAATGTCTGTGTACGCAAGCGAGCTGTCACGACCTCACTGCATTCTGTCTCACCTCTTACCTCACCAGATAAAGCTTGTAACCTCCTACCAGACAGAAGGCCAACTCCTTTGTAAGCACATTTTCCCATAGGTGTAATAACATGATTGAAACTGTATGTTTAATAAATGGAATAAATATTTAATCAAATGCCACTGCTCAAAGCTTAATAACAGGATATAAAAATAAACACAATATAGAAATGATATAATCCCCACAATTCAAGTCAAAAACACATCAAACTTTAAGAGTTTTTTCCAAGGATGAGGAAGCAGACTCAGCCCCAAACAGCTGAATATATGGATGGTTCCCACAGCAACCACAGCAGTGTGCTCTCAGTATACTTAGTTGTATAAAGGAGTTCGTGGTGTGTTGCACTGAATAACTAAGCAGCTGAAACAGCCTCATGTATGTTGACACAGGGAAAGAATAGTGTGCTGTTCACAGCAGTCACAGCTCGCTGCCTTCAACAGTCTCTTCCTTCCTTGTTTGGATGTCACTGATATCATCTTCTGCTCTCCCACTGACCACCTGTTGGAGGTAGCATGCTAAGATGGCTAACAGCAGCATCAGGACATGTAGTCCTTAGTGATGGAAACTGGAACCATGAAGTCAGTGATGCTGGAATAAGCATCTCCACAGTGACACTAATGGTCACTATCATGACTCTTTGATGATATTCTGTAAAACACTGACAGACAAAAGTGTTGGACAAATCTGAACAAGTCTACTTATTATACACGACTGTCCATAATTCTGATGGACACATGTTTTGGAGAAACGCCCTCCCCCTGATGATCCTCTAATCACCTGAGCCAAGGTGTGAAACTGGGTGTGGGTCCCAATCAGCCAGAGTTTCGGGTGTGTTCATTGTGAAACCTGGCCCCACCTTATCATGCGAATTCCTGAGATCAGATGGCCCAGGATATGAGTGGGCGTTAAGGCGTCTGGGAAGGATCTCAAAACTGGATTATAGATGGCAGAGAGTTGGTGTCGTAAACCCCGCCTCTGTTTAAAGATGGTCGCTCACAGTGGACATAGATGGCTTCTTTCACTCCTCTTTCAAACCATCTGTCCTCTCTGTCCAAAATGTGAACATTGGCATCCTCGAAAGAGTGACCTTTATCCTTAAGATGCAGATGGACTGCTGAGTCTTGTCCTGTGGAGGTGGCTCTTCTGTGTTGTGCCATGCGCTTGTGAAGTGGCTGTTTGGTCTCTCCAATGTAGAGGTCTGGGCATTCCTCGCTGCACTGTACAGCATACACCACATTGTTAAGTCTGTGTTTTGTTTCTATTTTCTCATATTTTACTAAAAAAAATTAAAATAGTGTTATTTTGGCAAACTTTCTTGGTTTATATCATCATATAGGGACTCCTCAAAACAAGTTAAATATAAAAGATCTCCTTTTATCTACATTTGTCTTGTAGCCATAATTCTGTGTGTGTTACAGTCATTTTCTAACACTCGGAAATTTGGAGCCCTGGGTGATTGTCTGATAATATTTACTGTGAATTAAAAAGGGGGCATATTTACATTTAACTAACTCTACAGCTTCAGAGTCTGTAAGAAGGAACAAATAGTAGTATAAAGGCTTCTTGCATGGCTTCTTTATATGTGATATTGTAGCTGATTTAAGGCTGTTCGTGTGGGAACGTTTCTCAGCCTTGACTCATTTCATAAGGAATGATCCTCACATAAGACCATAAAAATGGTTAGTTTCAAATAATGCCAGGCAAAAATCCCATTCACATCAAATAAAATCAACCCTGTTAACAGTTCCTCATGTTTGAGACTGTCCACACTTAAAAATATTGAAGTTTTGAAAAAAAAAATCACTTTGTAAATGTAATTACTTTACAGAGTCAAATTATCTCTGTGGTCTAATGTTTAAATTGATACTGGTTTAACTTTCTGAGTCTGTGTGCGTGTGTGTGCAGTGTTGCCAACTTAGCGAGTTTTCAGACCCCTTAGAAAAAAGACGTGAAAGCGCGTATCGCTTTTACTCTCAACAAGCAGCGGGTGCTGTAACGCAGTCAGTTCTTCTTTTACTCTTATGCTGTTTTGTGGATCACAAGGTTTAAAACTACTTAAAAACACACACACAAAGTAACTCCATCAGAGCGCCTATTTCGGGTCACTTTTGCCGGTCCAAGCCCGGGTAAAGGAGCAGGGTTGGAATTGTGACATTAAAAAAAACAATAATTGCTAAAAGAAATTAATTTGTAAAATAAATAAACTAAATAAACTCAAAGACATAAAGTGAGTAAAAAACGTCCTAAATGCATTTAGAGTTTATTATGTCTTTATGTCTCTGCCACGATGTTATTTCTCTCTCCAACAACGTAGGTTACAATGACATTAGCATGATCAATTATGCAAATTAAGCGATGACGTCATTTAGCGACTTCTAGCGACTTTTAGGACAACCAATAGCGATTTTCCTTACTGAGGAGTTGGCAACACTGTGTGTGTGTGTGTGTGTGTGTGTGTGTGTGTGTGTGTGTTTAGATGTTTTTGTCTGAGCTCCCATTCAGCAGCATGTTGGAATGACATGTACGAACATGTTTGAGCTGCAGGCAGCTGTGTGTGTCAGGTATCACTTGGGAAATGTGTGTATGTGTGAAGTAATTACAGCCACTGTGCAGCACAGTGTGCTACTGACTGTGTGTGTGTTACCATGACTGAACAGCATCTGCAGACATATGTAAGTCCTTAGATATACGTGCATGTTTGAGTATGTGTGTCTCTTCTTGTATTTAATAGTGATGTGCGGATCGATCCTGAAATATCGATTCCTCCGATACCAATCATTTATGTTCTAAAATCGATTCTCACATTAAAATATTGATAGTTTAGTAATTTAGAGTAAATTTGTAGTTTATCATTAACAGGAACACAGTGGAAAGAAACGATAACATTCGGATTGTCTACATTCAAAGGAACTACTTCCTCTTCCGCCTTTCATAGTCATGTGCGAAATACGGCTGTATGAATGTCTCGCAGCCCCTTGGCGCGCGCACTCACAACAATGGCTGAGCGTAATTGTGCGGATGTATTTTACCTCCACAAACAGCTGAGACGTGGTTTGGATACATGTGGCAAAAAAAGTGAGGTGTTGTGGCCATACTTGCCAACCTTGAAAAAAAAAAGAAAAAAAAGAAAAAATAGGGGATGACAATGTTGTTGCGTCTGTCCTTCTTATCCTCCCTCGCTGGTGTCTGGTCTTCTTTTCTGTGCCTCTTTGCTGACTTTAAGAACGCCCATTTAGGATAGCCGCAGGTTTTGAGTGCTTCCTTTACATGTGTGTTCCTTCTTTTTCCTTCAGGCTTAGAGGGAACATGTTCTGCCCGGTGGTGTAGGGTCCTAATTACTCCAAGTTTGTGTTCCAGAGGGTGATGGGAGTCAAAGAGGAGGTACTGGTCCGTGTGTGTGGGCTTCCGGTAAACTTCGATGTTGAGGTTGCCGTTCTCTTCAATGTGCACAGCGCAGTCCAGGAAAGGCAAACAGTTGTCCTTTGTGTCTTCCCTGGTGAACTTGATGTTTTTATCCACAGCGTTAATGTGCGCAGTGAAGGATTCCACTTCTTGTGTCTTGATTTTGACCCAGGTGTCGTCCACATATCTGTACCAGTGGCTGGGTACTCTTCCTTTGAAAGAGCCAAGAGCCTTTCTTTCCACTTCCTCCATGTAAAGGTTGGCTACAATAGGTGACACGGGGGAGCCCATGGCACAGCCATGTTTTTGTCTGTAAAAGCCTTCGTTATATTTGAAATATGTAGTGGTGAGGCAGAGGTCTAACAGTGTGCAGGTCTGATCGGGTGTGAAGTTGGTCCTGTCCTCCAAGGAGCTGTCTTCTTGTAGTCGTTTTCTAACAGTCTCCACGGCCTCCGTGGTGGGTATGCAAGTGAAGAGAGAGACTACATCAAAGGACACCATGGTTTCATCTGGATCCAGGGTAAGTTTCTGGACCTTGTCGGTGAAGTCGGTGGAGTTCTTGATGTGGTGTGGGGTGTTCCCCACGAGAGGAGCAAGGATGGTAGCAAGGTGTTTAGCAATGTTATAAGTGGCTGAGTTTATGCTACTGACTATGGGTCTGAGTGGGACAGCTTCCTTGTGGATTTTAGGAAGTCCGTAGATGCAGGGTATGGCATCCCCTGGGTAAAGGCGGTGATATGTGAGGCGGGCAATGATTTTGTCCTTTTCAAAGTCTTGAAGGCAAGCTATAACTTTCTTTTTGTAGCTGCTTGTGGGGTCTCGCTTTAAGGCTTCGTAGGTATTGTTGTCACTGAGGAGAGTAGTGATCTTTGTGTGGTAATCTGTAGTGTTTAGGACCACGGTGCATCTTCCCTTATCAGCTGGTAAAACAGTGATGTTGTGGTCTTTGCTCAGGGAAGCGACGGCCTTCTTTTCCTGTATTGTGAGGTTGGATGGAGGGACTTTGGCACTGGAGAGGGTGGCTGAGACTTTCATCCTGATTTGCTCTGCTTCTGTCTGTGATAATTTATTAATCCGTATGGCGGTTTCTGTGGCTGTGATGAGGTCCACTATGGGCAACTGTTGTGGAGAGATGGCAAAACTGAATCCTTGAGATGCATTATGTTGGTTTTTAGGTTTTCTGGGAGTTTGTGTCATCAGGCTTGTTCTACACACTGTCAATCAAAGCTACAAGCTGGCATGGCGTTAGCTTTGATTTGAATCACTTTTAAAAAGGTAGATTTCCATGAAAAGACTAAATTTGTTTTCTTTCTTTATACAAAGTTCATCCCATTTTCACAGGCTCATTCTGACCAATCAGAAGCCTCCATTTCATGCACATTGTAGCAACTTCCACAGTCGCTAGAGGCCGAGGATGGAGCCTGCCTATTTGCATGACACGCTGTCAACTTTACGCAATAATGCGAGAGGTGGAATTGCTTACTTGTTTATTAAAGTGCTTTGAGAGTTTACAGAGTAATGTGATCGGCTCACGATTCAGACTCTTAAAACATCACAGGCTCTAATGCAACAAGGGGAAACTCGTTGTGCAGCGGTCAACAAAAACTACGGCTACCCAGCCCTCCTCTCTGTCAAAATCAAACCAGTGAATGACAGACTGACAACGCCCACTTAATTTCACCGCTAGCACCCACGTGACTCCCGTTACACATCACCATAGCAACCAAACAAATGAAAACCCAGTGATCATCAAAATTCAATACATTTAATTATGGGTCCTACACACATCTTTAAGTCGTCCTCTGCTGAACATCTTCTGAACCATTAAGAAACTTTCCTGAACTTTATCTTCTAACACTGGCCTGATGTTTCACTGTCAGTCTGGAGTTTGGCACATAGTGTTTGTATGCAAACTGTAGTGGGTCCTGGGCATGCTGTACCTGTGGTCGGAGGATGTCAAACCTGTTGAAGACGTAGTTGAGTTTGTTTGCCTTCTCCACATTCCCCCCCAATGTGCTGTTCTTGGTGTTGTGGCCCGTGATGGTTTTCACATCATTCCATTCCTTATGGAATTCCTTATGTCACGTCACATGACTCATACATTTTGATTAGCACCCAAAGAACTAAAGAAAGGCCAAAAGGACGTTCAGCCAATCAAATCCCTCCTAGGAACAGGAAGTCTAGAGAGGAAATGGAGCAGAGAAGGAGAATCACCAGTTTAAATGTCTGAATTTTAAACTGGTGACCCTCTAAAGAGGCTTTTATTGACTCTTTCTGCTTTCATTACAGGTTTTTTCACCATTTAAACTTTTTAATATCAGATTGAGAAATAACTTTTTAGTTATTTCTACATTTGACACAAATAATGACTTTCTGACTTGACTTTGGACTAATCTAACAACTCAGCCTGGCTATGTTGGACTGGGTGTGGAAGCAGCTCCCAGTTTGAGTTCAGGAGACAGACACCCTCTCTACTTTGAAGATCAGCTTCAAACTTTCCTTTTTGATAAAGCTTATAGTTCGAGCTGGATCAGGTGACCCTGAACCATCCCCTAGTTATGCTGCTATAGGCTCAGGATGTTGGTGGACTTCCCATGATGCTCTGCTTTCTTCTCCCCTCCCCTCTTTTCACTCCTGGTGCTTTTATATGTCACTACTGCATCTCCTTAACTTTTGTCTTGTCTCTCCTTAGTTTGTATTTTGTTCTTGTCTCTCTGAGCTCATCTCTTCTCTTTCCCCTCACCCTGCAACCAGTCATGGTAGATGCTCCTCCTGGAGCCTGTTTTCACTGGGAGGATCTTTGTGTCAAAGGGAGTTCTTCCTTCCCACCATCACCAAGTGCTGCTCACAGTGGATTGTCTGATGGTTGGGGCTTTCGCTCTATATTGTAGGCTGTTACCTTATACTGCTAAACAACTTAAGATGACTGCTGGCGTCTGTTGGGAATTGTCACTTATACATACAGTTACATTGAATGGATGTAAATTGATAGATGTTATTGTGACAAAGAGAAAATGATTGTTGACAGATGGATTGTTGTTTTGTGTGTCTGCAGTCTGTCAGGCTGTCTGATCACAGAGGAAGGCTGTACTTCTCTGGCCTCAGCTCTGAGCTCCAACCCCTCCCATCTGAGAGAGCTGGACCTGCGCTACAATCATCCAGGTGACTCAGGGATTAAGCTGCTGTCGGCTGGACTGAAGGATCCAGGCTGGAGACTGGACACTCTCAGGTATGGAGAGAATGTCTGATAGAGGAAGAACAGATGGAAACATTTCCTGTGTCCTTCACTCACTTCCTGTTTGTTTCCTGCGGCCTCCAACCTACTTAGCAGTAGCTGGCAATTCCTATTCACCTAAAATTAGCATTAGCCACTAATGGCATTCTACTAAGCATTAATTCCTCACTAATATAACACTAATTCACATCAAATTAGCTTTAGCTGCAAGCATCAGCCAACTTAGAACTAGCTGCAAACATTGTTAAAATGGAAGTGAAACGTTTTAGCATTATCGGGTAATGCTAACTCGCATCAAATTAGCATTAGCTAATAAAAGCAGCCTTCTTAGCATTAGCTGCTCACATTGTTATAATGCAAGGGGAAAGAGTTAGCATTAACGGATGATGCTAAGTCACGTCAAATTAGCATTAGCTAGTAATGGCAGCCTACTTAGCATAAGTCCTCACATCGTTATAATGCAAAGGAAAATAGTTAGCATTATTTGATAATGCTAATTCACATCAAATTAGCAATAGTTATTAACGGTAACACACATCACATTGTTAAAATTGAAGGAAAAATAGTATAAGCATTAGCTACTCATATTTTTAAAATATAAGAAAAACATTGTTAGCATTAGCGGATAAATTAGCATTAGCTAATAACGGCACCCTATTTAGCATTAGCCGCTCACATTGTTAGAAATTAAGACAATATGGTATTAGCATTAGTTGCCAATGCTTATTCACCTAAAATTAGCATAGCCACTAATGGTAGCCTATTTAACATTAACTCTTCACATCGCAGGGGAAAAGTTAAAATTGAATGAAAAATACTGTTCACATTAGCTACTCATATTGTTAAAAAGTACGAAAAAAAATTGTTAGCATAAGCGGATAATGCTAATTCACCTCAAATTAGTATTAGCTAATAACGGCAACCTACTTAGCATTAGCTGGTCACATTGTTATAAAGCAAGAAAATATGGTATTAGGATTAGCTGCCAATTCCTATTCACCTAAAATTAGCGTTAGCCACTAATGGCAGTCTACTTAGCATTAAATCCCGACTAATATAATGCTAATTCACATCAAATTAGCATTAGCTGCAAGCATCAGCCTACCTAGCACTAGCTGCTCACATTGCTATAAAGCAAAGGAAAACAATATGAGTATTAGGTTCTAATGCGTATTTGCCTTAAATCAGATGTAGGTGCTAATGGCGGTCTACTTAGCATTAGCAGCACAGATTGTTGTAATGCTAGGGAAAAGAGTGTTAGCATTAGCCGTGCACATTTTTTAAAGTTAAGGGAAATAGTGTTAGCATTAGCTACTCACATTGTTAAAAAGTAAATGTTAACATTAGTGCATAATGCTAATTCACATCAAATTAGTATTAGTTAATAACGGCAGCCTGTTTAGCATTAGCAGATAATGTTGACCCTGGCCCATTGGAAAAGTTCAGAACTAAAGATTTAGGAGTGTTTCTTGATAGCTCTTTCTCATTTGAGAAACAAATAAATTCTGTTATTAAAACCAGATGTAAGGTTTATATTGTTGACTGTCATTTATGCTTAGAAATATTTACTCATATATGCTTAAAGTTTTATAATAGATTGCATAATGATAGAGGTTTGATCCTTAGTAGTCTGTAAAGACTCTGTGTGCCTTCCAGAGTGCTCTGGCATGCACACACCACTTGGGGTCATGAGAGAGGTCGTACCCTCTCTTATTGATTTATGGTATAGGAGGACACCTACTCTGTGTCTGGATAAGTATAAGAGGCCTTTGTTAGGGGGACCGCTGGACTCTTAGCACCAGCTTTGGGGTCACAGGGTCACATCTGGAACACACACACACACACACAGACACACACACACACACACAGACACACAGACACACGCGCGCACACACACACACACACACACACACCTACACTATGCACAGACTGGTACTCTTTGTTCATACCTGTGTAAGACGTCATAATGAACTTGTGCATATTCATGTAAGCTCAATAAAGAGCAGTGTTACGAGGGAGCAGACGAGAGCGACTGAGGTCAAGTGAAGGAACGGCGCTGTCACAGTTCTCTCCCTCATCAATTGTCTGGTTCCAGCGGTGGGTCTGTGCTAGACGACCCATCACCAGCTTTTTCCACTGGTTACCAGTACGTGGTAGAATCCACTTCCAGATCTGGTTGTCTTTAAATCTGTGAATGGATTGGCTCCATCTTATCTCTCTTTAACAAAAGAATCCAAGTGGAGCCCTCAGGTCTGCAGATAAGCAGCTTCTGACCAGAACTAGACGTAAAAACAGAGGTGAGCTTTATCGATGGCTGCAGCCAAACTCTGGAACAGTCGCCCTTCACATCAGGTCGTCACCAACACTGGACATTTTTAAAAGCCGGTTGGAAACACATTTGTACTCTGTAGCTTTCAATCCTGACCAGTCTTTATAGTCATTACTGTGTATGTTTCCTATTTTCTCTCTACTCTGTGCAGCACTTTGGCTCAAGCTGTTTTTAAATGTGCTGATAAATAAATGTAGATTTCTTTGAATAAAACAGTGGAGCCGAGCTTTGAGCTCAGTGTGTAACAGTGTGTGTGTGAGAGCCATGTAATGTCCATGTGTGCATGCTGACTGTGCTGCTCTGACCCCCCTCCTCCTTTCAGGGTGGAGCCTGCTGGAGTCCGATGGTTGAGACCAGGTCTGAGGAAGTGTAAGTGTGTTTTTAATGGGATTCATGAAAACAAAGCAGCACACATTCAACCATCTTCATCATGTCAGGAGTCATCATCAAAGTGTCAATCAATGAACAGATGATGGATCAATAACTGCAGCTGGATTGTGTTTGTTCTCTCCATCAGATTCCTGTCAACTCACAATCGACACAAACACAGTGAACACAAAGCTCCAACTGTCTGACAACAACAGGAAGGTGACACATGTGGAGGAGGTTCAGTCATATCCTGATCATCCAGACAGATTTGATGTTTGGCCTCAGCTGCTGTGTAGAAATGGTCTGACTGGTCGCTGTTACTGGGAGGTCGAGTGGAGAGGAGGCGTTTCTATATCAGTGAGTTACAGAAGCATCAGAAGGAAAGGAGGCAGTGCTGACTGTTTGTTTGGATGGAATGATCAGTCCTGGAGTCTGATCTGCTCTGATGATGGTCCTCATTATGTCAGGCACAATAACAGAGTAACATCCATCTCCTCCTCCTCCTCCTCCTCCTCCTCCTCCTCTGTCTCTAACAGAGCAGCAGTGTATGTGGACTGTCCTGCTGGCACTCTGTCCTTCTACAGAGTCTCCTCTGACACTCTGATCCACCTCCACACCTTCAACACCACATTCACTCAAACTCTTTATCCTGGGTTTTGGTTCTGGTCTCGTGGTTCCTCAGTGTCCCTGTGCTGAGTGGAGTGTAAAGAGTGTCTCCTGTTACAGAAACACTCTGACTGTTGAACAGATAGTTCAGTCTGTACATGTCTGTCTCTTTCACTCACAAACACGTTTTCAGATTCATGGATTCAATCAGTTGATGTTTGAAACTCTTCTAAATGATTCCTTGTAAACTTCTTCAGTCACAAACAAACAGGAAGTGATGTCACATGTGTTCCTGTCCACACAGCAGAATGAGTCTATTGCTGACAGTGATGTACAAACAGAGTGAGCATTTCTGAGGCCCAAAATAAACTGAGTAGTTCACTGAATGAACAATGGACTGTGAGCTCAGTTCCTTCATCATTAGTATGGATTATATATGTATATGTATTATATTAGTATCATATATATCAGGTGCTGCTGCTTTCAGTCATTGTGCAAATGTGCTGTTTGTAAGCTTGTAAAGCTGCAGTCAGCTGAGACTGAAGAAGTCACCTGATCAGTGAGCAAACGTTTCTGAAAACGTCCAGATGAACAGAATCAACCTTTTGGGATCAGCCAGCAATGCAGCATCATTGTTGTTCAGCTTCAGAGGTTTGCAGGAATGAACTGATGACCAGAAACAGCTGCAAAGTCCAAGAAAATACCAGCTGGAGTTCAGCTGCATTTGAAGAAGTCAAAGAAAAGTAAGGATGGCAAAGGGCGACGTTTTCTTCCAAAGAGCTGCAAACATGGTCGACGCCTCATTAGAAGAATCATCTGGACATTTGTGAGGAACTCTAACCAAGAAAGCAACGTCACACAGATCCAACAGACAGTTTCCATGACTGCAAGTGTTGAGTGGAAAAATGCTACATTGCATTATTGCATCCTCTCACCACAGGAGGCGCTGTTGGCACCACTGATTGCTGATCAGCTGTTCTCTGATGATCTGATTGATACTGTGAATAACGGGACTCACTGAACTCTGTGACACAGTGAAGATTACAGAGTTGAACTTCAACATCTGACTGACGTCACACAGACAGAAGGATGAACCAGTGAGGCACAGAACACAGTTACTGGAGATACTGGATCAGCTCCATGTGAACCTCTGATGGAGAAGCTGCTGAGCCAGAGAAACATCAGGACATGACAGCAGCTGCACTTATCTAACAACATGTAGCAGAGCTGATCTATGTTAGAGGATCTATCACAGCAGCTGAAGCCAAAGTCCAACACTGGATACCAGCTGAGCCTGTGCTGAGTGTAGTGTTACAGGAAAAGGGCAGAAACACTGGTAGCTCCCAGTGATGCTGACTGGGGCACAGAGCTGAATGATGCAGCATCAGGACACTGTTTCAGTCTGACTGACAGAGAAACCTGTAGCTGTATCTACATGTGAGGCAGAGGCCACACAAGCAGCTTTCTATGTTTCACAGTGACTGAGATCTTCAGTGGGGGTGGACATGCTCCTGTACAGACCTCTGAGGAGAACCAAGGTGCAGTCAAAGAGTCCAGTCTGTCCTCACAGATGTGAACATGTGCTTTCATCAGGTCTGCTGTCAGCTAGCAGGCTCACATCAGAATCACTGTTCCTGAAAAACACAGTCTGTGTGACATCATCAGTCAGCTGATGGTCCCAGATCTGAATGGTTTCTGTCTCTATGAGGAAGTCAGAGAATATCACTGAGGTGTGGATCAGGTCTGAGTGAGCTGTGGAGGGACAGCTTTAAACAGTCCACAGGTCTCACGTCCTGCTCAGTCTGCTAGCAGATACCTCGTATTGTTCCAGATGTGCTGACATCAGCAGCAGCACAGCTGTGTGATACCATGAATCTCAGTTATTGATCCAACACACAGTAAATACAAAGATCAGGATTTCTGAGAGTAATCATTATGAGTCTGAACACATGATCACTGAATGTTAGTCTCCACAATAATAAGCTAACACAAGCAAACACAGCTTTCAGCTCTTATTTTGAAACTGGCTTATTTAGAGAGCTGTGATGTGAGCGTGCCTGGCTCTGAGGCACTTGGGTCAGCCTCTGTTGTTTAGAAGTGTTACAGACTGTGAATGACACAGACCTGTCAGTTTCCATGTTTGTCTGTAACACAGCTCAGGGCTCCATGCTGAACGCATCCATCCAGTGTTATTGATCCAGGACTGATACCAGCATTGGGATCAATACTACAACACACAATCACATGTGTCCACGTGATGTGTTTGACCAGCTTTATTCATTAATGATCAATCAGCTTATTTACTGCATCTGAGTCCAGCTTCATTTAAATGATCCAACCATGAAAATGACATCAGTCCTACAGAAGCACTTCATGCTAACAGGAAGTCATTGATTAAGGTGGAATAACACAGAGACACAACCACTCACAGCTAACCTGACCCCACTAACTGCATGTGTTTGGACTGTGGGAGGAAGCCGGAGTACCGGAGAGGACGCACACAAACACGGGAGAACATGAAACTCTGAAACAAAGATGGTGGATTTGACCTCAGGACCAGGTGCGTAATTTCCAGGGGGGTTACAGGGGTCATGACCCCCCAATAATCAGATCCAGCCAATATAATTAAGTAATTGGTTACCTTGGGAGAGTTTAAGTCTGTCTTAAAGGAACGAGAGAACAGCTCTTTTACTCAGTGTGATTGTTTTTAATGTACTCTTTTTGTATTTGATCTGTTATTGTATATTTTACACATGTTTGTATGGGATATTGTATTTGTTTTAAATGTTATATACCTATGTGGTATGTGACTTTTGTTGCTATGATGCCAGGTCTCTCTTGGAAATGAGATTTTTAATCTCAATGAGATTTTTTACCTGGATAAATAAAGGATTAATAATAATTTCATCGTTCCAGTTTATAAAATTATGAATTATCTTGCATTAATAGCTTTTTGATTTTCTTTAATCGTTTCAATTATTATCAGCAAAATAGTTCCATGTTTAATCATCCAGTAATGTAACCCCGCCTCCTCCACCACGTACTTGGTATTACCCAACCAGCTTTCTCTACCACACCTTCACTGTTTGCTGTGTTTGTTAGCACAGTCGCTGGTGCCAGAGACTGCCAGTGACTTCAGTCTGAGGTTTGAAGTTTCCATGTCTGTGTGATGTGTGGTGTGAAGGCTGCTGGTTAAACTGGGACGCACTGAGTGCTCATAGAGAGATGCTCCATGAGTCCCAGTACAGACTACAAACATGGTGGAAACTTAGCTGTGATATCCACACACTCTGCACGTCTGTGAGTAACTGTGATGAAGATGTGCAGAGATCTGTGTCCAAACAGGAGAAAGACTGTAAAGACTCTGTGCTTCTAACAGCCTCTGTTAACATATGTGAGGCTGTTTGTTGTTGTTGCCATGGAGCTTTGCACTGTTTGGGTCAGCAGGTCATGTGATCAGGTTTGTTCTGCTGGACGATGGTTCAGTGTCAGGTTTGTTTGCATTCATCAATAAATATCTAAATAAATCAAAGACTCCATGTTTGTTCTTTCATCATGTGACCTCTGCTCATCCATCTCTGTGTGTATCAGGATACATTTGGTTCATAATACACAGAAAAATCAGAGTTATTACCTGTAATAAATGTGAAAGATTCCTGCAGTGATAACCAGGCAGGGCTGAAACACATCCAAGCTGTCACCACGGTAACAGCACCGTCCATCCACAGGTGAGGGGAGGAGCAAAAAGAGGGACTTTGACCATTTTATACTAAAAACACTCAACTAATGTTTCTAATATGAAACAAATAAGCCCACATTAATGTGAGCGTTTATTAAATAATAATAATGATGATTTCCTCCTGATCTCATTTCCACAGCAGAGAAAACTGTGGTGTATATTGAGGTGGAGGGTGTGGTCTGTGGCTCAGGTGTAGAGTGAGGGTGGGGTGCACCACAGCAGCATGCTGGGACTGCTGAGGGTGGAGGAGGGAGTGATGATGACATCATGAGCAGCGCAAATAATTAATCACCAACACAGTTGTATTTGTTTCTAGTATAGTTATAAATAAGCTGATCAAATATCTGCTGACTGATTAGATCCAGTATCTATTACAGATGAACTGGATATCACAGCATGTTGTTAACCCGTCATATCAAACTAAACAGTGTTGCAGGTGTAAATATCCTCCAATAAAATCAGATGAGGGCTTCTGTTGCCAGGTAACGATGATGTCACCCTGGATCTTCTGGAGTCTGATGTATTTCAACTGATTCATTTATTCCACCTTAACAGTTCATTCCTCAAATCAAACAGGATATTTGACCCTTAAAAAATGTACCAACAAATAATTTTGCAATAAAATATTTATTTCTCAGCTTTTACAAGTGAAATCAAACAAGTTTATTTAAAAGTGAAACCAGAGTGGAAGCTGCTCATATAGAGTCCAACCCAGGCAGCATCATCAAAGTGTCGGCTCTCTGAACACGGTGCAAGATCGCCATCTGCAGGACTAAACTAGTTTTTCTCCTCGTCAACCTCAAGATGACGTCATCGTACAGCAAAACATGCAGATCAGGTGACATGACTGTCTGAGAGGCGGAGTTAAACTGTGGCAGGTAAGCATGTGGAGGAGGAGCAACAACATGACGCTGGAACATCATCATTGCATTATCCAGTTTCCTCTCTAACTGGATGCTGCTGTGAACAAGAACAGCTGTGGAACCAGGGTCCTGAGTGTCATCTATGGATGAATGCAGGTCAGTGAGTACAAGGGCAAGGAGACGTCACAGACATGTTGAAATTGTGATGTGAAGACGGTGGACTGTGGTGGCCACTGCAGACTGTTGGGCTCTGTCACAATCTTCTTCAGTCTCTGTTACAGACGTGGGTTTGCTTGGACAGCCTGATAGCGACTCCCTGTCTGTCTGGAACAAAGCGTTTACATTCAAAAAGACATTTACACAAAACACCAACATCACATGATATTATTTATTATTATCATTTATTCATATTTATTTTTCAATGAAGATGACGACCAACTGCAGCTTGAATCATTGAGACACATTAAATAAACTTTGCTCGATGACAATAAGCAGAGTTAAATCAGTCCAATAAGTGTGGAGCCCTTCCTTCAGAACGTGTCTGCGTAGGTTCTCAGTCATACAGGTCATGTTTGTCCAAGCAGCAACCACAACCTCCCTGCACAACATTTTGCAAAGTCAAATTTGCTTATTGTCCCATCAACAGCTTACACACAGAATCTTCTTTCCAGGAGTACAAATATCTTTACTGTGAGGAAGTGACGCAGAAAATACAACGTTTCCCTCTCTGTGACAATGAAGAAGTGCTTGAGATTAAGTAGAGCGATCCTTCTTCCTTCTTCATTTCCTGCTCGCATCATCAGCTGACCTCTGACTTCCTTGTCAAGGTCTCTCAGCATTGACTGGAACATCAAATCAGACTCACACCATCTTCTTGTAATGTGGGCATGTCTGTCAGTTGTTTGAAGAGCATCTCTGGCCTAAACACAATAGGAAGAACAACACCGCCCCAAAACAAACACTTCCAGATTAGATGAAGGGCACCATGATTGGAAATGGTAACATTAACACGTTAACTTCCTGTGTTTGGTCTGCAGTGGATGACTCGTGATTCAGGGATCTACATTTAAAAACACACATGTAAAACTGACAGCAAGGTTTTACCATCATATAGTCGACATAACTAAGCACAGCTGTTAACCTGTATGTTTGCTAACATTTGAACTCTTACTGTTGGAAATTCTATCAACAAAACACTAAATATAGTTGAATTCAATCCTACCTGAGCTGGTTGAACCAGTTTTAAATTCAAATTTTATTTATCACACACACAAAACCATACACAGTATGACAGGAGGTGAAATGCTTGTAGCTGTGCAATGCCCGACCAGTTTCATGACATACTTCCTCTTCCATCTGGGAACATAGTCTAAAGACAGGAAGCAGCTACTGTCAGCTTCCTGAATACCCAATAAGAAACAAATCAGGCCAAATCAACAAACCTTTGGGTCTTGTTTTCAAAAGTGCATGTTTGGCAGCTTCTGTCTCTCTTTCCATCCACTGTTGGATGTCTTGTTCTGAAATAGTCACTTGGACAAACATGGGGAGAAAAGATTCACTTGCGACTACAAGCATACGGTCCATTAAAGTCGGGTTACTCGGGGACTCTTTCAGGACGGCAGAAATCTCCTCCTCAGCAGACTGGTGACCTTCTCCTCTTTGTCCCATCTCTGAAGGAGCTGCACTTCTATCAGTAGGAACTGTCAGCTCTCTCAGTTTGAATCGAAATGAGTCATTTTAACTACTAATACAGAAATATGTAGATCTAGATCCAATGACTTCCTCCTCCCATAATGCAATAGTGCATCAGTCAGAAGGTCCAGTCGATGTGATGGAGTCATCTGTTTGTGACTCGTGCAGATCTTCTGAGGAAGGAGCAGAACCTCTCCATGCCTTCTCCATCGTTCAGCCCAAACCCAGGAAGCCTTCGTGTGCTCTACATGATTTCTGATTAACACATATTTGCTGTTTACTGTACAAGAGTGTATCAAAGTATGGACTGAATAGTGTGTGCATGTGCTTAGGATGACATGTGTGTCAGTTGGTGTACATTCACCAGTTTATGTCCATAAACATGGACAGCCAGGGAAACACCTGGAGGTGTTCCTCCTGCATTTGTCTGATAAACACCAAACACAGTTTTATAAACAGGAAATGTTGTTCTTGTGTCATATAGTAAAAGAAGATACTCACATGTATATGTGAGGACAGCACACAGTGTCGTATATGAAATTCAGCTTGATGTTCTTGTCCTGGTATCTTTTCACCAGCTCACTGATGACACTGGATCTGCTCGCCTGTTTAAAACAGATCATCTCAATGGTTTCGAGTCGATAAGAGAAATAATATTTTGGGAAACATTTGGTGACATTGTTGACTGTAGGTTAGTGACTTAAGCATTGATTAACAACTCAGCGTTCTCCATGAATCATGTTCAAAAACATCAAGGGAATTTCATGACGACAGGAGGCTCCAAATACACCAGTTACACCAGTTACATCTAGTTTTTTCTGCTGGTTTTGTGACTGAAGTAAATTTCCAGCTTCAGAGTTGCTGCAGTCCTAATTACAAAAGGAAATAGTAGTCCTCAATCAACCATAATAACTTTAACATGACAGAAATTATCTTTAAAATAAAAAAGAAATAGGTGTGTGTGTGTGTGGGGGGGGGGGGGGGGCAACACTCAACATCTGCACATTCAAAAACATCTGTTTCCATCACAAATACTTCAAATGTTGTTTCTTATATAACCAGTCCATTTAAAACTATGACTTATTTAGGAGAGCGCCTCACTAGTGATGGAGCAGTGACATGAAGTTTCCTTCAACATTTCCTCAGCTCAGCTGGTTTGGAGCTCTCAGGATGAGACAGCAGATATTCCTCTACATCTTTGTCTCTTACAAACATGATGTTTCCATCCAAGCGCTCAGTAATACTTCTTCTTTTTCTTACAAGGCCAAAGTCGGCATCCACGCTCACAATCATTGTGCCATCAGTCTGAAACCAAACATCAACACTGGTTCATCCATTTCTGTCTGATGGAACCAAATCTCATGACAGGATGATTAACTTGGTTGGTAGATCATTAGATAACACCTGACAGACTGAACCCACTCCAGTGGACATAAGAGTAGAAAATATGATCTAGTGTCAACATTGAAGGACTTTTCAGCCTGAAACATGTTTATATACAGAAATGTGTCAAATGCTGTTAAACTGTATGATCTGCATTGTGTTGCACTGAGGAATGACACACTGATGTCCAAACAGAATAGTTTGGCATTAAGTCATAAATCTCTAAGAACAAACCTGTGTTCACGAACATGTTTATCTCTCTTGTGTTTACTGCGTGGGTCTGTGGTCCTCTGGTAAATGTAGCTGTAAATGTTGTTTTCCTAATATACACGAGTACTGCTGCGTTCATGCATCGATGTTCTCCATGTTCTTTGCAAATAATGCAAATGTTTGTGGATGGTGCCGAGCATTTCTATGACATCTTTCAGTGAATCCCACAGGCTGAGCTCTTCTCTCTTTGCCTAACTGCTTGCTGTCTCTGAACCAAAAGAGCTCCAAGTCACATTATCCATGTTCTCAGCCAGTGGTGTGACTGGTGTGGGGACAGGTGAACCAGTCTGACTGAAGCTGGGAGGTGACGACTTCATTCGTTTAATAACAGCCCCTCTCGCTCAGTTTTTTCATTCGCTCTTGCTCAGGTCTCTGCGAACCTGCTCGCAGTGTGTCGCTCAGTGTGGTTGATCATCTTCATCTTAACTTCCTGCTTCTATCATGGTTAAAGCTGATGAATCCTGTGGACATCAAACACTGATGGTGTTACTGGAGCTGAGTGAAGTTTGATGGCTTTATTATCCAGGCTGTGACACATGGCAGCTGTCAGAGCAGAACACAGGAAGTCAGCAGGTGTGTTTCAATTCAGCCTCTGCTTCCTCTGAAGGTCCATGACATCACAGCGAGGCCACGAATGCCGTCCAGACTCCCAGGCTCCCACAAACCTGTCCTCCTTCTCCCTGGATTTGAAGCACAGGTAGGCCCACCCTATCCCAAGATGCATTGCAGCATAGTGGTGGAACATATATTACGGTCCAGAGATGGAGCAGCGCTCTCTCTGAGTCTTTGAGGCTGTTTCTGTTTGAATCTGGCTTCAGTCTAAGGCTATGGCTCAAAGAGGATTCCTTTTTTTTTTACTGTGCTGCAATTGTTTACTGGATTATTTGTGCCATTAATTAGTATCAACTAATTTTTATTCAATCTCCGCACAGGATATGCTTGTGAAGATGGAATATGGGGGAGAGCAGAAGTGCGTTGAAGTTCCACAAAGGGATGAATGAAGGACATGCATATTGTATTGAAGAAATAAGTGATGAGATGCTGTTATTTGCATTTACCATGTCAGACCTTTTGATAAACACAATTCTAATGAAAGTGAGAACATGTACACTGTTACAACTTTCAGAAAATGTTTTGAAATTGTGGTGCACAGTTCAGAATAAATGTTTTTCAAAAACCATTGCATCTTTTTAGTAAATGTTTATTTCCAAAAGAAATTTCTAGAAGTTCAGAACAGTAAAATTCCCATTTTTTAGAATGAATTAGAAGATAACTCTTACGTAGTTAAACTAAAATACTCTTTGAGAGTTAATATATAAACTCTTAACACCAAGTGTTAAATGATCAACTCCAGACAGATTTGGTGTTTAACACTAAATCAGAGTTAACGTACCAACTCTCCAAAAAGAGTTAAATTAACACTCTCTGGTGTGGACCCATATAGACACTTTAATAGTGTTGAAATCAAATCCGACAGTGTTAATTTGGACATGCTGGATTTGCTGTGTACATTTGATATTTCATTAAATTTTATTGTTTTAGCTTTGGGGTGGCCAGTCTGGTTGGGGGGGTGGCCTGGGGCACGCCACTGTTTGTGTGGCATCAGATTTGATGCAGAACAGCTGATTGTTCTGTAAATAGTTTGAGATGTTTATTTAAAAACACCTTGGCTGTATTTTTAGGTAAAAGCTGCAAAAAACTTTGTTGTTTGCATAACCCAGTTACTTTTTTGAAGAAGTAACTATATAATTAACTGCCCAACATTGGTCATTATATCCTGTATTATGCAGACAGAGTTACAGACTCTCTCCCAGACCACAGACTCAGAATACAAGTCAGAGCTTTATTAAGAAAATATATATATTTTTTCCCTTCTAATAGTGTTAACATGCTACAGGTCATGAACAAGATTTTATTTTTCATTGTAAGTGGGCTAAAGCAGTTAATTAAAAGTAGTCTAACATAAATGTAAATGCTGTAATTTGATTACTTTAATAAACATGTAACTTGGATGGATTGGATGCTGGCGTGACCACAGTGCACACGTCTGCTTTTGCTCACAGTGGTCCAAGGGACGCTCAGTTTGTGTGTTTGCTCAGACATGTGAAACATTAGAGGGAACATCAGCGTTGGTCAAGTTACTTGAAAAAAGTAATCAGTAACTAATTACTGATTACTTCCCCCAAAAAGTAATCCCGTTACTTTACTGATTACTTATTTTCAAAAGTAATTAATTACTTATTTACTTTTTAAAAACACGATTTACAACCTGAAGAGGTGATAAAGCGATAGATCTTTCAGCCCAATTCTACTTTTTCTACATAATCATCATACAAAATGTAATCAAATGGAAAAGTCTCTTTTTTCCAATCCTCCTCCAATCCTCCCCTGATTGGGGAGGGTTGGAGCCCTTCTCTATAAAGGGGAGAGGAAACAGGAAGTGGGGGTTGTTGTTTTTTTAGTAGGACACTGGTGTAGCAGGGAAGCCTCGAAGATCCAGGACGAAGTGTGCACATTTTAACGGTAAAGATTTTTAACCTGGCTTTGCTTTTAAAATAATCTGAGGATGTTGGAGGGAGTGCTGGGAGGCAGAAAAAACCACTGGACTGGAGACTCTGTGCCCCTGAAAAGGAAACTGGACCAGTTTTGGGGAAGTTCCAGCTCCCAGGATGTGATGTGGAGACCCAGCCTCGAACAAAGTCAGGCCTGAAAAGGTGGGTGGCAAGCCTTTTTGAGGAAGCTGCAGGATTGATACGTTTTGGCTGCTTGTTCTTCCAAGTGACCACCTTTGCCCTGTTTGTAACCAGGCTAACAACCCTGACCGCGGTGGCCTTGGATTCCTGGCCAGAGTTGTCTTCAGCCAGTAGTTTGACCCGGAGAAAGAACAAATAAATCTTGTGCACCCCATTGCAGTGCGTGTGGT
Source organism: Aulonocara sp. 'chitande type north' Nkhata Bay (assembly GCF_057382095.1). Taxonomy (NCBI): domain Eukaryota; kingdom Metazoa; phylum Chordata; class Actinopteri; order Cichliformes; family Cichlidae; genus Aulonocara; species Aulonocara sp. 'chitande type north' Nkhata Bay. Next base: position 2,359,930 of record NC_141346.1, read on the forward strand.
GGTTGGTTACTGGTCGATATTAGAGCTACTTTCGATTGCACTATATGTGTACTGTATCACATAACCTCTCTTCTACAAAAATATTTACATCGTATAGAACGGAAAATAAAAAAGCCTGGAATTATTTGCTCTCTACATATATGTGCATCAAATGACTACATTAAAATAATTCCATTACACAATTTGATCTCCTGATCTTAATATTCCTGAGGCCACACTTGTTTATAACATGCACATTTTGTTTAAAGGCTCTCATCTGTATCACCGACGGGTGTGGACACGGAGCGTTTTCAAATCTACCTGTGCTACTGTGGATGTAGTCTAAAGCTATTCCAGCGTGCAGCAAAGCGAGTGAAATATGCAACTTCATCTTATTCTGCACATCTTTTCTGCGAGACCTGTTGCAGTATTGATGGTCTTGTTGTGAAGGGTCCTCCCACTGTGTGTGGACTGAGTGCAGATGTGGCTCAGGGGTTGTGTGGAGATGCTGGACTGGTCTAAGATGACCGAAGCTTCCACTGCACATTCTGAATAACACAAATATATCATCAGATGTGCACTCAAATAAAATGTTAGCATAAGAGAAAGTGTAAAGTGTCACTTGGCTTATTACATATTTAAGGAAAATTTCTTATTCCACTCTGTCACACACCTGCAAATTCAGAAACCTCAGCATCGAATGTCCCCCCCAAAATTTGTCAGTTTTAAATTGTTGTGATTAGTTTTTAGTTTTCATTCTAAAACGAAAACAATTACAAATTTTGGTGCGTTTGCAAAGGTTGCATTAATGTTTTTACTTTACATCAAGACTAAATAAAGCTCTGTGGGCTTTTTATCGATACAATAAAAGGAGGAAACAAACTCTCTTCGGAGGGTATTTGAGTCTTAAACTTGAATCGTTTCTCGCAGCAGCAGGAATCAGAGTCTGAAAGCTGCCAGCTAGTTTCCAACACAATGAGGCCACTGTAATGGGAGACACTGAACAGACGGCCCTGGTGTTTCACTGGGATGCTCTCTGCACATTGCAGTGTGTTTCTTAAACTCACTTCATATCAAGCTCATTGGGTGTGTTGCAGGTTATTGTTAATTTTCCATAGCAGGAAATAAACTGGTCCGTTAATGGTTTCAACATGAAATATTCAAACACAAATATCTGGTCCACTGTTTGTGTGACTGAAGTTCCTCTGTGTGCATGTGGAGACATCTGATGTTAAATCAGAACATGAACAGGTTACAGGTGACATGAAGAACATTTGTCAGCCTCATCAGCTTCCTCTCTCTCAGCCCTGCAGGATTTTTAGCCTCCCATCTCCCTGCATCACTTCTTCGTTGTGTGGTTTCCTGCTGATCTGAGGACAGCTTATTGTAACTGAGTTTCGGCTCTGCGGGCTCTCCTGGTTCCTCTTCAGACTGCGACAGACGTCAGGGATTAAACACGATCATATTTAACATCAGTTCAACAGGGAATCATGGCTGAGTTCATCACACACGTCTTTAAAACACTTCTGTTGGATCCATGAAGGGCTGTGAGGTCACTAACAAACACATCTGTGGTTCCTCCACACTGACCTCACACCTCCCAGCTCCTGATTGGTCACTTCAGTCACATGTCAGAGTAAAGGCCCTGTCTCTCAGCCCTGTGTCTCCATCTAGCTGTTTATTATAAATAAAATGTGTTTATGTGGCACTTATCACAGATAAAAATCACAAAGTGCTTCACAATAATACCACAATAAAGCCTCAGTGCCTGAGAAGCCAACAGTGGGACCAACAGTGACCTCTGACCTGCAGACCTGAGTGCTCGGGAACAAGCACGAGCTATCCACAGGTCAGAGACACACTGATGGCTCAGTGTTTATAATTTCATTATTATTATCCTTTGTTTAATATTACAGCTATAATAACAGCAAAGTGTCTGTATTACATTTACAATAAAGTCTGAATAAATGAAATAATAAAAAATGAATCCACAGATGCACAGTTCATTATTTAAGCACAGAAGTCTTCGTTTTAATGACTCCTGCAGATATCACAGATTCTCATGTGTTGATGTAAATGGAGAGTCCTCTTCACACACTGAGGTTACACCTCGTTCCAAATGATTATGTAAATTGTATTTAGGTGTTACACAGATTACATATGTTGTTTTTCAGTTAAACCCGTGGATGGCATTGTGTCTCAGGACTCTCTGGGTCACTGACATCAGTCTCAGGCCCCTGTGATCATTAGTTTGCCAGCTCAGCCCAATTAAAGGATAAACTACTAATAAGGATGTTCCACATTATTAAGCAGGCCACCATTTTCAAGCAACATGGGAAAGAAAATTATCTCTCTGCTGCTGAAAAGCATGAAATAATTGAATGCTTTGGACAAGGAATGAAAACCTTGTCCAAGTGTGATCACCATAATGTTAAGAGATTTGTGGCTGAGTCCGAGCACACACGGGTTCGTCCAGATAAAGGCACTGTTGTGGATAGGCGTAGCTTTGGGTCACGTGGTGTCGGTAATAGTAATAGTGATTGCTATATCACCTGTTCACGGCCCGAGGGAATTTTTGTGAATGAGTGGGTGATGGGGGAGGTCGACTTTTGCTGACCGCTCAAGCTTGGAATGTTCTGATCAGTGTTTTTCTGGATTTTAAGGATTTGATAACAAATAAAGGAGTTTTAACCTGGAACTTTGACTTACGTTTTAAACGCGTCAACATTATTCCCCTATTCAGCTGCTCGGCGACTCAAAGGCTTGACAGTCGCCAATATTTGTCAGCAAAAATGTGCGACGGCAATGGAGCGTCCCGCAATCAGCGCTGAATAAACGCCGACGCGAGCCCACACACCACCGCCACTACACCCGTAAAATCGGCTAGTCTGACAGATAAGGAGACGACGGTGGTATGTAAACTGTGTTTTTGTGCTGGTGTTGTTTGTTTGAACGCAGTTTGGATTCTGACCACATGAAGATGTTGTTGTGACACGCCCACCGCTACGTTTGGTTTGGTGTGTGTGTGTGCTGTGTGTGTTGCCTTTGTTTTGGATTTTGGCATGCTGCTTATGTTGAATGCTTAAAATGAGTGGATCACAGGCTGCATCTCTTGGTGGAAAAACTGAAAAGGATAAAAGATTAATTTCTCTCACTGAGAAAGCTCTTGCAAACAAAATCGAAACCATCCAAACAGATCGGAAAAGGCATGTAAACAAAATGAAAAGTGTTATTATGTCTCTTAAAGAGCTAATGAAAGATGATAAAAATCATTCACAAGTTAAATCACAGTTTGAGTTAACACACCTGTTTAAGGATGCCAGTGCATTGCATGAATCTCTGCTTTCTCTAATCTCATTTGATGAGATTAAAACCCTTTCTGATTCTGATTCTGATTTGATGAGAAAGAAACAAAATACATGGTTCTCAAGCATCTCTAAATACAATAAAGGGTTTATGGAGGATGTTAACATATGGCTTTCTGAAACTGATAAACGTTTGGAGAGGCCATCACCTCACAAAGCACAGTCACAGGAAACTTCCCTGGGAGGAGAAGTGGAGGTGCGAGAGCACACTGGAAAAGAACCTCAATCACCTCTTAATCCTCAGAATGATGTTAATGATGACGTGTTGCCATCCGACAGTGTGTCAAATCAAGGCAGTAGGTCAAGATTATAACAACCATTCAAAAGCATTTAAGATTATTGATTTAACTCAACAGTTTAAAGTGGTTATAACTGCACCTGTAATAAAGGCTAATTGGGTACCAATATGTTTAAACATCTGAATGCAATATCAATATTAATTATTAATGCAATGATGATGATGATTATTAACAATAGCAGAAAAATATTTCTCTAATCCCCACATCAGTCAGACAACTACAGCTCATTCAGAACTCTGCTGCTCGAGTCCTCACTAAGACCAAAAAAGTGGACCACATCAGTCCAGCTCTGAGGTCTTTACACTGGCTGCCTGTCCGTCAGAGGATAGACTTTAAAGTCCTGATGCTGGCCTATAAAGCTCTGAATGGTTTAGGACCAAAATACATCAGTGACCTCCTGACCCAGTATGAACCTTCCAGATCCCTCAGGTCATCTGGATCCGGTCTTTTATCAGTTCCCAGAGTCAGAACCAGACACGGAGAAGCTGCATTCAGCTTTTATGCTCCTTATATCTGGAACAAACTCCCAGAAAGCCTCAGATCAGCTGAAACACTCAGTTTATTTAAATCCAGGTTGAAGACTCACCTGTTCTCAGCTGCATTTGAATAAAGCTCCAAATCTGCACTGTAACAGAACTACTGATTGTATCTACTGTTCCTTTTTTTTCCATTTTAAATCATGCTTTTTATTTGTTTTTATTTTTAATGTCTCTGTAAAGCACTTTGAATCACCTTGTTGTTGAATTGTGCTATATAGATAAACTTGCCTTGCCCTGTCTACTTTCAGTAGAAAATCGTATGTGCTGTGTTCAATGCTGTGGAAAAACGGGAAATAGAAAATCGTGATTGGTCAGAATTAGCCTGTGATAACTTAATAAAGGTGGGCTTTTACTTTAGTTTATTTAAATATTTAGTTTTGAATTTATCTGCATTGAAACTGAACATAATTTTTCTCACAGGCAGTGTTTTTTTAAGGTAGTCGTTGGAGAGGGAGGTTGGCTCTGGCCCCTCAGGCCCACCCACAAACGCCTCTCTGGGTGGTTCCTTTCCTCTTCCTGAATTTCCTGGAGTGGGAGTGGGAGTAAGTGGAGCTTGTTGTTGGTGTGAAGAAACTGTAAGTTTGCTTTGTTTCCTCCTTTAACAGTTTGTCTTTAGCAACTTTACTGTTTGTTCAGCTCGTGTTTGATTTCTTCACACAACAAACTGTGTTTGTATTTCCGGTCTCTCCATTAAAGTCAGTGTGTAATGTTTTCCTGGCTAACATCAGCTGTGTGCAGCTTAGTTCCAGCGGTATTAACAGCCCTAATGCCGCATAACTGCCGTCATCAAGCAAAAAGTAATGTCTTCGTGTTCTTCTATACATTTGTATCGCTACGTAAAGTGCCATAAAACTCGGTACGCTTGAGCTGCCCGCCATTTTTTCGAAAAAAAAAAAATCCCCGGCCCGCTATGAATCCCGTGATAGGATGTGCCAAGAAGTATACACTCCACCCATGCTTCAAATCCGGGTGCAAGGGGAAGGCGTTTGAAGCAGCGTTAACTGTTACGTAGCTATCAGAGCAGCTAGCAGTCAGAGTATGAACTCTGTAAGCAGTCAGCTCGGTCCAGGACATTGTTACTGACATAAAGCTGCTCTCTGCAGCCATGTTTGACCCGCTGCTTTGTAGGACTACAGTAATGGAGGATTTGGAGGCTGAACTCGATTCTGTGACACTTTTTGTAGTGAACTGATGAAAGCTGTGTCTCAGATGGATGTTAGTCCAACCCATCAGACTCTGCAGCTCTCATGTGCACATGAATGATTTGTGTTTCCTCTGCAGGTAGAAAGTGTGTGTGAGCTGAGCAGCATGGATCAGTGTGAGGACAGAGAGGAGGGAGCCCCTCCCTCTAAAAGCACTCTGTGTGGGGAACATGAGAGCCAGACCAAAGCTCAGAGGTGAGACGACCATCTCTAACTGTCCATGACTCTTCTCCATGTCACAGCTCAGCACTCACATCACTGCTCCATCATTATTCACAGGAACCAGCCTGGACCTCCACCCAGCTCTGGGTCCTTACAGAGTGACGTGTTGATGGATGTCATTAATATATTTGAACAAATAGTTATCTGACAAAATTACATTAAGTTCTTTATGAAAATGTATAAAATTTTATCCGTTTTTACAGTTCATATGTGAAGATATGGAGAAGTGCGAGGGCCACATTAACAACAAATTGTGATTGATCATTTTGAGATTGAAGTCAAAATGTGGAAATTACATTTTTTTAGTTTGAGACAAACTGCCATGGCTCCTATCTGGTCGTTAAGTGATGACACGACGAATCCTACTTCCGGGTCTAAAGTAGTCTGCGTTTAATATGGCTTTTGTGTTGTTAACATGTTTTGTATTTTCTTCTATTTGATCTCAAAAAGCTCCTAAAACAGTCAGTGATCACTGCTGACCTCCCTCGGCTTTTATTACCGCTAATCATTTATTTAAGCTCAGTTTTTAAAACCTTAGGATGTAACTACAGCCCAGCCCATGCAGCAGTATATGAATGACTAACCTCGTATTATGGATGGATTATCTCAGTTGTTCTCCTGGCTGAAGTTTGGTCCTTTTACAGCATCCTGCCATGCGATTACATTTGTCCCTGACCACCGAGAACACTCACGTTAACTTTTATCCAGTGGAAAAAAAGTTAGCTTGTTTATATTATGCTAACATAGCTGTGTCGCTAGCGGTCACGTAGCACATCATTATATACTAGCTAGCCAAACTTCAGTAGCCCTACAAACGTCACTGCTGTTTAGTTTTCTGTCTTCATTTATGTTGGAAGTGATAGCAGAGCTGTACGTTTGAATTTGTTTCCAAAACCCGCAGTCAGGACATGCTATATTGTATTTAGATAGAAGCTAGCGAGCTAACTTCCTGCTAACTTCTAACTCCGTTAAATGTCATAAATTCCGTTTTCATGGATGCCTGGATGTTAAACTCAATTGTTACACCTGGTAGAGCAGAACGCTGATTATTTTATTAAAGATGAAAGACTTTAGACAGTTTTTCAACTCTCAGTAATGCCACAGTGATGGTTTGATATATGGACCTGCAGCGGAGTTTAGGCCCAGACACGGCTAGTGACGTCAGACTGAACAACCGGATAGTCTATAAAATGATTTTGTGTAGATGAGTTGGTGAAATCATTCTTCAAACTTGCAAACTTGAAATGTATATATGTATTACTCGATGGCTGATTAATTTGTTTCACTTATCTACACATTTAGTTGTAGAGGTTATATGAGCTGTGGTAGTTGTTTGGTTTGTAACAAATGTAATCTCCACATATTGACTTTTTTTCTCAAAGTGGGCACTACTTTTTTTTCTTTTTTTCATCATACAGTGAAGCTTTATGATGAGGCTTTATTGAAAATTTGAGTTTTTATTTTTAGGATCCATCAGAGGCTCAACCCTGAATCTGAACTCAGCTGTGTGTCCTTAAAAAGTCACTGGTCAGCAGATCGTCCCATTAATTTTAAAGTCCAGCAGGCGTCTGCTGCAGAGAGGTGAGCTGTTAGTAACATGAACTCTTTGATATCAGTTTGGTGTCTGATTTAAATGAACTGTTTGATATTGTTTCCTGGTCTGACCTGCTTGGTCAAAGTTCAGCAATCAGAATACAAGGGCAGCTCTGTGAATTAGTCTAAATATTAGACACAGTGAAGAAAGCATTCAACTTTTATTTAATTTTTAAAGAATATAAAATTAATTCCTTTTTTGGTTAACAGCTGCTAGTCTGTTCAGCAGCTTCTAAAGACTTAAAAGTGTCTTTAATGTTTCATTTCATGCTGATCTTGCTCTTTGTCCACAGGATCCATGAAAGATTACACTCACCTGAACCTGATCTCAGTGGTATGTCCTTTAAGCGTCATCGGTCTATGGATCCACCATTAAACTTTAAAAAATGGGGTATTTCAAAGACAAAGTGAGTGAACATCGGTATAATTTATAATTAGATTAGGCACTTCCAAACATCTAGCAGATGACTTTGGTGTGTTTGTCCCGTTCCCCCCCTGTCCTCAATTTCTGAGTCATTTGAGGAGTTTCAGTATCTCCAGTATTTGTTCAACACAGCAGAAAAGGCAGATTGCATGTACTATAATTGAGGAACCAAACAAAATAAGTGAGGAAATTAACATGTTCTATAGTAATCTGTATAAATCAAGAACTGAAAAAGAAAATGCAGATATCTTTTTGATATGATTAAAGACCAGGTAAGAAAATTGGAAGAGGATGATAAAACATGGTTAGAAGAAGATTTGAATATATCCGAATTAGATACAGCTCTAAAACAAATGAAAGATGGAAAATCGCCTGGAATTGATGGTCTAACGATTGAATTTTATAAAACCTTTTGGCAAGACATTAAAGATTTGTTATTTAATGGCTTTTTGGATTGTTTAAAAAATGAAGAACTATCCCCAACAACGAAAACAGGATTAATAACCTTATTACCCAAACCAAACAAAGATTTACAAATGCTAGACAATTGGAGACCCATAACACTTTTATGTAACGACTACAAATTATTAGCCTTAGTATATGCGAATAGGCTTAAAAGCATCTTAACCAAATTGATTGATGAGTGCCAATCAGCGTTTATTAAAGGAAGGCAGATTCATAATAACATAAGATTAATATTAGATATGATTGACTATCGATCCTTTATTAATTCAGAAAGTTTAATACTATTTATTGACTTTTTTAAAGCATTTGATTCAATAGACCATCATTTTTTATTTAGATCTTTAGAACTTTTTGGATTTGGAAACAAATTTTGCAAAGTGATCAAACTGTTCTACAAGCAAATTTATAGTTATGTTTCACTCAATCCAGGCATAGCATCTAGGATAGACATATTCTGTGGAATTCGACAGGGTTGCCCAATTTCTCCAAAATTATTTATTCTTTGCACTCAATTAATGGCTTACCTCATTGTGAACCATTCAGACATCGAAGGAATAAACATTTTTGATATTGAACTGAAAATAAGTCAGTTTGCAGACGACACAGTAATATTTTTAAAGGATAAATCAATACTCGAGAAAGCATTGAATGTCATTTCAATTTTTTCTAAAGCTTCAGGCTTGTGTCTGAACCTAAAGAAGTGTGAACTTTTGCCACTTTATGATTGTTTGGAAAATAGCATGAGGACGATTCCAGTGAAAAATGAAGTCAAGTATCTAGGCATCTATTTAGACAAAGACATCAACACTAGAGAATCAAAAAACCTAAAAGACAAAATTGATGGCATGTCCAAAACACTAAATCATTGGTTGACGAGAGATATTACAATTTTTGGACGCAATCTATTATCCAAATCAGAGGGCGTCTCAAAGATGGTTTATCCAGCATACTCACTATACATTACCCCGAAAAGCATTAAAAAGATTAACTCTATAATCTATCAATTCATTTGGCGCAATAAAACACATTACATTAAAAAATCACAACTTGTCAAAGATTACGCTAAAGGTGGTATAAAGTCAATTGATTTTCAATCAATGGTTGGAGTATTTAAAATAAACTGGATAAAAGCCTTCCTCTTGAAACCTGACTCCATATGGTTCCATATCCCAAAAAATATTTTCAAAAAGGTGGGAGGGTTGGATTTTCTCCTGAAATGTGGTTTTGATATATTGAAGTTGCCTGTGAAACTGTCAGAATATCATAAGCAGGTCTTGTCTTATTGGAAGATGGTGTTTGCCCATAACTTTTCACCACATTGCTCCACCTTGTGGAATAACAGGACAATTACAATTAATAAGAAGTCATTGTTTGTTGAAGAGTGGTTTGAAAAAAACATAATCTTTATAACAGACTTACTTGATGAAAGGGGTCAGTTTCTCTCAGTGGGTGTTTTTAATGCGAAGTTTAACATTCAGTGTTCCCTTAGAGAATATGACAAGGTTTGTAAGGCAATCCCCTTACCTCTGTTGAGTTTGATTCAAGGTTATTTGTATTACTCTAAGGCACAAATTAGTCTACCTTCTTTACATCTAAACCAGATTCCTTTGACGGATAAAAACTGTAATAATAAAACCATGAACAAGATATTTAAAAACAAATTATTTCACGACTTTAACAGTAACACAAAACTAAAAGGGAGTAATGTTAAAATAACGAACAAATATACGCACTTTTTAAAATGGCCTATCCCCCCCAAAGTCAAAGAAATGCAATTTAAAATAATTAATGGATATTACCCAGCAGCTGAAATGCTTAAAAAAAGGTTTGGGTTTGAGGTAGAGCCATGTGGATTTTGTTCACAAAAGGTGGAAAGTATTGATCATTTGTTTTTTTCCTGCTCAGTAACAACTGACTTTTGGCAAGGTTTAGTAGACTGGTTGAGTATAAGAATAGATGGGATGACCCCACTGACTCTAACACAAGTTTTATATAATAATGGTGATCCATCTAAGGAACTGTCCATGCTACACAAGGTGGTGATAATTATGGGCAAATACCACATACACAAATGCAAATGGCAAAGTAAAAGACCTTCCCTAACTGTATTGAAAATTGAACTAAAATCTTTTTTGTCATCTTTAGAATTACTGAGGGATTCATGTAAAGAGGCTGCTTTGATATGCGACAATGGGACTCTATCTCTAACCTTTTAATGATTGTGTTTTTGGTGTACTAAGTAAGCCACATGTATGTTAAAGTGTTCACAGAAAGGAAACTGTTATATGTCATAAGAATGGCCTTCATATATATATTTATGTATATGTATATGTGGGGGTTTTTTTTTGGTTTGTTTGTTTGTTTGTTTTTTCTGTTCTTGCTTTTAGTTTTCTCCTATTTCGTTTGGTTTCTTATTCAACCTTTTCAAGATGTTGTTGCACTAATGTTGTCTCCCAACGAGAGATTGTAATATGTGCATAAATTTAATTAAAGTATGAAAAAAAAAAAAAAATCTGTTGTCTTCCGGTATTTTCTCTGTAAGCGACCTTTCCTCGACCAATGAGATGAGCGGTAATCTGAATTGTCATACTCGAATTGTCATAAGTGTGCTGTCAGCTCATTGGTCACAAAGCAGGAGAGGGGCTGGGAATTATGTTTTCCAACAAAGCGTTAATTCCATAAACATTTATAGACTACTTTTGATTCTCACTGTATTACGGGACAAAGTGCGTCCCTTATTAGCTCAATACGGGACGATTCCGTTTTTAAAGGGACGGTTGGCAACCCTAGCCGGAATTTTATATTCATGCTAGCGTTCACGGCGTTAACTACACATTTAAAGCGTCTAACAAAAACAGGCACAATGATGACAATAACTGAACTAAAATCACAATCAGAAACATCAGGTTGGCTAAATATACATTATATGTGTGTTTTACAGTGTTAGAAAGAAATGACACCCACCTCTCCCACAGGGGAATTGTAGAAAAGGGGCAAGGCCAAGGGGTACACTGTATTTATAGGGTTACACCAAGGAAGAAGAAGAACAATGAGGAGGGGCTCAGATAAGGAATATAACTACAGGCTTGGAGGTCCTAACAGTCAGGTATGAAGAACACATTTTGTGTAATTATAACAATGTGTAATTTATGACACAGCAATCTGTCTCTAATATTTAATGAAATGTGCTGAAGATGCTAATAATTAGTCAATTTTGTGTTAAACTAGTCTTTAATATGTTGTAAAAACTTTGAATCTCATGAAGATTTTCACATCAGTGTGCTTTATAATGTGCTAATAATGAAAATGATGCAGGGCCCTGAACACATCATGTGTTAACGCCTTCACTCAGAGCCTGCAGTGACCACAGAAAGTGTGCAGCTGATAAATGAGGGTCCACGTCCTCATGCAGACTGACAACAAGAACAGGGTTCATGAAGATAACAGAGGCAGCTTCAACAACGTCACATGTCATACAGCATCTGTAATCACAGCCTCAGAGGCCACAAAGCGAAGCAGACAGGTGCATCCAGGTGTAACCACCGCTAAAGTTCACATTTATCAGTGTTTACCTTTGTGTTTGTTCATGATTAGTGCAGCCGCCCTGTTAACTGAGCGTGCTCTCATCATTTTAATGCTGTGGTGCTTCAGTACAGACCAGTCATATAACACAGTGGTACAGGGAGACTCCTCTGTGTTTGTCTGACAGAAGAACATCAGCTTCATCCATCACAGACTCGAGGCTGGACCGCCTGACTTTAACAGGAATCTGTAGCCTCAGTGCTCCACACCAGCAGGTGGCGCCAACGCACCGGTATCACGCCCTTTCACCTCCGACAGCGAAGAAGAAGTGGTGGAGTAAAAGAAGAAGAAGGGAGCGCAGAGCTGGAGTTAGCAGGTGAGGAGTGTCCCGGTTCTGTACTCTCACTTGACGGTTCTGGTCGTGTTTGCGGTTTGGTCCGGTTCCCAGCAGCGCTCGGTTCCGGTTCTGGTTAGCTGCAGCTAGCTGCTCGTTAGCTCTCCGTGCTAACAGCTGCGTTAGCCTGTGTGCTGCTAGCTGTTAGCACCAGGCTGTCGTAAATAAGCTTCCATTATCGGACAGAGACGCCTGTCAGTCACACCTGAGCGTGGCGTGACTCCAGCCCGGTCACTGCACAGGTGAGAGCACCTGATAGGCTGATGACGACTGGCAGGGTCAGTGTGAGAGGCTGTTTGTTCTGGTCCTGATCAGGAGGTGGGTTCGTGTTGGTTCCTCAAGGTGCTTCTGATGTTGGGGTAGATCAGTGTGTCAGCCTCTATAATCCAGATGTTTGTCACATGTGGAGTCCAGCTGTAGAAGTGTGTGTGTCAGCGGGGAGCTGGTTCTGATTGGTCCAGGTGTTCTCCTCACAGTCACGTTAAGTGTGGAGGAGGCCTCGTGTTCATGTTGACTCCACCACAGCCTGAGGGCCCTGCAGGAGCCTCTGATGCAGACACGTGTGCACCTTTAACCCTGCGATGGTTCCTCGGAGGATCACGCTCAGTGGCTCAGGTGAAGGATCCACAACACCTGCTGCTCCTCCTCCATGTTTAGAGTAGGAAGCTGAATACAGATGTTTCCACACTGTGGAGCATCTGAAGTGCAGATGTTTGAAACACGCTTTCTTGTACTTTAGACAGAAAATGTCGAGCATCGAAGTCGTCCTCACTAGAACCTGTGACTCACACACTGCCCCGCCATAAAGGAAATGCCTATACTGATGTGGTGTGCAGGTGTGGCTGCCTCCATTATGAAGACGAGAGTCCTCAAAAACACAGAGTTACAAAGAGTCCCTGACCTACGTGTTCCTGCTGAGGGACTGCAGGTGGAGCTCACAGCTAAAGCTGCTTCTTTGTTTTATCATCAGGGTGTCATCGAGGTCTGTTGCCATGGAGGACCATGCTGACGTTGCCATGGAGAACAAGACAGAGGTCCCAGCCTCCGACGCCCCGTCCTCTCCTGACAAAGAGCCGGCAAAGCCCGCTGCGCGTCAGCCACACCGCCGCACCTTAGGGAGGAGGGGCCAGAGAGCAAAAAGGCGGGGTCATATAGAGAAAAAGCGGGGTCAGAAATCGAAGAGGCGGGGCCAGGAGGACAAGAAGGAGGGCGTGACGGTGAAGAGGACGTGGAGCGGCGGGAAGCGCCGTTGGGACAAGAAGCATTACTGCGTGTTCTGCCGACGGCCACAGGTGAAGATCGCACGCCACCTGCTGAGGAAGCATGCTGACGAACAGGAAGTACTGGCTGCCAGCACCCTGCCGACAGGCTCCAAAGAACGCCACCTGCTGCTGGAGCACCTGCGCTGCCGAGGCAACTATCTACACAACATCGAGGTCAGTTTGTGTGTTTTACCGGTGTGTCAGCTACCGGTCAGTTTACCTGTTTCTTTCAGGTGCCTTTAGTTGTTACCTGTGCAACTAAATTAATGTACATTTGTCATGGCCATGGACTCCTGCCGTATCGAGGAGGAGAGATTCCAGAGTCTACGATGTCAGTTAATTAGGAACTGCCTTTTTCAGCTAAGAAATATCTCCAAACTGCAAACATTGTTTTCTAAATGTGAGTTAGACATGATTCTTCATGCTTCTATGTCTTCTCTCTTAGATCACTGTAAGTCTTTGTCTTTGAGCAAAAACAATCGTGACCGTCTCCAGCCAAGACACGTAAAAGAGCATTACGTTAGGGGTTCACATCAATTCTAGCTTGAATAACACGATATCGATTCGTTAAAATCCTGAATCGATTTTGGCTGAAACACATATTTGATCTGTTCTGACGGATCAGAACCAGTGAGATGTCGGCTTTCTCACGAACACGCCATCAGGTGAGAAAGCCGCCAGCCCACTGATTGTGATGCGCTGACGGGTGCGCGCTTTGTGTTTACGTCTTTTTTTGTGTTCGATTCTCAAGATGCAGTTTAAGTCAACTTTGGTTGGAGAGACAAAACCATCAAGAAAAGAAGATCCAAACTATGCTTCACATCAACATCGTCATGAATTCCCTCTTTGGGGACTTTGGCTGTTTTGCTGCCACCACGATAAAATCCCACTTCATGCACAGCTCTCTCTCTGTGTTGAAGAACAGTTTCCCATCTAAAAATCTGTTTTCTGCTTTATTCACTTGCTTATTACGCACAAGACTCATTTCTGCTGTTCAATACTGAAGAAATGTAAACTTCTTAAAATGCCAAAACCCCTGGCTGTGTCTGTAATCGTCTGTAACTTTGCTCTGCTGCACGTCAGCAGCATCAGGTAATGTTCACATGTTGATTCGTGACTTTCTTTCATTTTTGATCTACTGCAGAATATTTTTAACTGCTATAAAATCTCAGGCCAGAAAGTCACCTTCATGTTCTTCTGTTTTATCCTCAGGTTCTTTGACACAAAGACATCTGCTGTGATAAAGTCTCACATATATTTTATAGATATAAAAATGGTTATGTACTGATAAACAATCAGAATTATAATTTTTCTGACTGTCTGAGGCAAAAAATCAAATCGTGGATCGAATCGAATCAGGACCTTGTGAATCAGAATCAAATTGATTCTAGAAATCAGTGATGACACCCAGCCCTACAGTACACCAGTGTCACACTCATTACACTGGCTACATCTTAGAATTCATTTTAAAACCTGACCTTTACAGCTCTGAATCATGTCCTGTCCATATTACTGATCTTTTAGAGCCTCACACTCCCTCGCGCAGCCTCAACCTGTTGGTATGTTTGAACCTGAGGGGACAGATCTGAGCGGCGTCCCCCAGGTTGTGCAGTTCTCTGGATTCCCTGGATTGTATTTATTCTTTTAAACATCATCTTAAGACTAATTTGTTTAGACTAGCTGAGTATTTGATTGTGCTGTTTTATGTTTATCTGTTTTATATTATTCTGAAGCACTATGTGGTTTTTGTCCTGTGAAGAGTGCTATAAATCAATGAAGTAAGTAAACCAGGTGGTGGACAGCAGAGGGGGAGGGGCCCATCAGGCTGAAGGACCAGGGTTTGTTAGTCCGTGGTACCTCAGAGGCAGCCAACAGGTAGAGGCCAAATGAGACGTGGCTCAGGCTGAAGGTAAACCTCAGGTGTGGGAGCAGTTTGGAGAGGTTTGGACAAAGCGTGATTCAGGAGGAGAAAGCAGTGCTCCACCTGCACTGTGTGTAGTTTAGGTGGAGTGCTGCTGATCAGCTGAGGACAAAATCAGACAGTGGAAGGAAACTGTAACAGTATTTCATTCAGCATGAATAACTGTCTGACTGCATCATTTTCTCATCAGAGAAATGTAAAGTGTACTCAAAGTGTAAAAGCAACATTTCTGCGCCTCTGCTTCCTTACACCGCTGCATATTTGTTTCAGTCTGAGACACTCACTGCAGTCGTGACGAGGACCAAATCCACCTGAAAAGTAAAAGGATTTGGCCCTGTTCACAATGTCAGAGTTTTAAGGCTCAATCAATAGATTTCGAGACTGTTCACGTTGCTCTTTTTTAAAATTATTATTATTTTGCTAGCTATCAAACGCGCAGGATAAATGATTGTAATGCAATAAAGCAACACTACTACAGCAGCAGTAATGTGAGTTACCTCCCTCAAGTGGAAGCTTTAAACGTTACAGCCCGATACAGGGGCGGATCTGCAGGGGCGGATCTGCAGGGGCGGATCTACAGGGGTGGATCTGCAGGGGTGGATCTGCAGGGGCGGATCTACAGGGGTGGATCTGCAGGGGTGGCGGCAGCGAGCGAGAGACAGGTTTTGAGATGTGGAAGATTTGTGATGCTTAGTGTGGAGTGTATAGTTAGCGTGTTGTGCAGTTGTTGTTGTGTGTCAGTGAGGGCACTAATGAATGTCACAAAGGCAGATTGCAGTGTAAAGACTGTCTCCACTGTCCACTTGCTGCGGTCGGGCCTGCAGGTTTTTCCCTGTGGTGGCTCCTCTGTCTGCTGGTGGACAGACACATTTTCTTTACTGACACAAATAATTATTGGGGCATCTTATTGTTAACTGGTTTTAGTTATAGTATTTTTAAGTGATTGTACAAAAAACAGCCTGCCAGATGCAGTGGGTGCATTTTTAGATAAATAGTTGTATATAACTTTGTTGTTTAAAATATAAGTTTTCAAAATGTGCAAGTTGTATTTGCAAGTTATGAAAATAATTTTATGGTTTTTACAGTTAAAAAGAAACTGCTACTAGGATTTTATGTTTTTGTGTGATTTCAGGTCAGTTGTGTTACTACAGTTTGTCAGTGAACACATATCTGTAAATTCAGACACGTGAGACTGAGCTGAAGAGAATGATACCAAACAAGGCAAAAAACATTTGAAGGTGAAACACAAGCTTTCTCTGAAAGGTGCCTCTCCTCTCCCTTGGAGATGGGGCCTCCTGGTGAGGTGTTCTGGGCATGTCCCATCAGAAGACCCAGGACACAGTGGGGAGATTATGGGTGGGAATGTCTTGGTGGTTCCCAGGGCCAACTGGAGGAAGTAGCCAGGGAGAGGGAGGTCTGGGCTTGCCCCCAAGACTCGGCCCCAGATAAGCAGAACAAAATGAATCAATGGATGTATTTATAGCAGGAAGTCACATAAACAGTTGCCTCAAGCTTTATAGTTTAACTTAAAGATGCTACAATAACACCTGTGTTTACCTGTCTGTTACCGGTGAGGTTTTCTGTTCCTTACAGGTACATTTACTCCGCCTCCCTGTGTGTCCTCAGGTGATCCGGCAGGGCACTGGTGAGATTGTGCCATGGCGTCAGCCCTCTGAGGATGTGGATGCGAGGAACTACCTGCCGTGCCCATTGTGTCTTGGATTTTTCCTTCGTGCTGACCTGTGGAAGCATCAGGTGTCGTGTCGCAAGAAGCTCGCCATCAACCCGTCCAAAGCCGAGGCGAACGCTGACCCCGCCAACGACGCCACCTCTGGTTCCACAAGTAAGTTGCCCTGTGATGTCACCAGAGAGGACATACCTGAGGATTCCCTTGGTGAGACTGCAGAGACCGGGACCAAACAGCTTATGACCTCTGACCCAAGTGTCGATCAGAACACGACCTCTGACCCCGCTGTGAACCGAGCCAGGAAACGGACCAGAGTGCAGGCAGCAGCGTCGCGGCTCCTGCCGATCTCCAGTGGAGCGTCTGAGAGCTGCAGTGAAATCCTGCATCGCATGAACCAAGATAATGTGTCTTACGAGGTCAGCTCACCTGTCTGTCTGTGCACCTAACACTATCTGCACTCTCTGACCTTTCTCTGTGGTAACTGGCTCCTCTCTGCCTCCAGGTGAAGTCTGATTGGCTGATCTGTAAGTATGGCAACAAGCTGATGGGGAACCAGGATAGTGGTCAGAGGAGGTACGACTACGTAAGCCAGAAGCTCCGGGAACTTGGCAGGTTGCTCCTGGCCGCTAAATCCCTTGACTCCGGCGTCCAGAGCCTGCAGGACCTGCTGGCCCCAGGTCGCCTCAGCCTGGCGCTGTCCGCGGCCAGGAAGGCAGCGGGAAACAGGTGGAGCCGCCCTCCACTGGCGGTGAAAACAACACTAAAGACAGTCTGTGAGATTGCTATTGGAGAGAGCCTGCAGGACGGAGACTGGGAGGCTGCCGCCAAGACCACCGACTTCTACCACATGCTGGGCCGGGAGTGGGACAACCTGGGCCTGCAGAACCCAGATCCAGGTGAGACCACAGTCCAGCCCCTCCTGCTTAGTTTAGCATCTTCAGTAACGTCCAGTAATGTTTGGGTTAGGAAGAACCAGGATGTGACTGTAGTTTTGGATTTTCAGCTAGAGAAGTTTGGATCCCAAAGTTTGTGTTACTGACCCAGTTTTTCTCCTTTTCCAGCTGCTACAGATGGAGGAACTAAACCAAAGAAACGACCTGTCCAGATAAGACTGGACAATGACCTCAGACAAGAAGGTGAGTCCACACCTCGCCGCAGGTTTGGATCAGTTCCCGAACTTCTAACTTTATAGAACCAGTTGTTGGAGCTGTTTACCTATCTGTGCCCACCTTTGTTCACAGTTCTGTCAAAGAGCTCTAACAAACCAGTGACCTCTGCGATTCCACCTGAAGCCAGAATGCAAACATCTGTCTCAGGTGAGTCCACCTGGATTCATGTTACTACTTTGACTTTAGCAGATTAGTCTCATCGTGCTCCAATTCTGTTGGTTTTTCAGTCCCTGTGGCTCCCAGGAAGGTCCGACGGCGGCCGTGGTCCTCTGCAGAGAAGGAGGCCATCTGGAGGCAATTAGGAGTCCATGTTCTGGTCCAGTCCGTACCAGGTAAGGAGGTCTGTCAGCGCTGTCTGGACTTAGAACCAGTCCTCAGGGGGCGGCACTGGAAGGACATCAAGAACCAGGTTCACAACCAAATCCAGAGCCAAAAGAAGCAGCAGTTCCACGCTCAGATGGAACTCGAGAAGAACCAGGATCACCAAGACCAGCTCCAGAACCAGAAAAAGCCAGAGCAGCAGCAGTACCAGCCTCCAGTCGATGAACAGGGAAAAGACCACCGTCTGAACCAGAAGAAACCACCATACCAGTCCCAGATGGACCAACATGATCCGGATATTTCTCGGAATCAGAAGAGATCACAATACCACATCAGCATACACCACCAGGCCCAGGATAGCATCCAGAACCAGAAGAAACAACAGGAGCACGCCCAGCTGGATCACCAGGACTATCTACACAACCACAAGAAGCAGCTGTGTACCCCTAGAGTGGACCACCAGGACCACAGCCAGGTCCATAAGAAGCAGCTGTATCAGATGGACCAGCAGGCCCAGCCCCTGCAGACCCTGGACCAGGAAACGTCTCTTCTAACCATCACAACCTACAGACCTGATGGGTCAAATCGAGCTCCTGGACATTTGCTGCTTGAGCGGGAGCACAACATTACAACCTACCCAGTTCTGCACAGACCACCGGGACCTCACATGGACCAGCTGCTGCCCAGAATAGACTGGGCCGAGGATGCTCCAGCCCCGAACTATCCTATCAGCAGGCCACTGGGCAGGACCCTGCTACAGGATGTGCCCCCAGGAGGACCACCCTCTGACCCACAGTCGGGACATGTACACTTCTGACCGGTCCAGGTCTAGAGGACTTAATGATAGGTTGGCCCTTCTCAAAGGGTGCATATCAGATTTGGTAGTAAAAAGACCTGCTTTTATGATAACACATGTAAACCTTTCTTAGAAGGTCCTTGGATTTCCTGTGTGAAATTAGTATTTGCCTCCTACAGGACTATATACCCTATACTATATACCCCCCCCCCCTCCCCCGTATGTTCTGGCAATTCCAATGGGTCTGGTTCTGATATGTCAGTCTGGTCAGGAGATGAACCTGGATCCTGGTTGAGGTGCTGTTAGATAGGTGAAACAGTTCAGCTGTGATGTACCTGAGTTATACCGACTACGTGCCAGTGCCTGATCTTATTATAAAAGGCGGGTACCAAAAACCAAAACCAGCACCTTAGTGGTCCAGTGTTGGCCTTTGATGTTACCTGTTGTGGGAGGAGCTCCTGCTGAAAGATCACAGATGGTAGCGTCAGTCGTCAGATACTGTCTTCCATAATCGGAATTTGCCCCAAATGTATCTTCATAGGAAGATTCATATGAAGCAGCCCACAGCTCTACGTCTTAAACCTGTAGAACGGTGGGCTGGTTCTCTGAAGACGCTGAGGCAGAACCAGCTCTGTGTGAAAGAGCAAATGAAGGGATCAAGGCCCTTTGCCCTCATTTAACCATAAAGGTGTTTAAAGTTCTCTGTATGTTTAGTGTATGGTTCTCCTCACACTCCTCTGTGTGATGAGCACTGGGGCACAACCCCTGACAGAGAGGCCAAACAGGTGGTTCTAAACGGTTCCTGCAGGTCCCTGGGAGTCCTGGTCTGTGGTGGTCCTGTGATGGTACCACTGCATCCTAAAAATAGCAAGTTGTCATGTCACAGGCTTATTCCAGAAAGGATGACATTCATTTTGACCTCAGTATTCTACACACAGTACTGAAGAAGCTTCTCGGATGAGAGGTGAAACGTCTTCAAGTAACTTAAAGAAGTCCAGACGCTTTTCTTTGCAAGCTCCTTTGACTACACACAGTACTCCAAATCAAAATTCTTAAATGTTTATTAAAATGTTTATTAAAACATTTAAGAGAAAAATATAACACATGCACAGGTATTCTCAGCCTTTGTTAAAATATGTTGTTCAAGCACTTTTTGTCCGCAGTTACAGAAGATCAGTGTTGGGCAGGGTTTTAATAGTTTTGCACGCACACATCAATGAAAACTAAACACACTTTTGCTATAAAGTCAGTTAATTTTAGTTTTGTGAACACTCATTACAGTTGTAGTTATTTTCCTTTTTATTTTTATTTCCGCTAACGAAAATGTTTTTTCACTTCTAGTTTTCGTTAACGATAATGACCTTGGTGTTGGGAAGGTTACTTTTAAAACGTATTCCATTACAGATTACAGATTACATGCCCCAAAATGTATTTTGTAACATATTCCATTACGTAGCTCAATGACAGTAACGTATTCTGAATACTTTGGATTACTTAATATATTATCATGCTTTTTACAACTATGTGAATGTACTATTGCTGTGTGATTTATTACTATTACTGAAGATCCACGGCTATTTACGGATGAGAAGTAAAAAAGAGCCGCTAGGTGCTAAAAAATAAAGCTTAGACTCAGACGTTAGAACAGGCTTCTCCCCGCAGCACGCCGTGTAATAAATACTCACAAAGAAAACGGCAGTCGTTACAACTTATGTCTAAAAATGCATCATTTCACGCATCGTTAAAACACTCGACTCCGGGTAAAGGACGCGCAGCTGGAAACACTTCACGCAAGTCGAGCTGCCCGAGATTCACAGAATTTACAGAAAATGTTACATTTTTGTGATTTATATCCTTATCGGACGATAGAATTCTTATATCGGGATATGAGATTTTGGTCATATCACACATATCTGACTAATGCGTGTTCCGTGTCGGGCTCGTAGCCAAAAAAATAGCTTTACTTTGTTGTGTGGGTCAACTTTTCTTGCGAGAGACAGAGAGAGGCGTTGAAAGGCTGCTCCAACGGAACTTATAGTTTTCGGAGGAAAACACGAACACGGTGTACAGTCGAGTCTTAATAGCTTACTTACAACTGGGCTCGTCAGGCACTCTTCTTGGCTGAAGTGGTTATTATTATATTTACATGCTTCCAGCTCCTGTTTTTGCTCGATGACAGCTCGTACTTTTCCTTTTTCTCCCTCCTCGCTCACAGACACATAACGTGTATGGCAGTCCATTCTCCCTGCAGCACGGACTACACTGCCCATGATGCTACATTCTTTAGAGCTATGCTTGTAGCATTCTGCCTGTTAGCTTAGCACAACAACAACAACAAAAAGGCGCTCTCTCACCCAGGAAACACACAGTCGCAGAGAGAGAGAGAGAGCGTCGCCCTGTAACCATGGCAACCGTAACGCTGCCGCCTGGAACAACAGACCGTAGCTGTCAAACAAAACCCAAACAGTCCTGACCCGCGACAATATGAAACAGGAAAGTACCGCAGTGTAATCCATTTATTTCAACAAAGTAACTGTATTCTGAATACCACCTTTTTAAACGGTAACTGTAACGGAATACAGTTACTCATATTTTGTATTCTAAATACGTAACGGCGGTACATGTATGCCGTTACTCCCCAACACTGCAGAAGATGAACCTTCTCCCAAGCTCAATGTCCAGCACACTTTTGGACCAGGTTATGTCTCATTCGTCTTTTCCTTCAGAGAGTCCTTCACAGGCCTTTGGGCAAACTCCAGGCAGGCTGTCGTAGCCCGGTTTCCTTTAGCACCTACTCGCCTGAGCCCGCCTCTGTTTGTGTCGTGCTCTATTACATTTGAGTTTCACCTCAATATGTGTGGGGTTGTCATGGGAACACAACCAACATCCCATGTGTCTATGTGCCACAAACACAATGGATGACATTGAGGCGATGGTATACCCGCTGCTTGGTCTGTGGGTGTTTGTCAGACTCGAGCACCATGATGTCAGTTTGTAGGTGACCCTTGTTGCCGAGTTTCAGAAATGCCAGGTTTCATCTAACTCGTGATTCATCTAATGACACCGCTGGCTGGCCAATCGGGGGCTTTTGATGTCACATTTTTAGACTGACTCTGCTCGGTTGGAAAGCCAGGCCAGCATTTGCTAAAAAAGTACCTGGTACCAGGTACTACTCCCTGATGGAAAGCCCTAGAAACTAGGTTGAGCTCAGCCGAGTAGGTACTAGATGAGAGGCGCAGAAGATTGCCCAGATTGCAGACATTACTGACAGACGATCAGTGTGCACAGCTGAACAAACATGAGTGTCGGGGCTGTGAGTACTTGTGTCCATCTTATACTTTAACATGGACAGTCAGCTGACTGTGCAGAGGTGAAAATGAATGTCATGGAATAAAGCTGTAACGTGACAACACGAGGAACACTGAATGCTTCCAGGATGATGTGCAGAGATCATCTATGATGTTTCTGTGTCTCCTGCTCGTCTCCCTTTAATCTGTCTTCATCCACCCCTCAGTGTTCCTGCTGTCCTCTCGTCTTGATGTCCCTGCAGCTCCACTTTATCACCACTAGATGGCAGACTTCTCCCTGTTTCTGGTCCCTGTTAGAGGATAAGAACATGTTCCAGTCCAGACTGCAAGCTGCTGCTTTTTCCTCCACATGTCGCATTTCTGATGTCCTGTAGAGTCGCTGATCCACAGGTGATCGATCCACAGCTGTGTCCTGCAGGAGGAGCACCAGCTCAGACACTGGATGGCAGCAGGAGGCTCTGTGTGTGTTTAATGTGTAATAAAAGTGTCTGTAACTGTCCGGTGATGGAGCCCTGTCACGCTCGGTCCTTTTATTTCATTATATCTGTTTCAATAAACGCGTCCCCGCTCTGTGACGGTTCAGACTCGTGTTCTTCAGGAGCTGTAACTGTTAAGAGTTAAAGGTTCCACCTGCACAGGTTAGGATGATGTGCGGAGCAGATGGAGACACAGAGGCTTTTATTTATGCACAGGAAACAGAGTTGTGTTATTCATTATGATGAGGATGATGATGGTGTGGCATTAAGAAACATGCAGAATAATCATGATAAGACCAAGTTTCCACAGAGACGAGGTCTGAGTTTGGACCTCAGCACGGCTGTGATAGAAGAAAGTTGGGCTTAAGTCACTGCAGCATAAACACATAAATAAACTGTGTTAATAAAGCAGAACACGAGGACCTGTCTGCTCTACTGTGAAGTCGATCTGCAGGTTCAAACACACCTGAGCTACTCCCAGAGAGGATCCAGCCAATCATGTTTCTGGTTTGTGATTGGCTGAGCGGTCGACAGCCGCCGTGGTTAAACAGACTCGGTCTGTCTGGACTCAGACTTGCATCATCCTCTCAGCTGTCACACTGTTTCAAGCTAGTGCACCACTGCAAGCTTAGCTATCGATCACTGATACCAATGCTGATACTTCTAACTTATGTAGGGCAGGCGGTGAGTTGTGACATCATCATCATTTTACCAGTTCTGAACACATTTTAATGATCGCTCAACAACTGGGACTTCACCTTTCCACAGTAGTTACCACAACAAAACGCACCCTTCAGCTTTTATTTTGAAAGTTTTTCTGGGAGATGTTCCTGTCTCTGAAAGACTTTGGTTCAGCTTCTGTTGTTTAAATGTGCTGCAGGCTGCAAAGACACGTTTAACACATTTCACTGGTCTTCGTGCTGAACGTAGAGGATAGAAACACAGTATTGCAGTAGTATTGATCCCACACCAGCGTGGTATCAATGCTATGGATATGTGGATCGATCCGCCTGCTCTAACCAGCATGATGTTTCATAAACACTTAGACATACTCTGTTTCAGCTCTGTCATGTTTACTGAGCAGAGTGCATGATGGGATACAGCACTCAGGTGGCCGTGAGATTTGAAACTGGACAGACTACAGTGATACTGGTGGAGGCTCTGCAGTCACTGGGAGATCCAGCTGTTTATCTGATCCAGTCATATGATGATAACATGCTTTAAAGATAAAGCTTTCATCCTGCAGCTACGTCCCACGTCTAGACTGGACTGCTGCACTTCTCTCTGGTTGGGCCTTCAACACCCGTCTCTCCATCGCTTCCAGTCAGTCCACAGTGCTGCTGCAGGTGCTAAAACACCACTGCAGTTTGGCTGATTTATGTTTAAGATTTGTTTTTACGTTTGTAAATGTTATTTTGTCTTTGCTTCAAATACATCACAGTTGCTCTTTGGTCCCATAGCTGGCGTGCTGCACTGGATCACACTGTACGAACTGTTACTCAGATACTTTAAAGAAATAAGACAACATTTTAAAAACACTTTTTGTCAGAGACTTAATAATTTTTGACTGTAAGCTGAACACTGAATACAGTCTACGGCAAACATCTACAAACTGAGTAAAGCCAGTGTCACAGTGTAACTACATTAAATACATCACGCTTCAGTAAAGTCGTAGTGTTTAGAAGATAAACTACAATTTCAGTTTGGATGAATCTGGGTTTGTTATTGCTGATGACATCAGCTGCTCTGTGATTTACAAGTACAAACAAATATGTAGTCAGCATCATCATAACTAACACATGTATGTATGAACCTGTAGTATTTGTACACAGTGTGTGTAGTGTGTCAGTATAATTATATACTAACCTGTGGTACTTGTACTGTTACTGTCATTTCCTCGGGGATTACTAAATACTCTGATTACAGTTCTCGGGTGTTTCTAATAAACTGGTCGTGCGTGATGACGTCTTCTCAGTCGATCAGCTGCTGGTTATGGTACACGTGAGTGACGTCACGGTCACGTTCCCCCTCACGGTCTGGTCTATGATGTCACGGTCTGTCAATCCCGCAGAGGGCGGGGTCTCCTTGCGCCGCGATTGGCGAGCCGGGCGGTGACGTCAGCGGGCGCTGAAGGGGAGGGGTTTATCCCGGAGAGCGAGTGTCCGCGCGCTCCGTCAGCCGCATCCTCGTCATCAGGGACTTGGAGAACCTCCATCATCACCTCGTCTTTCATCACCTCCATCACCTCCGCCAGCTCCATCATGTCCGGCTCTAAGGAGGACGACCGGAAGGGCTCGAGTGAGTGGCGGGATTTCTTCTGGAACCCGAGGACGCACGAGCTGCTGGGCCGGACCGCCGCCAGCTGGGGTCAGTACCGTGGTATCCGTGCGCGTCTCCGCGAATCGGTTTGTGTGTTCACGGTATCTGTGAACGCGCACAGCTGATTATTGATTACTGATCGATCACGCGGATCGATCGTGCTAACGGTCCGTTTATCAGCCACACGCTGATCATTGATTGAGCAGAGGGCAGCCGGTTAATCGATAACTAAAGCTGTGCTTTCCAAACTGTGGGGCGGGACCCTCGGGGCAGACAGGATGTTTTAGCTCTGAACTGATGTATTGATTATAATCAATGAGTATTGGAGCTTTGTTAGCAGAGGGCTTACCTGTGAACACCTGCTGAGGACGGCACTAACACACCTGAGCTCCTGATGTCAGCAGGGTGCTCCCACCTGTCCAGGTGTACCTGCCTGTCACAGGTGGGTTGCTACAGTCGTCCTGTTGTCTGCTGCTGGGCTCACTCACAGCAGAGATCACACACAGAGTGCTTTATTTTCTGACATTGTTTAAGATGAGACCGTTCATATGTTTATAGCACCACAGAACTCTGCACCTCGCCTCCTTTGTCTCTCCACACGTGGGGAGGAGGTGCTGTGAATCTCATTGTACATGCTTACACTGCTTGAGCGTCTGCTTACCTGGATGCATCCAGGTGATCGTCCCAGGCTGTTTCTGATTGGATGAAAGCTCTGTTGGTCTGCACCTCGGCTTAAATCTGGTTTGTCTCAGACTGAGTCAGCTGCACCTGAAGAGGTGTGTTTGAGGTCAGGAACAGCTGTTTCCAGCTGTTTCCAGGTGTGTCTGTGAGCTCAGAGCTCCATCCTCAGGTGATCTGTTCCACGGTCCAATCAGCTCGCTGTGTCACAGGTGGACTCAGAGATCAATACAGTCACAGACTTCAGTTACTGATAGTCGATGTGATCAAACATCAGGAGGAACGTCTGTCTGATTCTGTTACAGTGAAGGCTGATAACTGATCACAGCTGATCAATAACCCTGATCAGCTCTGATCGCTCTCATGACGACCAATACTGAAGCAGTGATGTTGGCAGCCTCTCTCTCTCTGAGTGAGAGTGATGCTTGCTCGCCCTCTGACAGCCATGTCCTGTATGAAGGTCATTCTTTAATGTGTGTGTGTGTTCAGAGTACCATCCAATCAAACTCGTCCGCTTAATCCAGATTAAGACACACTCACTCTCTCACACACACACGGGCAGATATGTTAGTGTGCTCCTGAGGACTCTTAAAGGGACAGTACAACATGTCACTGACTCAGATGGAGGTTGTAGTCACTCTACTGGTCACATGACCATAGGGGGTGGAGACAAAACATCCAGAATCAGGCAGTTAGACCACAGTGAGGTCGCGTTTTTTCAGGAGGGAGCTCAGGAGACGTTCTTGTTAAAATGATCTTCAGCTGGTCCTTGAGGGGGTACCAGTGTTATAGAAGGTTCTAGATTATTCTGAAGGGGAACAAGGTGTGTTTGGACAGAGCTGATGGAGTTCCTGTGGAAGGCCTGTTGGAAGGACGGAGGGGTGGTAGAGCTCTGGGTGGAACCAGTCACCTCAGCTTTATTCACACAGTGAATCAGTGTTCACAGCAGTGACAGTGTTTCTCTGAGCTCCTGTCAGAGGTCAGAGGTCACAGTGAAGAAACACGTCTGCAAGACGTGCACACAGCTCTGCTGTCACTTCAACATAAATGAAGACAGAAAACTAAACAGCAGTGACGTTTGCAGGGTTACTGAAGTTGGGCTAGCCGGTAGATAAAACTTCCCTTCATGTCTAACATTTTCGACATGAAGGGAAGTTTAGAAATCGGCCTGTAATGTGAAAGAGCGTTGGGGTCAGAGTGGCTTTTCTTCATAACTGGTTGCACAACTGCGTGCTTGAAGACAAGGAAGAGTTCATCAAAAGTAAGATACAGGGTCCAATAGTAATCAGAGCTTCCTTAATAATGCGGGAAGGAAGAATGTCATGCAGCGTACTGCAGCTTCTCAAACGATCAATTATTTCTTTTAAAGTTGAAAAGGATACGGGCTCAAACTGTTGAAAAGCCATAGAGCATTCAGACTGCCGGCAGATATGGCGCCCTTAGTGCTGAGATCTTATCTATAAAGTAATTTCAGAACCTTTCACAGAGAGCTGGGGAGCATCCCTCTGAGCAGCAGAGCAGGGATTAGAAGATTTGAAATATTAGTAATAATTTCTGACAGAAATGAAGCTTTTGCAGTTTGGACAGTCTTCTGATATTTTGATCGGCAGTTATGCAGGATGTCCAGGGACACCTGGAGTTTGTCTTTTTTACATCTCCTCTCAGCTCGGCGACATTCCCGCCAGAGAGCGCGAGTGGATTCATTCAGCCATGGTTGGTAATTGGCCTTCAGCGTTAAGTCCTTAATGGAGCCACAATGTCTGAAATCGAGGAGCATGTTGAAATAAAGGAGTTAGCAAGTTCATCAAACAATATAGCTGTATTACAGTAGATATCATAAAAAGTAGAGTTAGTAACGGCCGCGGAGAAGCTGGTGATCCGTACATCCGTAATGCACACGTCCAGACTGGATGACAATACCAGATCAAGCGTGTGGCCTTTAACTGGCACTAGAAGGCATGAGCACATCACCCCTGTCCTCGCTAACTTACACTGGCTTCCCGTCAAATATCGCATTGGTTTCAGAATCCTTCTGCTCACTTGTAAAATTCTAACTAACGTGGCCCCTAGCTACCTAACTGATCTGCTTGATCTGTACAACCCAAGGCGAGCACTAAGATCCTCCAGCCAACTGCTCCTAATGCAACCAAGGTCTCGTTTAACAACCAGAGGTGACCGTGCTTTTGCCATTGCTGCTCCTGGACTCTGGAATAATCTCCCAGTCAAAATCCATACATCGGAATCAATTCAATCCTTCAAATCACGCTTGAAACCACACTTGTTTAAATTAGCTTTGAATTTCATTCGGTCTGCACTACACCAACTAAATGCAATTTTAAGTATCATTGTACTATTTGTTTCTTGTTCTGGCCGCATTGCGGTTTTATTGTGAAGCACTTTGATGTACACTAGTCGTTTAAATGTGCTGTAGAAATAAATTTTGACTTGACTATATAATGATGTGCTTTTGATCGCTAGCGACACAGCTATGTTAGCATGACACAGTGAAGCTGGAGGATGAACGCTAACCTTTTTCCACTTATAAAAGTTAACGTGAAGGTTCTTCATGGTTAGAGACAAATGCAATCGCATGGCAGGATGCTGTAAACGGACCAAACTTCAGTCAGGAGAACAACTGAGATAATCCATCCACAATACGAGGTTAGTCATTAATATACTGCAACAACATGGGAATAGAGCAGCTGTGAGAGAATTCAACATTAATGAATCAATGGTACAGAAGTGCAGGAAGCGCAGTTTTTGGCTTTCCTCATGTTCCGAAACGTGAACATAATTTGCAGATGATATTGCTTGCAGCCGCTGCAATGCTTTCAATCAAAACAGGTGCAGCTAGATGACACCATCAACAACGTGGTAGAGCGGTATAGTCAAAATCTACTGTTGGAAAGTTGAAAGGCTGTCCCAACTTTTCTGTTTTGGAGGCAGTGAACGCAGCGTACAGTCGAGTTTTAATAGCTCTGCACTGGCTGCAGTGGTTTCTTTCAGAGTCACGTTTATCGGTGTGTGTGCAAACACATACAAGGAATTTGGTTCCGGTCGATGGTGTCTCTGAAGCACCACAGTGTAAAACACAACAACATGTAAACGGCACCAACAAAATAATAATTCTATACACATAAAAAACAGGATTACGGAAATGAATACCACAGAGTGTATAATGTACAATTATATCTAGCAATGTGAAGCAGTGTGACAGGTCAACTGTTTAGGAGGGAGACACCATACCAGACTATGATGGACAGACTCAATGACTGCAGTGTATTTACAAGCTTCCCTCTTCCGCTTTTTCATGGGTGGCACCCTGTACTTTTCACTCTCCTTTTTCCCCCTACCTCACGCTCACACACACATAATTCTGACATAAACGGTAGTAACCAGACCAAAAAGCAGCATTTCTGTGCTTTTTTTCCTGAGCTGTGATACACTTTGAATTCTAGCCAATCATTTTACGTTTCGAGGATAGTAGGCGGGTCCAGGTACGTACGTTCTTTTAGAGCAGAGCTACAGATTAAAAATGCCCAAGGCGAAGCGGTCAAAGTCTGGCTGTACTTCACAGCAAAAGATGCAAACTCAGCAGCAACAAGCGCTTTAAGCTGATACTGTGATGCTGTCAAAGGAGGTAACACCTCAAATCTGATGAAACACCTGGCAACGCATAGCGTTTTTTTTAAAAGCCGAGAATTGCGCCGTATTTGATAGCTTGCTGCGAGACCTCACACCGAGCACATCTACTGCGGGTGTGGTGCCTGTTATCAGCCTCTTATCGGACCCGGAGCAACATCCCCCAAGAACCCGAAGAGGAGAGTCCTGGCCCCTAGCCCTGCCAGTGTAGCAGAAATGATGAGGATGATGATGCAGCAGCAGCCGTTCTTCTCTGCGTGAGTAGCTTAATGTTGTTCGTGTGTAATTTACGTTGAGTAGGCTAACCACGTTATTACATTAATGCATGTAAGGTGAACTAGCAAACACCATCATAGCTACATGCAGCTGTCTTCTTGTTTGATGGCAGATGCTCCCTTCACCCTGGCCAAAAAGGCTAAAATGACCAAAGAAAAAGTGGAAAACAGCTGAACATGAGAGGTTTTTGGACAAAGTTTGTGTTCTCCATTCTTTAAGCACCGGTTTGAGCACCGTTTGAGCACCGGCACCGTTTCAAAAGTACCGGTTTGGTACTGGTATCGGATAAAACCTAAACGATACCCATCCCTAGCCATGAGGCTACATTCTTTAGCGCTATGCCTGTAAAACTCTGCTCATATTGCATCCATATTAAATCATTTTTTGAATAATTTTAAAAATGTTTCTTCACGTCAATATGTGAGCCGCAAGTGGGGATGACATGGACTGCAGGTGACCTGCAGGCCACAAGTTTGAGACCCCTGGCCTAAGGAAAGCATGTATAATGTAAACAGAATTGGTCCTAGCACTGAACCCTGTGGAACACCATAGTTGACCTTGTGTCTACAAGTCACTAGGGCTGGGCGATATGACCCAAAATTCATATCTCGATATTTTTTAGCTGGATGGCGATATAAGATATATATCTCGATATTTTTTTTAAAGCTACAAGTTAATAACAAAAAGAGAGTTCTTAGTCACACTGTGTCCCAGATGTCACACGGGCACTTTTATTTACATACAGCGTAGATGTACATGAAGAAATTACTCAAAAATAAAATATCAGCATTTATTAAATAATCATGGTCCATAAATAAAAGAAAACAATGTTGTTTTTGTGCATAACAAAAAGCTCACAATTGTGCAGTCAAAATGTAAACTAATAGACGCTGAGCATAATAACAAAGAGACTTCACAGCTGCACCACGTCTCTGAACAGGTGCTATTTGTGGTCCTTATACACACACAGTACGTATCACTCCGCGAGGCTCCTCCTCGGTAGCCGTAATCCTCTGACAATCCATCAAGCGGTGCAGCTCCGTAGCTTAGCAAAGTCATATTAGAACATTTTTGACAGATTGCTGAGCGCTGTGTAACACATAAAATCGGTTCGCGGTCAGTAAGCACAACCAGAATTCATACATAAGGCGCACTGTCGAGTTTTGAGAAAATGAAAGGATTTTAGGCCGTGCAGCTCCTCCGGGCTGCATGTCGTTAGCGCGGTTAGCTCGTTAGCGCGGTTAGCTCGCTAACACGTTGACGCCGTCCAGCCCCACGCACGGGGCGATCCGCGGTAACTCGCTAACGGAGATTTTCCGCTTTCATCTTGTCATTGCCTGCAGGTGAAGCTATGGGGGAGGCGGAGTTGTGTTCAGTGAAGGAGAGGCGAGGCCGAGTAACGTTGCGTAGAGACAAAAGTGGACGAAAGAGAGGCAAACCTGCGGCTCCACAAGTATAATTATAACGTAACATAGACTATATCGATATAAACGATATTGTCACATCTTATATCTCGTATGAAAATATATCGATATTTTTAAAAAACTCGATATATCGCCCAGCCCTACAAGTCACCAATTTATCCAGACAAATATAACACGGACAGCACTGCCTTAAATCTAACAAGGTAGTACAGAGCTCTTAATGAAACATTAGAAAGCTTATCAGACCAAAATAACTGCACAACCTGGCTCAAAGGATGTGGCAAGGAAGAGAGAGACCACACAAAGGCTTAATATGCTATAAGATATTTTAATGGAACAAAGTAAAGAAACCTAAAAACAGATTAAGTGGTGCGACATCCATGGCTGAATGCACCATGTCAGGATAAGTTCTCGATCACCCAGGGAAGCATAAGGAGCGAAGAAGGAGACCTGGATGTTCAGTCAGAGTTTCTTTATAACACACTGGGGACTGGCCTACTGGTGTGCTGCATCTGAAACTGGGTCAGCTCCACCAACTAGACACCTGAAAGAGACAGGCGACAGGAAAGCAAGGCTAGCCCACTGGCTGTCGCAGTGAACAGGTAAAACCTCTGTTGGAGTCGCATTCAGGTAGCTGTACAGGGCGTTGACGATGACAACAGTGGGTAGATTATATCCTTAAACTCAGCTCTGCACTTTCAGAAAGACATCTACTGGGATGAAATCAGTGATGGGGGACATACAGGACAGTGAGGACCTGTTTGTTCTCCACCAGTTCTCTGCCACTATATCAGAGCTCTAGACTAACTTTTTGCCAGGGTTGCACCAGTGCGCCGAAATTTTTCAACCGCATCGCTTAACACCGCAGTTTTACATTTGCACTTTTTAGGGGGGGGGAATTGAAGTCCATACAGACAATATTGATTTGTAAATTATTAACTAACAAACTTGTGCTTAAAGTGCTTTGTCAATATTGTAGAAAATGTTAAACTTAATCATCACATCGCCTTCTCTGACGACCTGTTTGCTGCTGTCTGCTGCTGAAAGGCAGTGGGGAGAGGGGACACTTGGGCAGTGCATTTATTGCAGCATATAATGTGTTTCCTTGACACACTGCTGCTTTTTCAGCATTCAAAGATTGATGGCACTGTGTCAGAGCTGGCTATGAATTTCAGACGGATCAGGCCTTAACAAAAAAGTTATCAATCCTTCTTTTCATCTTTTCTTATTACCCACAGCTACAGCCACTCCTCTCGTGCCCAGGCTGCTCACTAGGGCTGGGTATCATCACTGATTTCTATAATCCATTCGATTCCGGTTTTCAAAGTCCTGATTTGATTCAACTTAGCCTCAGACAGTCAGAAATATTATAATTCTGATCATTTATCAGTACTGATACATGTGATGTGATACATCACAGCAGATGCCTTTGAGTGAAAGTAACTGAGAATAAAACACAGAAAAACATGAAGGAGATTTTCCTGGTCTGGCTTTTTATAGCAGATAACCTTAAAAATATTCTACAATGTTCTGCAATTTTGCACAATTTTAAGAAGTTTACATTTCTTCAGTATTGAACAGCAGAAATTAGGCTTTCTTGGCCGAGGTCATTTAAGTGAAAAAAGAAAAAGACAGCAGCCACAGCGCTGTGAACAACGGTAGACTGGTGGGTAATAAGCGAATGAATGATGCTGAAAACAGATTTGAGACGGGAAATTGTTCCTGAAGTACACACAGAGAGCTGTGCATGAAGTGTGATTTTTATCATGGTGGAAGCAAAACAGCAAAAGTCAGAGGGAATTCATGACGACATTGATCAAATGTGAAGCGCAGTTTGCTGCTTCTTTTGCTGCTGGCTCGGTGGATTTTGGTTGGAGAGACAAAACCTCTGCAGCTCAGAATCAGCGCAAAAAGACGTAAACACAGAGCGGACCGGACGCATCAGAACCGCTAAGCTCCGACAGCGTGTCCGTCTACGGGCCGTCGGGTGAGAAAGCCGAGAAAGACAAAGTTGATTCTGATGCGTCCACTCTGTGTTCACGTCTTTGTGTGGAATCCATTAATGAATCGATATCGCTTTATTCAAGCTACTCACCTCTCTCTTCCACCTGCACTTTCAACTGGACCACGGCCAATCAGAGAGGTCCCGCCCCTGACTATCTCTGATTGGTCTAGTCCACGATAGGGGCATAATGTGTGTCTGTTGTTGACCACACGGAGAGTTGCAGAGATTCTTTTTTTTGTTACCCGAACAGTTGGTCGCACAGGTGCAACCAAACGTTTATTTTAGTCGCACCACTGAAAAATTTGGTCGCATTTGCGACTAAATTGGTCGCACTCTAGAGCCCTGCACTCTAGCATCAGGGTCACCTGCAAGTGTTCCCAGGTGTGGATGAGGACGTTTCGTCTGATGAGGAAATGAAGTGAGCGTGTGATTCTCTCACCTCTGTCTTCTCTTAGTGGTTGGATGATGGCGGCGAGCTTGAGTCTGCCATAGATATTGTCATGTGACCATCAGAGCCCCTCTGAGGTCAGCTGGAATCAGACGATGGATGAAGAGGAACAGAGGCTGAGCAGATTACAGTACCTCCCCCTCCCCCTCACACCGATGACCTACTTCAGTATGAATCGAGGGGTGGGGGAGGGGCTAAGCACAAGAGGATTATAAAGATGACATTAGAGGAGGGAACGGGGGAGGGGCATGCTGTGCTCTGAGTAACCATCACCTCCCTCCACAGGGCTGATCCTGCTCTTCTACCTGATCTTCTACCTGTGTCTGGCGGGCATGTTCGCCTTCACCATGTATATCCTGCTGCTCACACTCGACGACTACAAGCCCACCTGGCAGGACCGGCTGGCCACTCCAGGTGAGGACACACCCACAACAGAGAGGGGCGCGGTTTATCAACAGAGGCTCATGAGGCTCAGCTGTGATTGATTAGCGCTGACCTGCTTCCTGTTTCAGGGATGATGATTCGCCCAAAGGGAAACCAGCTGGAGATCACCTTCTCCACCTCAGACACCGAGAGCTGGGACGGCTTCATCCACAATCTCAACTCCTTCCTGTCCCGTAAGAGCCCCGCCTCTTTAACCACTTATCAATATAACTGAAAGGTTACCTGCCCGATTACCTGTCACACCTGTGTCTGTACCTGTGTGTCTGCAGCGTACAACGACAGCTATCAGGTTCAGACCAACGATGAATGCACACCTGACGAGTACTTCATCCAAGAGGACAGCGGAGAGGTACGCCTGTCTGACCTACACCTGTCTGTTTGACCCACACCTGTCTGCCTCACCTACACCTGTCTGACCTGCTCTCTCTGCAGGTGAGGAACAATCCCAAACGTTCCTGTCAGTTCAATCGGACGATGTTGGAGGAGTGTTCGGGGGTTTTGGATCGTTTCTATGGTTACGACAAAGGACAGCCCTGCATCCTCATCAAACTGAACCGGGTATGACCTCTGACCCCCATGTTAAGCCCAGTTACACTCTAGTGTTACTGCAATGAAAATGATTTTGCCAGAGGAGGAAGTGCTTCCTGTCTGTAGGTTTCAGAAAGCGGCCAATCAAAAGAGACTTTTAACCTCAAACCCTCCAATGACATTCTCACGAGCTGTTCTTCTACCTGCTGCAGGTGATCGGGATGTTACCGGGGAAGGAAAGACAGTCTCCTTATGTCACCTGTGCAGCAAAGGTCTGTAAACCTGTCTGTCTGTAAACCTGTCTGTCTGTCTGTGAACCTGTCTTCATCTCACCTGTGTCGTCTCCATCCTCAGAGGTACAGAGTGGGTGAAAATGAGTGGGTAAGACCAGCAGACCAGGAAGTAGATCATGATAGAGTCCCTTAGTGCCTCCATCACAGAATCACAGCAGAGTTACGTGTTAGTAACCTCCAGTTACAGGTTATTGAAGCGTATTGACGACCAATCAGAAGTATTGATCAGTGTGTTTGTGTGCAGAGGGAGGACAGCGACAAGATCGGACCTCTGGCTTATTATCCTCCTAATGGGACCTTCAACCTCATGTACTACCCGTACTACGGCAAGAAGGCCCAGGTACTCGCTCAGTATTCACTCAGTGCACACTCATGTACATGTTCAGTACACACAGAGTACTGTACTAATACTGACATGCGATGTGTTTACTGTCTCAGGTGAACTACACTCAGCCTCTAGTGGCCGTGAAGTTCCTGAACGCCTCTCTGAACACAGACATCAACGTGGAGTGTAAAGTGACCTCCAACACGCTCGCCGCCGGCAGTGACAGGGACAAGTTCGCCGGACGCGTCTCCTTCAAACTCCGAATCAACGACAAATAGACACACACACTGACACAGACACACACGCACACACAAACACACACAAACACGTGAAAGCTGCACTCATCCAGATGTTTCCACTTCCTGTCACAGCCTCACACTGACCAGCTGTATTTTATATTTCCATGTTGTGTTCACTGACCATGATGACGATGCGTTCACTGACCAGGGTCATGATGCGTTTACTGACCATAATCATGATGCATTCAGTGACCATGATGATGACGATGCGTTCACTGACCAGGGTCATGATGCATTCACTGACCAGGGTCATGATGCGTTTACTGACCATAATCATGATGCATTCACTGACCATGATGACGATGCGTTCACTGACCAGGGTCATGATGCATTCACTGACCAGGGTCATGATGCGTTTACTGACCATAATCATGATGCATTCACTGACCAGGGTCATGATGCGTTTACTGACCATAATCATGATGCATTCACTGACCATGTGACCATGATGACGATGCGTTCACTGACCAGGGTCATGATGCATTCACTGACCAGGGTCATGATGCGTTTACTGACCATAATCATGATGCATTCACTGACCATGATCGCGATGCGTTCACTGACTGTTTAAAGTGTCTGTTTCTCAGTGGATTCCCTGGTAGTTGTAAACACACAGTTTCTTTCTCTGATAGGACCCCTCGGTGCAGCTTTAACTCAGACATACCCACCCTCAAACCGACCAATCCGCACGCACACATAGTCTGATGTCACTGCCACTGGAGGCCGGTGACAGGCCAGTGTTCACCTCCATGGTGGATCAGTCTGCATGAATCAAAGAGAGAATTATTGATCCCTTAATGTACACTTTATTGATTGTTTATTTATTTGTTTGTTTACGACGTGTTTGTTTACACTGACATTCTTTAACTAAAGTCAGAGATGAGACATGTGAACACAGAAACACTCTGACATCGACCAATCACAGTAATTAATGACCTCATAGTCAGGTGACTGATCAATCAGCCAGTCTGGAGTCAGTTCTCAATTCTCTGATAATGAACCACATCTTCTACATCATTCCCAGTCCAGAAACCACAAACCAGTTCACTAACTGGTTTGTCTTATCGGCCATGATAAATGTCTCCTCGTTTGTTGCCACGGAAACAGCTGAACTCACAGCCAATCGGAAGCTAGCTTTAGTTTCCATTCCCGCAGCTTTAGTGTGATGATGTCACCTCGTTTCTTCTTTTCCTTTTTGTGTGGCTGCAGCTGATTGGCTCCTTAGTTAGAAAATCAATTAGTGCTCACCTGGGTGAGTTAGGTTAGTTAGTTAACGAGGTAGGAAGTCGTTAATGTTTGCTTTTGTTTGTTATTTATTTGTTTGTATGTGTGTTTCTGTTTCCACCATGGGGCTGAGCATGACAACACACACACACACACAGTCAGTGTCCTCAGCTCCGTCGGGGAAACACCCCCACTTACCTGTACTCCTGTCCACCAATTGTCTTCCTTTAAAGAAAGGGCCTGGCCAATCAGAGGTTCCCGCTGTATGATGTCATCTACTGCTACCTGCTTGTAACTGGTTGATTTCTCCTGCCTGAAAATGTCCTTGTGTTCAAACAGCGAATAAAAAAAAGCAAGAAATTAAACAACAAAAAACTACTTATGTGTATTTCATTGGGGGGGGCGGGGGGTCTCCTGGATGCAGTGAACACATCACTGCATCACCTGTGCAGTGATGTGTTCCTGAGGATGTTGTCATGGAGACGAGCATCTTCCCGGAGGATGGGTGAGTTTTCTGTCAGTGCTGAGACTGTTTCATGTGTTTTACATAAGAGCCTCAGTTATATAAGAGCACGAGTTATAGACAGAGGTGAGCCGTGAGCCCTCTGCTGGTCACAGCCATGCATCACAACCAGACGGCCCATTATAACTACATGTCACTGTGACCAACACTGCCACCTGCTGACAACCCTGCAGTACTGCGTCTTCACAAACAACAAACACTTTGATATAATGTTTTTAAGACAGTAGTGTATCCATGGTTACCATGACTGTGTAGCCATAAACCTGAAGTTGACAGGGTAACCACACATCCTGTAGTCAAACAGGTTACATGAACAGCTACCTGTAGTGGGTTATTAAAGGTGAGCCACAATTTGCTCACAGAGTCAGATCACAAAACAAGTTTGGCAGTCGAGCGATGATGCAAAGATACTCAGTAAACAAAACTATTTTAACAATCTCCATGGAGACGGGGACAGTGACGACTAGGGGAGGGAAGGTCCATTTCCACGACATCAGGACAGCTACAGTATCTGAAGCTTGGATCAAACACAGAATAACTCATCGAGCCATTATCAACGAAACAACCTGGTCATTTGCGAACAGTTTATTAAGTTCAACTTCACAAATCCAATAATTTTGACTGCCTTCTTTTCTGTTCGAATTTCTAAAACTACACGTACCATCTGTCTAGCTCTTGAATAAACCTTAAATACCTGCAGGACTCTGTTAAGGTCTAGCTCCGTGCTGGGATGTTTCCTGGAGTCTGTGGAGGTGGTTGGTGAGAGGAGGATGTTAGTAAAGCTGACATCCATCATGAACAACCCACATCACCCACTGCATGAGTCTGTGAGTGGGCTGAGCAGCTCCTTTAGTCAGAGACTGAAACACCCTCGCTGCAGGAAGGAGCGCTTTCGCAGATCATTCATCCCAACAGCAGTTAGACTTTATAACTCCTCAATCACGATGTCATAAGTCACTGGACACTGAACATCCACGGTCACCACTTCATGCATAATGGACCTTCATGTGTACGGACATGTGCAGGTATACATGTCTGTATATGTATACATATGTATATTTAGTGTGTACATGTCTATACATAGGAATAGTAGTGGTACAATAGTTATGTTAAGCTATATAGTTTATGTCCTGCATATTTCCAACCATATCCATAATCACATACTGTGTATGTATCTTATCTTATACCAATCACTCAAACTGTACCTGTAATACAAATAAAAGTAAGGGTAGTGGAACCCCTGGTTTCTATTACAAAAGTAATATAGAGAGAAACATGTTGATTCTGCATTTGGGACTGAACATTAATCATGGTTCTGGTATTAAAGGTATTAATATTAATGAGATTAATGGGATTACATAGCTTTAACTCAAATGACAGATGACTGTTTAAGAAGTACAGGTGGTTGGAGTGGTACTGATGGATGTAACTGATGACAATTTATTGTTAAAAACCATTTTAGAATCTGATGGTTTAATCAGTTTGCATGGTTATGGACGTGCAGTTATGGATGACTTTTGTTCCCTGTGTCTCCTTTGTTAGATCACAGGTGTTGAACTCCAGGCCTCCAGGGCTGGTGTCCTGCAGGTTTTAGACGTGTCCTTGATCCATCAACATGTCTTGAAGTTCTCCAAAGGCCTGGTAATGAACTAATCATTTGATTCAGGTGTGTAGAGAGCGTGAGATCTAAAACCTGCAGGACACCGGGCCTCCAGGCCCTGAGTTAGATTATGTTCAGCTGTGTTCCCTCCTATGTTTTGGTCCCTCGTTTGCCCTCCTGTGTATTTATGTCTTCGCCTCCCTCGTTGTTGTTTTTCCCTGTATGTTTAGTTTACATTCCTGTATGCAGTATCTCCAGCACTCGGGCAGTAAGGCTGTTTTTGAGTTCAAGTCCTGTCTGCGAGTCTGCATAGGGTCCAATCTTGCCTGCTTCACAGCCAGTTCATGACAATATCAATGGCCTTTTTACCTGGATAAATAAAGGATTAATAACCTAACACTGAGGAAGGGTTAATATAGTCTTAGATTCTCAGGTGCAATCAGTAGTTAAATGGATATTACACATATTTTGAATGTGTCTCACCCTCATAAAACATTTGGTTCCAATTACACTGTGAATCTAGTTTTAAAGGTTTCTATTGAACGTGTGTTTGTTGGTCCACGAGACCAGGCTGTAATCTTACACAGTAAATTATCCTGGACAGAACATGTTATTATGATTACTACTAGAACGTACAATCATGTTGATGTGCGAAGGTTTTGACCCAAATGATATTTTAAGGTAAAGATCCAAAGAAAACAGACTAAAAACACAGGAAGAAACCTGCAGCAGAACCAGGCTCATGGAGGGGCGGGGCCATAGTGAGCAGATGGTGGTTCCCAGTTTGTGACTGTTGGTGTCACACCACATGAAACACTGGGGCTCTCACTTGGTGTTGGCTCTCTCTGCGTTAGAGTGTCTCTTCCTGTTCCTGTTACAACACACAGTGGTGTTTTTGTTTAGCTTACCTGCATTGCAATTTAATTAAAAACTTATAGAGAACTTCTTATTTCATATCCTCACGTGCTTCATCCGACGCAAACCTGCTGTTTACTCACTTGATCTTACTTTATCTTTAATTATATTTAGCTTAGCTTAGCTTTTAGCTGACATGTAGGCTATTTGTAGCTCTGGAGTCCAGGATCACTGAACCGGAGACTCGGTTTTGCAGGCCTAAAAACCTGATAGCCAGGCCTGTGTAGCCCGTGCAGCCGAAGGTAGCATAGGCCCTGTTAGCTGTCCCCCAACAGACTGTCCCGAACAGCCGGCGAAACAGGGCAGCTGGTGACAGTGAGGAGCAAACATAGTCTTAAACAGAAGCCCCTGGTACACCACCAATTATTAGCAAGTCCAGCATAGTACTGAGTCGTGCTCTGGACATGAAGACAGCAGCAGCAGCTTTTTTTTTTAACTTGGGCTGAGCTGAGCTGATCTTATCAGCAGTTTCTCTTCTGCCTTCAATAGATCTTAGCAACAGAAGAAGACACAAACTGTACAGACCACAACTTCATCTTTTTGGGGTATTTTTGTTTTTTTGCAGATGTGTGAAACAGCCAGAGAGCATCAGCCTGTCAGTGATGAAGTGTTTCATCCACTGACAGATCAGTAGCTCTGGAGCGCCATCAGCTGGATTGAAAGGGTTAACCAGAGCTGGATGAGTGTGTGTGGATGGCTGCAGAGTCAGCGTGTCCTCTCTGAGCTTCATGGAGCTGTGAGAGGGACAGCTGGGACACTTTAGGAAGGACCTCTGTGAGCCGGACACACAGCTGACGTGACAACAGGAAGTGATGAAACTGGAGCCCGAGGCATCTCTCTGCTGCTAAGACCGCACGCCTTCAGTTGAAATCCAGACACCATGAAGACGGCTCCTCTGCTCCTCCTCCTCGATGAGTCCTTCACTCAGTTATTGGATCAGAGTGTGAGACGAAACACAGCGGACCTCTGAGCAGGTCCTGTTGGAGGGTTTCAGTGGTCACTTTGTGTTACAGCACAGCTGACAGTAAACAGTCCTTCATGTACTCTGACTCCATGGATGGAAACAGATTCTGTGATATGTGAAGATCATGTGAGTCATTGGCTGATGTCTGTGTGTGTTTCACACACTTCAAACAGAGGTGATCCAGTAATGCTGCACTAATGAATTAGACTAACTATTCACTTTAGCTAAAGTTATTAAGTTAGCTAAAGAGTTGGGATGCTGTGTAAGACATAAATAAAGCTAAAACACAAAGGTTTGGACACCGTTTTGCATGTTTCCCTACTGTAGGGGTCTCTGCAAGCATACAGAGGGGGTACTCTGAGAGGGTCTAAGATGACAACTTAGGAATTCTACTAGAAACAGTCGATCATGTTTGTCAAAGCTGAATCCAGGGCAAACTACGCTAAATTAGCGTTTTGAGCTAATAGCTACAATAAGCATAAAAGTTACTGTACGGCTATCATTTGTTAACATGACGCTTGTTCTTATACATGTAGTACATTTATTACCAACCTGAGAGTTTATCCGCTGGTCATTCGACATGACGAATGACTTCTGAAGTCTTAATTCAGCTCAAGACGCTGTAGATTCCCGTCAGTAACACTTTCGGTCGGTCCGCTAGTAAAACGTAGTTCTATTAATCTGCGCTTGAACCGGAACCGGATGTAAGTTCCAAAAAACTGAATTTTGGAACTGAAATTGAATTGTAGACCTGAAACTGAATGGTGAGAAGTGAAACTGAAATTATTCGAGAGCTGAATTTTTAAAGGATAAAATGCAGTTTCAAAGCAAATCAATTCATTTTCAAACCAGAAATTCAATTTCAAATTAGACTAATTCAAATTCAGTTTTCAAAAGCATTTATTCAAGTTACAATTCAGATTCAATCTGAGCAATTCAAATTCAAATTTAACTTATTCAAATTCAGTTTCTGGTGGCACAGATTTCTGCCCATAGAAAAAGCTCAAGTCTGTGGATTGTCCTCCTGTTGCAGGTGTGTGTGTGCTGCTGCTGTCTGCACCGACTGTTTCTGCAGGTGAGTTGATGGAAGTGAAAACAATCAGTGAGACTCCAACAAGAACACAAATACACTTACTGTGTGTGTGTGTGTGTGTGTGTGTGTGTGTGTGTGTGTGTGTGTGTGTGTCCTCCAGTGTCTCTGTCTGTCAGTCCAAACCTTCAGCAGGTCTTCAGAGGATCTTCAGTGTATCTGAGTTGTGTTGATGATGGACAGACAGCTGATGGATGGACAGTGAAGAGGACCAGAGGAGGACCCACTGAGGACTGTGGAGCAGCTGCAGCTTCAAGCTTTGGGCGGTTTAATAGTTCCTCCTGCATCCTTTCATCTCTCACCCAGTCAGACTCTGCAGCTTACTGGTGTGAAACCAGTTCTGGACAGAGTGATCAGATCAACATCACTGTAACTGGTACACACGCTGCTTCATCTGCTGCTGCTACAACATCTGGACGTTTCTCTGCTCTCATTAACTCTGTTTGTCTCTGTTTGTCAGTTAAAGGTGTGATTCTGCTGATCCCGGCCCTTCCTGTGTGGACAGGAAGTGATGTCACTCTGCAGTGCAGCAATGGGAAAACAGCTGCAGCTTATTTCTTCATTAAAGGGAGT
This sequence comes from Aulonocara sp. 'chitande type north' Nkhata Bay, assembly GCF_057382095.1. Taxonomy (NCBI): domain Eukaryota; kingdom Metazoa; phylum Chordata; class Actinopteri; order Cichliformes; family Cichlidae; genus Aulonocara; species Aulonocara sp. 'chitande type north' Nkhata Bay. The sequence continues at coordinate 2,402,444 of NC_141346.1, forward strand.
CCACTTGAACATAATCCTAAACCAAAGCACATCCTCACTAAAGTCCAGCGGTCTGATGAAGGTCTCTACTCGTGTTATACTGATATTCATGAACGTTCTCCTCAGAGCAGACTGAGGGTCAGAGGTCAGGACACTAACATCACTTCCTGTTTATAGATACAAACCAGCCTGGTGACCTGATAATGAACTGACTGAACAATCTTCATAATCTCTCCTGTAGATTCTCCTCCCAGTACAACCTCTCCTCTTCTTCTCGCTACTCCCTCCTCTTCCTCTCCACACTCTTCCTCCTCCCTTCCTCTTTATCTCCTGGTCCTCCCTGTAGTCCTGGTCCTGGTTGGAGGTGTGGTTCTGTGGAGGAAACAGAGAGGTATGTCTCACCTGGACTAACCAGGTAACCCCTTTAACCCGAGGCTCTCTGAGAGTGACAGTCAGACTTTACATTTGATGACCTACTTCCTGATTCTAACCGAGATGATGCTCAGAGCTACCAGCTAAGCTCCACCCTCCATTAAGCTTCGCTCATTCTGGAGGTGAAGGTGTTTGTAATGGTCGTGGTCAGCTTTAGTTGACATTTATCTGGTTTCACATAGATGATGGTTCAGCTGGAGACTCTGGAGTCACATCTTCATCTCTTCACAGAGCAGCAGATTCAAATTAAGGATTTCATGAAACTTTTCGGTCTGAGCTCAGAAATGCTGATGTTTCTCTGTGTGATGTAGGAGGTCGGGGAGCAGAGCTGTGGAGCTGTGGAGGTGACGGCTGTCTGAGACGGAGCGTCTGCCTCTGCTGTGAGTCTCCTTCATGTTTCTCCACATGTATTATCTGTGTTTCCACCACTGGAGGGCGCTGTGGGTTATTGATGTGTGGGAACAGCCAATCACTGCAGGCTGAATGCTTCTCTTTGGTCATGTGACCATTTGATCTCTGATCAGTGCGTTCTTCAGTTTCAGGCCTGTTTCTGCTGACTGCTGCAGGTGAGCTGATGTTCCTACACCTGTCTGTCCTCATCATGACCTCTGACCTTTGGTGACCTTTAGTGACCTCTGTCCTGTTGCAGGTGTGTGTGTGCTGCTGCTGTCTGCTCTGACCGTTTCTACAGGTGAGTTGAAGGTAACGGGAACTCTGAGGTGATGTAGGTGCTCTGTGGTGGCTGCTCCATCATCATGTCTAACAATCCTCGGAGTCATGAAACCGCCGCTTTTTCTTCTCTCCTTTATCTGACTCACCGTTTAAAGCTGATAGGCTGGCAAATAAAGCTTCTCTGTTCTTGTACTTGGATCAGCTGATCAGAGGAAGACACAAAATAATGTTCACTGCTCAAGCTACATTTCTCCTTTATTAATGTATTGATCAGATTTATATATGAATTATATCTTTGATTAGGAGTAAAGATGATTTATGACTAGCACATATAGAAAAAAGCTGTTTTAGCACTCTGATCATCTTTAACAGAAAAGGATGGATGTTGGGATCTTCTCTAGTTACAGGCTGGAAATTTGCCCTGCATGATGAGTCGTGTGTTTCCAGCAGCAGGGTCTGAAACTGCAGTTAAAGTTCTGAGACTCCGCCCATAATGACCTAAAACCATGTGTGATTTAGATGCTACACATCTATCCTTCAGTATCATCTCCTCGTTCACCTCTGGAGTTCTTCTGTCCTGCAGCTTCATTTCATTGTACTCGATCACACCTGCTTCATGTTTCTGTCCTCAGACTCCCAGCATGCCCCAGGGGTGGAGGTGTTTGAGAGGGCGGAGTCTGTCCTGCTGTCCTGTCAGGTACCAGCTGATGTTTCCAGGAGTGCCACACCAGGAGTGAGGGACCGCGATGAGTTGAAGGTCCCAACAGTCCACATACGTCTGCAGAGCGGAGTAGATCTTAAAGATCAGAACCATCGCTGCTTCAGTCGAACATCGATGAGAGTCGACGCTCTGCAGACTGGAGACCTCAGCCTCACTCTGAGAAACCCCACAGTCTCTGACAGTGGTAACTACATCTGCACCACCCGCAGGGCTGGAGACGATCTGAAGAAGATCCATGTACAGCTGAAGGTCAAAGGTCAGTGGGGAAGATCCAAATCCAATTTATTTATACAGCACATTTAAAAACGGAAGGTTTGCCCAAAGTTTTGTACAGAAACAAAGGAGTTAAACACAAGATAAAACCATGACGCTCACATAAAAATATAATAACACACATAATAAACATATCAACTCACACCAGTCTGAACCTTTCAAAAAAAGGAGTGTGTCTAATATTTAAAGGCAACGTATTCCAACGTTTGGGGGCCATAATTGAAAAGGCTCGTTCTCCTCTACTTTTTGGTCTAGATTATTGGACAACCAAAAGCAGCTGGTCATAAATATAAATCATTATAAATCAGCGTTAGCACTTTGAAATTGATTCTGTCATGAACAGGAAGCCGACGAAGAGAGAACAGGATAGATGTTACACGTTCATGCCTGTGAGTACCAGCCAAGAGGTGGGCAGCAGCATTTTGAACAAGCTGAAGATGTGCAATAGATCCTTGGCTCAATACAACATAAAGTGCATTACAGTAGTCAAGCCGAGTTGAAATAAAGGCATGTATTACCTTCTCCATGTCACGTCTTGACAAAACTGGCTTCAGCTTTGCTATTTGCCTCAACTGGAAAAAGCTTTTTTGCAACACAGAACTAATATGTTTGTTCAATTTAAAATCTGAGTCCATAATGACTCCCAAGTTTGTCATATGCTGTTTAACATAAGAGTCACACCACCCACAATTCCCAGGCGGGTTGCATGAAATATTATTAGGTCTAAATACAGTTTTACTCTCATTGAAACTCAAAACGTCCAGAGCCATCCAAGCTTTGACATCTTCAAGGCAGTTCAAAAGGATTTGGATGGAGCCTGGGCCATTTGGTGCTAAAGGCAGATAAATTTGGCTGTCGTCTGCGTAGACCCCAAAGGGAGCAGGTATAATGAAAAAAGAAGAGGGCCAAGGATTGAGCCCTGGGGCACCCCACAAGAAAGGAGGGCTGGTGGACTCAAAATGTTCAACTTTAACACTAAACGTTCTGCACCTCAAATATGAGCAAAGCCAATCCAGTGCTGCACCTTTGATGCCAACCAGGTGTTCCAAACGAGAGATAAGAATATCGTGGTCAACAGTGTCAAACGCTGCAGTAAGATCTAAACGCACCATGATCACAGGACTTGCACAATCATTTTCTAAAAGATATAATTAAAAACACGTAAAAGTTCTGTTTCAGTGGAGTGTAGATGTTAAAAAACAGACTGAAAAACCTCCATGATACCATTAGCATCTAAAAACTTATTCAGTTGGTTACAAACTATTTTTTCCAATTCTTTGAAAGGAATGAAATCTTTGAAATGGGTCTAAAATTTGAGCAAACTGAAGGATCAAGGCCAGGTTTAGTTGACATGGTTTTTAATAAAGGGTTTACAATTGCATGTTTAAAACCATCAGGAACCACACTGGAAGTAGTACGGCTATCACTCTGACCAATGACTCGAATGTCAGATTAGAGAGAAGCAAGCACAAACAGACAAAACAGACTCTGACTCCTCCTCTGTGTCCTCCTAATGACTCCTCCTCTGTGTCCTCCCTAATCACGCCTCCTCTGTGTCCTCCTCTCTATCGTCCTCTGTGGCTGTATCCCAATCCAGGGTCTGCAGCCTCAACGGTCCTCAAGGGCCGCGTACTCAAAGACCGCTAAGGCCGGAAGTGCAAAGCTTGTGAAATGGGACGGTCTATCCTCCTCCTGACTCCGATGTATCCTTCTCCTAACTCCTCCTCTGTCTCCTCCTAATGACTCCTCCTCTGTGTCCTCCTCCTGACTCCTCCTATGTATCCTTCTCCTGAGTCCTCCTATGTATTTTCCTCCTGACTCCTCCTATATATCCTCCTCCTGACTCCTCCTCTCTATCCTCCTTTGTGTCCTCCTCTTTCAGCTCCTCCTCCTCCCTGTGAGTCTGTGCTGAGACTCGTCTGCCATCTAGTGGTCTTCTGTCCGTACTGCATCTCCACTGGTCTGCTGCTGTCCATCTGTTGGAGCAGGAAGACACCGAACAAACCGGCCGTCTCCATGGAGATGAGCCAGTGTGATGGAGGAGGTCAGGGACTGGCTGAAGATGGTGATGATGTCACTGCTGATGTCACCACTGAGCATGCCTTCTGAGCTGCAGACTGACAGCATCTGCAGTATTTCTGTATCTTGGTTCCTCTTTTGCTGTGTTGGAGAAAAGTTCTAGTGTTTGCTGTCAGTATGGATTAGTTAGGTTTGAGTTTATCACTTCATCCCTGTTTCCTGTGTAAGTCTGTCCTCTGTGCATGTCTCTTAAGTCATGTGTCCTCTGTCTGTATTGTGCCTCCTGTACATTCTCCCAGTGCATCATGTGCGTCTCCTCCCGTTGTCCTCCAAGTTCGTCTAGTTCTTCCGTTCTTCCCTCCCGTCTCCTGTGTCATATTGTGTGAATTAGTGTTTCCTGTTTTACTTTGACAGTGCCACGTCCTGTGTTCAGTGTGTATAGCTTTGCTTCCTGTGTGTCGTCAGGTCCACTCTCCCTAATTACCCTTGTGTGCTTATGTTGTGTCTGTTTTCCTCTGTCAGGTTGCCTGTTTCCTGTGTCTCTCACGTCATGGTCTAGTTCATCCTGGTCTCATGTTCCAGTTTTTCTTGTTTTTTGCTTTATTTTCCCCAGTTTAGTCAGTGAGTCCAGTCCTGGTTTCACATTTTATGTATGTCAACATTTCCAGCCTTAATAAATGACTCTCCTTCGTTCAACCTCACTCTCGCCTCAGTTGTCTACATTTGGCTCCTCCTCTTCTCTCCACATGATGTGTTGTTGCCGATTGTGACGCCGTGGAGCTCTGATGTGTAAGTCAGTAAGTTTACCTCAGCATACGAGGTGAAAAACTAACTTCATCGTCTTTAAATTTGTTACTGAGGTCTGGACGATGAACACAGCCCTGTAAACCCTCCCACTGATACTACACTGATACATATTACCCAAATGGTCACTGCTAAATAAACACACTGTGTGTTGAACCAAAATCATACATGTTTCCATGAAAAATGTCCTGATGCACGCTCAGTGATCCAGGTAAGGAGATCCCTAAAGGTTGACCGTAGATCTGACCTGTGTGACCTCTGAGGCTCCATCACTGAGTGTATTCAGCAGATACAGATACAAACACTTCCTCTGTTCATGTCAGTGTGCAGTGCTGTTTACACAGCATCCACCTGACCGCTGAGACTGGGAGGAGTCACAGATCCTGGGTGGGCAGGGCCAGGAAAGCTACCAGATTAAACCTGTGGACCCAGCTGCTGTGGATGTGGACCAAGCTGCTGTGGACCCAGCTGCTGTGGATCCAGCTGCTGTGGACCCACCTGCTGTGCATCCACCTGCTGTGGACCCAGCTGCTGTGGATCCAGCTGCTGTGGATCCAGCTGCTGTGGATCCAGCTGCTGTGGATCTCTGGAGCAGTAACTTCAGATTTAATTGAGCTTAACTGCATTTGTGCTTCCTTCTTCTTCGTACGAGGGTCAGAGTTCACAGGTCAGATGCATCACTCAGATCCAGGTTTGTCCAGAGACAATGACGGCTGCAGGACCTGAGCCAGAGAGCAGCAGGACTGACTCCACCCAACTGTGCTGGACGCTGAAATATGTAAATAACTACTGAGCATATTTAACTCACACTAGAAGAGAGAAAACGTCGACTGTTAAAACTGAGAAAATGAACCACGTTAATAAAATGAGCTCCTTTTTAATTGGCTGACATAGAAAGAGCATGTTAGAGAGGCAGGCAGACAGACATGTTCCTCACTGTGAACATCTCATCATCTACAGAACATGATCTCATCAGGAGACTCAGGGTTCAGTTAACCTTTGACCTTCAGCTGCTTCAAAACACTCTGTGATGACATCAGAGCACGAGGCTCAGGAACATGTAGGGTCAGCGTTAGGCTCAGCGTGGAATCCACACCTGCAGGTCACAGCTCCATCACACAGAAAAGAAGCTCCAGGCGTGGCCACGATGGTGCAGCAGTTGTGTCAAAGATACAGCAGCTCTCCAGTAAGACACACTGATTATTAAGATACTAACCCCAAGTTTCTCTGTGATGCAGCCATCAGAGTGTGAATGTTTAAGGATATGGTTTTTACAGGGTACAGGGAAAAGGTAGAGATTTGATAGGGTGTTCTTGTCTAATATTTTCATGTGTGTGCGCATGCACGGGTTTGTTGGTATGGGTATATATGTATGTGTATATGTATGTATGTATGTATATATATATATATATATATATATATATATATATATATATATATATATGTGTGTGTGTGTGTGTGTATGTGTATGTATATATATATATATACACATACACACACATATATATATATATATATATATATATATATATATATATATATATATATATATATATATATGTGTGTGTGTGTGTGTGTATGTGTATGTATATATATATATATATATATATATATATATGTATATGTGTGTGTATGTGTATATATATATATATATATATCAAATCAAATCAAATCACTTTTATTGTCACATCACATGTGCAGGCACACTGGCACAGCACATGCGAGTGAAATTCTTGTGTGCGAGCCCCACAAGCAACAGAGATGTGCAAACACAACAACACAAACGAGCAAAATACAAGAATGGCCAACCTGAAACTAATAAATATATGTACAATATATAATAGTGTATGCATTTCTGGATGTGTGTGCACTGTAAACCCGAATCAGTTGACTGAACTTAAAACATTTGTGGAAACTGATTACCTCAAAAGTTTTAAGTACACAAACTCATCTTTTCTTAGTATGGGGTACTCAAAATTTGTATTTATTGTTAACTTAAAAATTTTAAATTATATTTTTATTTTATTAATTGAGCTTTACTTAAAAACTATATACTTTAATTTTAATATTTTTGTGTTTTTTGTAGTTTACTATTTTGATCCAACACAATGCAATTATATTACAAACTAAACGCAAATTATATGATTATTAATTAAAAGAAATTTATTATTAAATGTTTGAGTGTAGACTAGTAAAAAAAAATTAGAGAAAGTCATTTACTTTACATTTTGTTTATTTAACATTTTTTATGGAAATGTAAAAACATCACTTAGTATTTTTATATAACCACTAACATGGACATTGGCACCATAAAGTGAGCATTATAAATTCAATGTAGAACATGTATCTTTTTATAAAATCACAAAGGACAACATCAGTCCTAATTGCATCTTTCTCAAAATACATAAATTCAAAATAAAAAGTCAAATACTAATCACTTTTGTTTGAAAAAGAAATGAAAAACAATTTTATAAAATGGGTACAAATAAAGATGATCATCTTCCAAATAACCAGAGCAAAGTTAGGTAAACTGATGGAGTTAAATCCACCCAAAGTCTGTAGTAAACTTAAAGTGCTTTAAATAAAGTGCTTAAAACAAAGTGCTCAGTAACAGAGTGCATGTCCTAACAAACATTGCCTTATATTCCTTCCAGAACTACTCTTTCAGCAACAAATCATTTTTAAAAGCATGTAGGCAGGGTTTCAGAGGTTTGCCGTCAACAAGCCCCATGAAGATATTTTGGACAAAGGTAAATGTGTGAACGAGCTTCCTGGGGTAGTCTAAATGCAGAGCATAGATCAAGCCAAACAATAAGGCAAATGCATCTGCAAATCTGGGAATATCACGCATCACCAAGTCGCCTTCCACCACAATGGCCATGCTTGAGGAAGTAAAATGGACTGGACTGGTCTGGGAAGCGCCGTCGGTAACCACTGTGAGAAGGGCAACTGGAGTGTCAATGAGGGTCGACTCATCCAATGTGTCCGCCTGGAATAGACACAGTATCAATAAGTAAGGTTGGTTTGAGAGAATGTGACAAGCAAGACCTGTAATCTAGCAAAAAATTCAGCAGTGTAGTGGGTTACTTTGTAACGGGTTAGGGTACTCTACTTTTTTGAAAAATGTACATTAACGCGTTAGCTTCTTGCATTACATAATTAGTATGTTTGTTATTTTTCTAAAAAAAAAAAAAAAAAAGAAGTCATTTTTTATTTTATGACTTTATCTCAAAAAGAAACTAAATCTTGACTTCAGCCTTGTTTTTGGGGCCACCTGCAGCATAGCCGAAGTGCTGTGATACGCCTGTGCCCTGCTCCTGACCCTGTGTGTGTGTGTGAGGGTTTTCTAAAGAGAGGGTATTTTGCTTGTACAATTTGGTAGCTGCTAGGGTATTAAATTGTATTTTAAAAAAATCCATAGCGTTTTATCTTACTGGCAGAATTTAAGTAATGCAAAAATACACTTACATTACATGTCTAAAAGAATTCTGGGTCCTCCTCCCGCAGGTATACAGGAAGGGCACGAAGCACTGCAGTGCGTTTCACATTGATATCAGGCGCCTCCTAAAACGGGAAAAGAAAAGTTCATTGAACACAAAGTTTTCAGGTGTCATTCTTTTAGGGAGAATACATGTTTATGAAACTGCATGACATGTGACTCTACATAATTTTGGAGACATTTCTTTTAAGACACAACCTTTCTGTCTCTTATGACAAAGAGTCTGTATCTTACTCATTTGACAAAAATCCTACACAGTATTTTAAAGTAACATACCAGATCAGAGCTGTAATCTGTATAAAACACAGATGTTCAAAGCAAGGAAAAATTGAGTTTTTATCAGTGAAACTTTTAATTTGTGTTAATTTTATCATTATCAATATTCACCTGAAGATCATAATGATTCAGGATGGTTCGCAGAGCCTCTGATATCTTGCCAGTCCGTGCAGCCTTCTGTCTGTATAGAGCCATAAGTCGTGGTGTGTGTCTGTCAAGTTCAGCGTAGAACTGGTCAGTGATAATTATATACTCAGCCATCATTACAGCTTTCAAAAATTTCAAAAGTACACTGTACATTTCATGACAAAATAAACACTTAGCATGGTAAAAAAAAAAAAAACCTTACAATTACTGCTGTTTACTTTGAGTGCAGTCTTGAATTCTATGGCCGATCATCCAACAGTCCAAAACATAGGTAAGAATTTCAGATGTTACAAAGTCACAGGCCATCATTCCATTTAGTCATGGTAAACAGTAACCCTCTTTTAGTTTTAAGTTTTTACCATATAATCAACATTGTCTCACCATGTATAAATTCTGTTAAGTTGGAAAAAAAAAAAGAAAAAAAAAAGAAGCACAGAATACATATGAATTTACACTGCAGTTATTTTAAAAAACCAAGCCAAACTGCGGGATAAATCTTTACAAAGACACATTGTTATGCAATCGTACATAATACATCAGTGAGATACATGTAATATTACACAGAACTTCTACTTACAAACTACTTCTTTTACAGGCTGCTGCTTAAGATAGAAGTTGCCACTGCTAGCTAAGTCACTTTTGAATGATGCTAATGAGAAGAAGAAAAAAACCCGGCCGAACAATGAGGCTGCTGTTGTAAAAACGCCAACTTTCTTGCGTTGGCAATGGGTCGTTAAAATATCACTAAGACACTTTCTTTATGTGCAATTCTTATTAAAACTGTGTTTTAATCGGTTAAAACTGTAAAACTGATGATATCATCGGTTTGAAAAAGAGCGCGAACAACAGCGAACAACAATTCACTACCTGGGTCTGTGCTGTTTAACACAACGGCGCATTCAAAAACAAGTTAATGGCTGCAACATATTAATATACTTGCTTTTTTACGGAAAAAATAAACATAACGAAGGTTCCGTTTTACTTACAAGTTTCTCCAAATATCCTCTCCGGTCGCTCGAGAAGGTCAGCCATATTGAACAGAATTTTCTGTCAACGTCGTTCAGGTTAGAGAGAAAACGTCATGACGTCATGACGTACAAATGCGGAGCTCGAAAAAAAAAACATTTACTCAAAAATCATAATTAAAAAAGCAGTATTTACTCTTAACTTCTAAGCCATGTACAATTATAACTGTTTGAATCGTTAAGAGAACAGAAAAGTTTTAAGCTGTTTCAACTTTGTGACGCATTTTAATTGTTGTATCCACAAACTTTATAAGTCAGGTGGACTGTTGGGGTTTACAGTGTGTGTGTGTATACACATTTTTACAAATTAAATAGTAAAAAAAAAAAATAATAATAATAATAATAATAATAAAATATATAAAATATACAGAGTTGAATATGTGCAAAACAGTGGCATTTATATACAGTGTGGAGTGCATAATGTTAAAGTTCCAGTAGTGAAGCTGAGGTGTCTATGAAGTGTTCAGCAGTCTGATGGCCTGGTGGAAGAAGCTGTCTCTCAGTCTGCTGGTACGGGACCGGATGCTGCAGAACCTCCTTCCTGATGGAAGCAGTCTGAACAGTTTATGGCTGGGGTGACTGGAGTCCTTGATGATCCTCCCCGCTTTCCTCAGGCACCGCTTCCTGTAGATGTCTTGGAGGGAGGGAAGCTCACCTCCAATTATCCGTTCAGAGCACCGCACTACTCGCTGGAGAGCTTTGCAGTTGTAGGCGGTGCTGTTGCCATACCAGGTGGTGATGCATCCAGTGAGGATGCTCTCAATGGCACAGTGATAGAAGGTCCTGAGGATGCGGGGGCTCATGCCGAATCTTTTCAGTCTCCTGAGAAAGAAGAGGCGCTGCTGCGCCTTCTTCACTGTTTTGTTTGTGTGTACTGACCACGTAAGATCCTCAGCCAGGTGTACGCCAAGGAACCGGAAGCTGCTCACTCTCTCCACAGCAGCGCCGTTGATGGTGATGGGGGTGTGTACTTCTCTGCACCTCCGGAAGTCCACTATCAACTCCTTTGTCTTTGCGACGTTGAGGGTGAGATGGTTGTCTTGACACCAGTGGGTCAGGGCGCTGACCTCCTCCCTGTAAGCCGTCTCATCACCGTTGGTGATAAGACCCACCACTGTAGTGTCGTCCGCAAACTTCACAATGATGTTGGAGCTGTTAGTGGCTGTGCAGTCGTAGGTGTAGAGTGAGTACAGGAGAGGGCTCAGTACACACCCCTGTGGAGCACCAGTGTTCAGTGTGATGGGGGATGAGGTGATGCTGCCCAGTCTGACCACCTGGCGTCTGTCAGACAGGAAGCTAAGGATCCAGCTGCAGAGGGAGCTGCTCAGTCCTAGATCCTGCAGTTTCCTGTCCAGCTTCGAGGGAACGATGGTATTGAATGCTGAGCTGTAATCTACAAACAGCATCCTCACATACGTGTCTCTCTTCTCCAGGTGTGACAGGGCAGTGTGTAGTATCAGGGCTATGGCATCATCAGTGGACCTGTTGTGGCAGTATGCGAACTGTAGAGGGTCCAGTGAGTCGGGTAGTGCAGAGCAGATGAAGTCCCTGACCAGCTTCTTGAAGCATTTGCTTACGATGGGGGTCAGGGCTACAGGTCGCCAGTCGTTCAATGAGGAGATGGTGGAGGATTTGGGTACAGGGACGATGGTGGCCATTTTGAAGCAGGCTGGGACTACAGACAGAGAGAGGGAAAGGTTGAAGATGTGCGTGAACACTCCAGCCAGCTGAGCCGCGCATGACCTGAGGACGCGGCCGGGAATCCCGTCCGGACCAGTGGCTTTGCGTGCGTTCACCTTCCTGAAGCACTTCCGCACATCCTCCTCATATATATATATATATATATATATATATATATATATATATATATATATATATATATATATATATATATATATATATATATATATATATAAACAACACCCAGCACGCCCCTGCGGGCGGTTTATCCTTCAAGCTCGGGTCCTCTACCAGAGGCCTGGGAGCTTGAGGGTCCTGCGCAGTATCTTAGCTGTTCCCAGGACTGCGCTCTTCTGGACAGAGATCTCCGATGTTGTTCCCGGGATCTGCTGGAGCCACTCGCCTAGCTTGGGAGTCACCGCACCTAGTGCTCCGATTACCACGGGGACCACCATTACCTTCACCCTCCACATCCTCTCGAGCTCTTCTCTGAGCCCTTGGTATTTCTCCAGCTTCTCGTGTTCCTTCTTCCTGATATTGCTGTCATTCGGAACCGCTACATCGATCACTACGGCCGTCTTCTTCTGTTTGTCTACCACCACTATGTCCGGTTGGTTAGCCACCACCATTTTGTCCGTCTGTATCTGGAAGTCCCACAGGATCTTAGCTCGGTCATTCTCCACCACCCTTGGGGGCATCTCCCATTTTGACCTCGGGACTTCCAGGTTGTACTCAGCACAGATGTTCCTGTACACTATGCCGGCCACTTGGTTATGGCGTTCCATGTATGCCTTGCCTGCTAGCATCTTGCACCCTGCTGTTATGTGCTGGATTGTCTCTGGGGCATCTTTACACAGCCTGCACCTGGGGTCTTGCCTGGTGTGATAGACCCCAGCCTCTATGGATCTTGTGCTCAGAGCTTGTTCTTGTGCTGCCATGATTAGTGCCTCTGTGCTGTCTTTCAGTCCAGCTTTGTCCAGCCACTGGTAGGATTTCTGGATATCAGCCACCTCCTCTATCTGCCGGTGGTACATACCGTGCAGGGGCCTGTCCTTCCATGATGGTTCCTCGTCTCCATCCTCTTTCTTGGGTTTCTGCTGCCTGAGGTATTCACTGAGCACTCGGTCAGTTGGGGCCATCTTCCCAATGTATTCTTGGATGTTCCTTGTCTCATCCTGGACTGTGGTGCTGACACTCACCAGTCCCCGGCCCCCTTCCTTCCGCTTAGCGTACAGCCTC